>NC_142203.1:51825597-52144208 GCF_049639895.1 Pseudopodoces humilis | reverse complement strand
AATTAACTAGATACTGAATTTATATTTTTGTGTAAACCAACATAAAAAATGGGTAGAAGAGATACCTGATATACCTTTGCATAGTCAAAGGCAAATGGTGTCACACAGAAGCAAAATGGCACCTCACAATCTTACAAGTTAAGTAGTAATTTCAAAACACTGTTCTCAATATGTTCTCAAATGGTTGAACTGGTCACTGTTCTGCTTTCTGAAATATCAACATTTCATTTGCAAATCTACATGTAATAACAGTGGTAGATAACACAGCAACCTGAGAGACACATACTCATTAATCTGATGTTAATGAAGGCATTTACATCTATTTGATTAAATTTTACTCCCTTTTCCACACTCATACAATTACAGAACAATATATTATGTCATGGATAACAGTGTCTCTTAAGCATCAGGCACATAACATAGATAAGACCTGATTTGCCTACCATGCTGATCAGAGGTTAAGTTCATTACCTACATGTCAACATGTATAATTTTCGAACTTCAACACACAAGATGATGATCTTTGCAAACTTTGGCCTTTGGGAAAAGTTATTATAAATACGTTGGGGACAGAGGTCTGCTTTAGTCCCCTACACAAACATGTGGTCTTTGCAGTCAAAAAACTCCCAACAACATCATTATGCATGTGAATTGAACTCTACAGAAGCAACTTGAAAGGTGGACTTCCAGGAAGCCCTTCTGAGGTTCTGTTAAGCAAGTAAACATGTAGCTATAAAAGCCACAGTTTTCACTGTGTTTTCTGATGCAATGCATTAATTGATATCTTATATAGCTTTAAACATAAAGTGCCAGAAACTTGCCGTATACTTTTGCCTTTGCCTTGGCATATTCTACAAGCTTTCTGGGGCTAATAATTTTTCGAAGAATTAAACATAAAGCCTTGATAAATAAAGCAATATTTCCTGTGTATGAAGCTTGAGGACCAAGCATTCTATTGACAAAACACATTTTTTTAGTTTTGGTGAATAACTGATTTTAGTTTCCTTGCACTGTCCCATCTGACATCCAAAGGTGATTGAAGAAGTCACACCATTACCATTTCATTAGTGTCTCTGGGCTACTTAAAAAGCACAAGGGAGGAATGCATGGAACACTGCAGCCTAACTACTTCATTTGGCCCTTCCTCTGAAACATTAATGCTACTGACAGGCTGGTCATCAGTCAAGAAGCAAAGAACCTTCACTATGCTCCAGTTTGATTTCTTTATATTTTCTCTTCTCCTGAGATAACTACAGTGGTTATGAAAGCTCTTTATGAAGTTTTCCTGAGGGTATGCTTCAAGATGCAGTGCAGCTGAACAGTTCACTATTTTCTTCTGCTGGAACTCAACTCGCATCCCATAATCCGGATGAGGACTCTAAGTAAGCAGCTGAAGCTCATAGGCTGGAACAAGAGAACAAAAAGCCTCTCCACTTTTGAGATATTTGAGATGTAAATTTGACTCTGGCATATCCTTAGGTTAAGACTGAGGCATAATATTGGCCTCCTCTACTTAGGGTGCCTATTAACCCAAGAGACACAGAAGAAGAGAGTAGACAGTCAGTTTTTCCTATTGTTAGAAATGCAGAAAGAAAAAAAAAATGGGTATTCAAAGTACTCCTGTGTTGTGCTGATAGAAAGCCTTGTCCTCGACATCAGCTATTTGAAATATCCCAGAATAAAATGCTGTAAAATGCAAATATGGAAAAATACTTGAATTTCACTAAATACTAGGTTATACTTGTGCTCCACTTCTCAGAATTTGATGGTTCCAAGTTCAACCAGTCCCCAACAATAAAAGTAGTCTGTAATTCTATATAACTGTAATTATGCTACAGTCACATGTGAAGAGGTTAATGAAAAGTTTTGGATGCCTTGATATGTGTTTGCATTTCAGTTTCCCATGAAAAAAAAAAAACTTTCACCGTTACATTCTGTACATCTATGATTCCCTTCTTAATTACTTTTCAACTTACTGGAGAATTTCAAATGGATTTGACAGAGAGAATAGAGAACTCAGAGATAATTACATTACTACAGTCTTCATGAAAACAGGCAGTGAAGTAGAAGAAGCATCCCATCCAAGGGAAGGGTTGCAATCCCAATTCAGACCTTACTGGACACAAGTGGAACCTTGTAAATGTTTCCCAGGAATAAAAGTTTCTTTTAGATCTCCTATCTTCCTAGAGAGCATCTCTAGAGATGCAGACTCATGGGAAACAAGACATTTCAGCCTTTAGAAAAACATTCTAAGGCAAAACCCCCATACAGAGTCAGTCTTCAGCTGCTATCTCTTTCCAGTGCATGCATTTTCTACTACAAACTTTCCACTTTTCTCAATTATCAAGGTCTACCTCAATGGAAGTTACACCATAGATGGACATATAAAAAAACTCAGGAATTTTAAATTCTTTAGATACTGGCACCTATATTTAAACTGAGACTGGTTATTGAAGTGGTCAACCTTATTAACAAATACCGTATCTCAGTCCATAGCTGTCTACTAATGAGCATGTGAAAACCTTTTACAGCAGTTACAAAAAATACTTACAGGAATTAACATTCTATTAATTTATTTTCCAGTATATATAATCTGGCAGCTACAAAAAGGATGAGCATAAGCAAATCTGTCTTACCATGGATAAATTTGAGAGCATCTGTTTTGGGACAAAACACATTTTTGACCCATCTCACCATTTGTTTTGGGAAACAGAGAATACAAATTTGATAGACTGCATCACACATTTTGCACTAGTGAGAAGGCACTCATGGTATTGACTACATAGTATGTTCAAAGATCCACAGCAGCATAAAGAATTGGTAGATATGTATATAAATCAGTTCTTACTACATCCTTAACTTGAAAATTTGCAGGGTTTTTTACCTTGGTGCCTATATTTATATACAATTGAAGAGTGGTTATCTTTTACCTTCCTTTCACAAAATTAAAACTCTTGAAAAATAAACATAAGCCAATTTTCAAAAAATGATCACATAATCATGTATATACCACACAGGTTTTCTGTGAGTGACCAAAACTGACAAAACAATAACTGGGACATGTTAAGTTGAATTTTCTGAGGTCTGTTCCTCAGTATTTCCTAGCAAATAAAAAACTAATTATAATTGCCTTAATTTATTTTATTTAATAATAGTTTTCCACATTCAATTTCTTGAAATGCATAATTTATTGCAAATATCCATACAAAATAGATCCTCCTAGAGTTAATAGAGACTGTTTAAAGTATTTAGATCAGGTTTGATAAGTTAAACAGACAGGAAATACAGAAGTAAAAGCCAAGAAAAATTAAAAACATTTGAAATGAGACCTTTCAGAAGAGGACTCCAACCTTACAACATAAAAGCACTTTGGATTGCTTGTTTGTAAGGGGTGAAATGAATCTCATATAATTTTTTCACTAGAATTAGAGTTATGGCTTCTACTTTTACAGCATTCTATCACTAGATAGAATACTACTGTTGCTTGAAACAAGCAAGCAGAAATCATAGACCAAATTTTAAATTCCAAATGCAGTCATAAAATGCTGAGCAGGCAAAAAAACCCCAAAACAACAGTATTAACAATTAACCTAGATGATCACGTGGTGTGCCTCATGTAGCCAGAAGGAATTCCAAACCAATTTATAGTAGAATTTTTTAACTAATTGCTTTCAAAAAACATGGAGACCAAAATAAGCAAAGAAAATAAACATTGAAAGTCAAATCCAGTTGGGGTTCACTCCAATGACTCAACCTGAATGGTCAAATGATTTTACTTCCATGAGAAGACTGATAATTATAAGGATACTTCTATAGTTACTTCCTTTAAAAAATACCAAAAGAAAGAAATTAGCTGTAAGTCATGATGACTGCACAATATAAAAGAAATGACTTGGCAAGAATTACACACCTGTTCTTACACATATAGTTCTGTTATTTGGCAAAACTTACTTTTCCACATTTAGAAGGATAGTTCTATTAGATGTTTCAATTAAGTTTCTCAAAACAAGTTTTAATATTAGATGCTAAAACCTCCTAGATATCAAATAAAAATAAGAAAATCCACAAAATAAATGAACTTGAAAACTTAAATTGTGTAATGTAATTGGCACCTAAATGAATGAACTAAAACCAAATCACTTAGATTACACTGTAATTTTTTCCCAAATAGAGCTATAGGGAGTTAAATCTTTGTTATATATTAATTCAAGAGAACATATATGTTTGCATAAGAAGAAAAGACTAAATTAAGGCAATAAAAAATCATTAACATATTCAATTTAATTTGAAGTGGTCATTTACCATTGAATTGACTAAAAAAAATTATAAGACATTTCACAGATCTAACTAACAGTAATGAAAATTAAACCATTAGTAAAGTGCATCTAGAAATGCTGCATTTAAAGCTATATTTTAAACAGTATATTCCTACACTCTATTGCCAGCGCTAAAGGAGAACCCAATCAATATTGGAGGATAGATATAGAAGGATTTCTCAAAAGAAACAGTAATAAGCAGAGGAATATGATGATGCAAAGTTGAGTCCACAATACACGAAATATTTTTCTTTCTTAGAACCTATTAGCCAAGAAATTCAAACTGTTAGCTGAAAAATAAAGTAACATATATTTGCGGTAAAAACACCTTGCTTAAAATCTAAAATTGTTAAGAAACAAAAATGTATTATTGACACTTTTTTGTACATACTGCTGAAAACCATATATTGCACAAAATTAATACTTCAAGTATGCTATGAAAATACTAAATTGTCTATCAGATAAATTATGTATTGAAGAGACAGTATGAAACTTAAGTTCCATCATATTGTAGGGCTTTATAGTATTAGCATATGGATTTATTTTGGAAATGTCTACTTACAACTGAGTCTGCATCTGGACACTCCCTATTAAAAAAAAAAGTAAAGAAAATTTACAATTATAAAATGCACAACTTATTTTATTCACAAAATTTTTCCTTCAATATTTTCTATAAATTTAAAACAGTGCATTTGACCCTTTTGTCTCTCAGATTCTTGAAATTTTTACTTTAAATAATCCACATTCAACTGAATGAGATTTAAATAACAGCTGACAGTTTATGCTCAAAACACTGCAGAAGAAAATCTTAAAAGAAATCATGAAAAATCAAACTCACATGTTAGTGAAAAGAATTAAAAATAATAACAAAAAAATCAAGGAAAGTGAGGACTACCACACTGTGTCCTGGGTGAATATACTTTAAGTTTCAGGTCTTCATGGTTGGTGTGCAATAAGTAGAAGTCATCAATCCTAATGAAATAGTCAACCTGCAAGTGAAAAATGTTTTGGACAAAAACCAGTTCACAAAGAAATTAAGATTTTCTTCAGAGGAATTCAGAGCTTCCTCTTTTAGAGTTTCATTCTGAGTTCATGTTTGTCACATGCAGTTGCAGTCAAGTACTAGAAAATGGTGAACAAAATACCCTCCTAAAAAAGTATTTTAAAAAAACCAAAAGCTATCTATAGAAGGGCAGTGGTTGCAAGCACATTATTCACAAGTGTTAAAATTCTCCACTGCAACTTCAATTTGAGCAGTAACACTTAAAATTAGGAATGACACTGATTCTCTCTGAAGTCTTCAAAAAGCAGAAGCAATTACATTTACAGAATGTGGGAATATATGAGTAGCATACAAGTCCTTTCTAATTCGTACCTTGACAAATGGTGAAGCTGTAACTGAACAAGAGCGTTTTTGTATCAGTAATCTGAACATCCTAAAATGCATGTATTAAAAAAAGAACATGGATAAAGAAAAATAAAATCTGAAAAGATTAAAAAGAAAGATTATAAAGAAAAATTGCAATCTGAAACATCTTCTGTGAAAAAACAAATGGGTAAAAGGCAAAAAACTTAAGTTTTTTACTACAGTGCATTAAAAACAGTTGCAAAAAACTTGCTTACATGGAAGCATTAATACAAAATTCAGTACAGTACGTTAAGGATACGACACTGAGATTAAGGATTCCATCTTCTCTGAAAGGTCTCACACAAAAGAGGATATATATGACCAAATTTCTACTTGTTTTACATCTTTCATAGCAATAGAGCTGTTCTGAAAGATATTTTACTGCTTGAAAAGACAAAGTATATTCTTCCTTTGAGAGATGTGGTTTCAAAAAGTGTCCGTAGGCACACAAGACAGCCTGAGGTACATAAAAGTTGAGAAATGTGAAATATGAGGCAAATAAAAGAATAAAATTCAGCCCACAATGAAGGTTTCCAATATTTATGAGCTAGAAGATCTCAAACAGAAATGGCAGATCTAGTATCATTCAGAGGAGTACTAAAGGCATCTCTCAGGATCTGTTCTATAGACGCAATGAAAACACAGCAGTTTACAAATGTTGGTGAGGTGGAAAATGAGGACATCAGGCTACAGACAAAAGTACTTTTAAATCACTAGATTTATGATCACTCTTTTAAAATTAAAGAACTGGCTCATGCTTCTGCTGTAAGGGAATATTTCAGAAAATTGAGATTTTATAAGGGATTTTAAGGATTGTAGACATAAACTAGACAAAAACATGCAAAGCAATGATTAGAAGTGAAATCCTTGGGTAAACTATAGCAATATGTAACAGAATGCACCCTGTATGGTATTTCCCTGAATTAAAACAATTACTAGACACACCACGGGTTCAGGCATCAACAGTTTAAAGACTGTCTTGACAAACTGAAAAGCCTACTATCTACGAGAGTTTTTCTAGATGTGGAAAGCCTGCCCTACATAAGCTAAACAAGCTTACAGATTAATAAAACACAAGACCAAGGGAGGACTTGACTTCTTTGTGCATAGAAGTTTCGGTTTTATTATTTTAAGACAGTTTTATCATTTCCAAGTCCATAACAGAGTCATCAGATGAAGATTAGATCAGACAAAATACAGACTAGCAATCTTTATGTATAGAGATCATAAAAGAAGTATTAAAATATATTATGTAACACATAATGAATCCTGTTATTTATTTGTGATGTTCTAGTTCATTTAGTAGTTATAGTTTAATGGAAGAATTTCTATAAAAGCCTATGGCACATATTACATAGGAGATGGATATCATACCATTATACATGTTTCTTTCTGATCTCAGAATCTAGTCTCTTGTAGAGTGTGTGAATATAGAAACAAAATACTATTAGTACCTGCTGTTCTTAAGTCATGAATTTTTCATCAATACTTTTTAAAAAAGATACCAGTAAAATACTTTTAAAAGTAATTTTTAAAAGTATTTATGCAGATGTTGCCTCTGGGAATATTTCTGTATTGTCAAGTTTGTCAAATTGTAAGCTATCTTCTTGAGAAAATACATGTGGAGATTATGAAAAAAATACAGTGACCATAAAGACTAATATAGATACTGTGACCAATTCACCTTAGAACTGTTATTCAAAATCACTTTTTGCAGAGATTTAACTCCTGGGAGACTGAGCACACGCAAAGATTAGAGCAAAGGGTATATTTGAGACAACAGCCCTGAGCTAGAATGACCTTGTTTGAGAACGGAGTGTGCTCATGATATACTGCACTTTTCTGTCCTTCGACAGTATATGCAGAAGTTCTTTTAACAGAAGAATAACAGAAGTGTCAATTCTTCAAATACAGCCATCTGGTATTTTTACCACATACAGACATACTTTTTAGGATTAATGTGAGTTACATTATTTACAATGCTAAAATGTAGAAGAATGGAAAACATCTATTCACAGGAAAGAAGGAAACATTATTGACTACTATGAATACATTTACATTATTTTTTGTTATTTATCTTAAAATCCTTGGTCACAAAAATTGTAAATAACTGTGATGTTTTTGTATTCATTGTGTTCCTTTAAACAGCTGCTATAAACCCTTTTTTTTTTTGTTTAAATATTGGCTAATTTTTATCCCCATTACTAGTTTTCATTAAAGACAAGGCTTCAGGGTGGAAATATACTTACACAGATTCAGTATCTTTTTCTTTTTTCATTATTCCTGATAAACCAAAAGGCTTCCTTTTCCGTGGTTTTATTCCTATGAAACAAACACTTTTCATTTATAGCTCCAAGAAATAAATGAATATTTAGCAATGTCAAACACAGATGCATATGAATGACAATGTTTTAAATGCTGCCACAGGTATGCAGTGGAGATGGGTATGGAGCCAAACTAAGGGAACATTATTCCAATTTGCTTTAAGTAAAATACCAATTAAAAAAAAGAAATCAAAATAGGGTTCAACTCATTAGTAATAAAATCCTTAAAAAACTGATTTGGATCTCCAAGTTGGGTATACAGACTGTGTTTGTTTAATAGACAGTTTTGAGGAAGAGGGCTCTGCTCACAAAAACTTAACAGAAGCTGTTGCTCCAGGTCATCCTGAATAGCCATGAGTGAGAAACTGAACATTGCCTTTCCCAGCCACTGCACTTCAATACCCTGTTGTTATTTCCCTGTGTGTTCCCAGGAGCTGCAAGCTCCTCTTTCCTCAAAAGTAGGACCTTGGTTCTGTGAAAAACAAGATTGATTCTTGGCTTTCCAGCTGAGGTGAGTTCATGATTTCCCAGTGTTGTATCCACCTCCAAGAGTGGTTCTCACTGAGTTTGGAATTACATTTCTCCCCTTTTGTTTCTTCCCTGCTTTTAGCACTGGATACATATAGCTACAGTACTGAAAAAAGTTTGCTTTCATTCCCATTTAATGTACTAAAACTAAAATACACTTATATATTCCCTCAGACTTACTGCCACATCTGCTTCTTCACAATGTTTTCTGAGGCAAAGCAGGCTGCCAATCTAAGTGCAAGCATCTGATTCAACTAGTCTACAATTTGGTTTTAATGCATGATAGTACTGACAGCATGCTTTTGAGCATAGCAGTAGAAATAATTTGGTTTCCAAAATTAAACCTCTGTCAGTTCAAGCACTTTATTATATTTACCTTTACAAAAATACATTACACAGTGAATAAGAAAACTCTCCACTCCTAGAAATTGTCAGTAACTCCAAAATTCTCAAATCAGATAGCTGTAGAGTCAGTAATATATACTGAGGCACATAAATTGCTCCAAGATTATTTTTAAATGTCTTTTTTTTTCCTAAATGGCCTTTCTTTTTTTTCCTGTGCATATTTTTTTTCTCTTGCTGCACCAAAACAATGGCAAATGGAGTATGAAAATAATTTCTGAACATGGATCTTATCTGCTTCAGTCAGAAGAGGTTTTAAGTCTCAGCTGAAGTCTTGGCAACTTAAAAGTTTTTGGGTGATATACTGTTGACTCCTCTGTCCCACAAGTAAAGATGTATCTTATGGAGAGAAAGAAGTCCTTAACCACTTAAAACAACCCCCTAAGCAAAATAAGCTGCACCAACGAAGACAGATTTTGCAACCACAACACAATATTAGGCTTAGTTTAACTGACACAATAACAATGGGAAGAGCCCAGGCCATGTTTTGACACTTGTAAATTAAGCTACAACACATTCATAAGTGAATCAAATCCAAACTTTTGCAAAGACAAAGCCTTAGCCAAAGTATACTTACAAGAAACATGCAAATTATCTGACCTTTATGCATTAGTCTTATAAAAGATTTATACTTACTGTCACTGAAGTTTGTTTCTCAAAAGGAAAGCTGCATTTTAGTCTACTGGAGCACTTTAAAGTTACATAGATTCACACACTGAGTACCCTTTGCTTCACAGTTCAGGTCCTTATTCACAGCATTCCTGTGTAAATAACTAAGCTATGGCAACTTACCTTCAGCTACACTGGATGTGTTACATTCTTCAAACTCAATAGGGCCTTAAAGAAATGACAATGAAGACAAACATCAGGTCAAATTTAATCTATTTTAATATGAGACATTATTTAATTACTGAAAATAAGAGATAATTTAATTTTTAATTACAAATGTTGGTAGCAACTGAAAGGCATCATTACTCTGCCAGTGGCCACAGATACTGCAAAATCATATGTAAAGCAGTGTTTTTCTATTTCACAGTGAAAAATTAAAATACTAGACATCATCTAACTACATTTGCCTATATCTATTTTGTGTCCTCATTCAAAATTGCATCCATATTATAGCATCAGTGTAAGGTTTCCAGTTTATCCTCTTTTAATGAACAGGAGTTGTATAAGTAAAAATTTAAAAGGAGAAGCTATAGCCCTAATTTTGAAAGTCACACTTTTGCTAATTCTGCATTACTAGTTCTAGTGTTTCCTCTCCATAGCCAATTGCTTACACAGTTAGAAGTGGCACTTAAAACCTTAAACACAGCAATAAAGAAGATAATTTTTTCAAAGAAGTCATTAGGACCAACAGGACAAAAAACAAAACAACAAAAAAAGCAACAACAACAAAAAAGAAAACAAAACAAAACCAACAAGAAGCAGAGAATTACTGGTTAGGTTCTGGAACTAAAGAAATTCCTCATATTCCGTTATTACATTTGCCACAAATTAAGAGTCAGTTCCCATTGCAAATTTATGTCCTAAGCTTCATTTATTCAGTTTGGTCAGGTCTAGAATTTAATCCCACTATGAGACATTTTAAGGAGCAAGCATACAGAAAACAGGGTGAGCTTCTGTAGGATCTTGTTCAGGGAATGATAATCATACCAGCACTTGGGAAAGTGCTATGCAAACTGAGAGCACATGCAGGCAAGCACTCTTTTTTCCAGCCCATGTTGGATTATCTTATATATCTTATATAATTATCTTATATATATATATTATCTTATATATCTGTAGCTGTATCTACAGAAGAAAAAGTTTAGCATGCTATCACTGTGCCATAGGGGTTATTACTTACCTTTCTGCAAACATTTTGATAGCATGCACACAATTTTATATACAGATATATTACAGTTAAGACAGGGGGCAAAAATACTTCTAATGACTTCTTTTTTTTTAATTATAATATGCTCAATGTACTGATTTATATTTACTGTAATTAAGGCTGAGTTTGCAAATTTTTCCCAATCAGTAAAAATAAATCGAAGGGTTTGTAAAACAGCAGGATCCAAATTTTGGACTAAAATCCATCAATATTTCACTTATCATAACGTAATTATTTGGCCTCCAAATGATGCTCTTGAAAGCAGAATATTAAAAGACAAATCTCTAGTGGCAGTCTTAGCAGCTGTTTAAATTTCAATTAGGAAATTACTTCAAATGCAAGTCTAATTTTTCAATATAGCAAGACAAGATGCAAATTCCTAATTGTTATCTTAATCTGTTACATGTCATAAATACATGTGCATTTTAAGATGGTCTTCCAATCCTTTCTCTTTTCTCACTAAAATTTCACTTCCTTTCTTCTCTCACTAAATCAACAGTAAAACAAAGTCAGCATGTTCCAAAAAGAAGCAAACCTGGACGTCTTGCAAAACAAAAGAACAGGAAAACAAAAATCCAGGAAAACTGATTTTTAGAACCGTACATGTCTACATCTCTATGCTGATTAATCAACATTTTATTTTACAAAATTAAACTCTATTATTCAAAGGCTATTAAGGAAGACATTAATAAAAATACCACAAAATGTAGAAGCTGAAAAACACAACAGTTAGTTTTTCAGAACTACACTTCAGACCATATGTTTTGCATCACTTGCTAATGATTCAACTACTTCTATTTCTTGCTTCTATACATATTCTCATTTCCCTAGGAAAAATTTTTACAAAGACAAAACAATGAGAAACACTCATCTGCAAAACAAAAGAAAACTGTAAACACTAAGACTTAAATATATTTTCAGAGGAATAAAATAGGCTTTGTCAGAATTCCACCCCTTTCCAGCTACTAAGAGTGATCCCTGAATTTTGAGACTTTTACACTAATGATTAAAAGAAATAAAGAAGGCTCAAGTATAGTTCATCCATATTTCAGATCAGTATCTTAACTTCCACTTCTAAAATAAGCAGAAAGGAAAGCTTTTTTTTAACAAGACATCCAAGCACCTCTATTTTTTTCCATTATGCTTGCCTAAAACACTTGCCTTTAAAGGTGAATTTTTTACACCTTGTAAGAATTCTTATTTAAAAATACATTCTTCCTTACTACAGAAACACACAGATATTGTGTGAACCAGTTACAATTCACAAACCTATTTTGGTCAAAGCTTACCTTTCCTACTTAAATTTGTATAGGGTCCTTCTTCCTTTGTAATTTCAGAAATCCATGTCTGTGGCTGTCTCTAATTAACTCAGCTGGTTAGGGCATGGTGCTAGTAACACCGAGGTTGTAGGTTCAGTCCTTATACAGGCTATTCACTTAGGAGTTGGACTTGATGATCCTTGTGGGTGCCATCCAACCAAGAATATTTTGTGCAAAAGTTTGCCCTTTTGAATGGAGCAGAGTGAAATTTGTAACAGTTTTAAATTTTCTGAAAAGTTTTGTCCTGTTACTTCAGACCTCCCAAGAGTTCTGCTTCCTATATGTTTGCCATAAAGAGTACCATATTTTGCCTTGGGGAAAGTACTTTTAAATCAAAGTAACATTTCAGAAATAGACATTTCCTGTGGCACTCTAATTTAGAAAACAGGATAGCTGTGAGAAGCTTTCAACAGCCTGCATAACAGCTGGAATCTCCTCTGGACAGATGTCTTTGAGTCCAAAGAGGTGATAATACTGTTGTCCAGCCAGAACTGTGTGTTTTCACCACACTGTTCTCTGCTAGAACCAGCTGCAGTCTCCTAGTCAGCCAGAAGACCTTAGGCACACATACTGTTATGGGAGCATAGCATCAGTAAGGAATTCATACAGTTCCTTAAGAAGATTTCCAGCATTGCCCAGTGTCCTGTTCCATTTGCTCCACAGAAACAAAAGCAGCTGCACTAGCACTGCAAAAAATTCCCCAAATCTCTAAAAAAATCCCAACTCAGAAAGCTTTCTCCTCTGCAACACCATAATGTCTATCTGATTCCTTAATCAGAAGTCAAGAAGAAGCCAGAAGTTGCTATTATCAAGAACTACCAGTGGATTGGCATTAATGGAGATTGCCAGAGAGATGTAATACACAAATGGAAGTCAAAGCATGCAAACCTATGTCCCTGTCCCAGTATCTCAATAACATTTGTAACAACTGAACTAAAGGTGGATGCATTTCCTCTATGAGGCAAAAAGTTTTTTGAACAGACTCATGCCCAATGATTGTAGTGTAGACAAAGGCTCAACACCAACAAAGGACTTCAGCTCAAAATCTGGATGATTACAATGGGTAAAATTTTTGATGTAAGTAAACACATTCACTGCCCATTGCAACATTCAAAGAAAGAAAAGCAGATGCTTCACATTGAAGAAGTAGTCTTGATGTTTGGGATAGAAGTAATTCCCTGAAGCAGTCTCTAGAGTCCATGCCATGTGGTAGTCTAAAGGCACTGAAAGAACACTCTAAGTGCTGCCATACTGCAGTACAGGTGATAATGGTGTTAACACTGCTATTTGGCAGTACTGCTATAAAAGCATTGAAATTTCCTTTGCTCTTTTTCTCTTAACAAGACAATAATGTAAATTGAGACAGAAACCTATTCTCAAGCATTCATATGAACACAAAAACAAATTCTAAAACTACAGCATTACTGTAAAAATCAAAAAGACATTTCAAGACATTTTTCAGAAAGAAGTTATACTGAGATCTAGTCCAATATTTGCAAAGGTCTCTGATTTAGTGTTCTGTTGCAAGGAGAGCACAACTTTCAAAAGTCTACTCTGCCTGCTTAGAAGTATTATTAAATTAATCCCTATACTGGTAATGTTTGCTTTAACACCTCAAATACCTCTACATAGATTTGCACATATTTTCTACTGTAGACACACAAAATAGAAAAAAAATAAATAAATACAGTGTATAAATGAAGGTTAGTTAGCCTTTGTAACAGGAAGAGATATGATATTTAGTGGGATTTCAGTCACTTAAGAATATATACCTAGCTATGTGGATGCTAATGAGAAATGTAGTATTCTACAAAGCAGGCATCAAAAATCAGTAAGCTCCTCTAAGAGTACATAAAAATTCCCAGCAAGCATCACTGCAAGCTGCCCTGAGTTTTTAAATGCTCACAGTAATCTATCAGCTGGGACAGATAAAGACAAGAAGAGAAAGCAAATGGAGTATAGCTTCACAAACACATGGAGACAGACAGCTTCTCATTGAGAAAAAACTAAAGCAAATACACCAGGATCAGGTCAGTTCTTAGGCTCTTGAAAATAAAGCAGCTTTGGTTTGCTGGAACAGAAAAAGTAATTTCTGTAAATGTTTTTTTTTAAATTTAGTTCATCTCAAAATTTACAAGAAGTGACACTTGCATAAATTAAGCATCAGTGAGTGAGTGTGCATCTCAGGATGCATCTCCTAGACATGTAATATTTCTCTTGTTACAAGTGGCATGTAAGTGTATGAGCTTTCATGCCACTAAAGACAGAGTATATAGCTAAAAATAAGAAGATAATGTTCTTATTAACAGACAAATGAAAAAGATGTCTACTATATTATAGAATCTCCTACATATTTAGCTCATATCTATGGGAACAGTACTTTCAGAGTATTTTCAAGGCAACTACAGAAACTATAACCACTATCTTATACCTGCTACTTGTAAAAAACCAAAGGACAAAACCTCTCTCCACAAAATCCTAGATACAGGTTTTCTGTCTGTAGGACTTTTACATAAAGCCTCTGTGAGAGAGACATTGGACAAATGTTTTGCTAATGTCAAAACAATAAAATAATTCCCACTTTCCTCAATTGAGAGGAAACAAAAAAAGATTTTACTGTTTGGATTCTTAAATAAACAAGTCAAATGCAAAAGTCAACCAATATTACTAGTAAGGAAAGCATAATATTATGTCATACCCTGAAAAAGTGCCCCCAGTAAGTATATCAATGAACTGGAAAATCCCACAGAGCTAAAAAGTTAAACAAATCAAGAAGTCAACAAATCAAGTAAGAACTGCTTTACATTTACATCTGCTTTTGTCTGCTTTCTAGCTTAAGGGGGACATGCATGACAGAAAGAAACATTATATTGGTATTAACTGCATGTAATTCTCAGTAACTGGAAACACTCAGACCCTCAGAACACTGCTCAAAACAGCCTTTCCCTGCAACCTGAGGAATCAGTTTACATACATGCATGCACATATATAAACATTAACATATCTGTTTCAAGCAAAATCTATTCAATACTCCATAAATCTGTACCTGTAGTTACAAATACAATAACAAACCATATTCTTGTTTTCAATAAAAACAAAAGTTTGTCTCTGAGTGTAAATCATGCATGAAAGGAGGACATTTTTTTTTAAACTGCATATGCTTCACATGCTGCCTCAAATGGCAAAGCTTTGCGTGCCTGGCTCAGTGCCAGTTGACAGCTCAGCTGGATATCAATGCACATTCTGACCCCCCTTGCAGCATGTCACTTCTGAATTGTTTCCGCAGTAGAAAGTTTATTCAACCTCTCTCTCAAATTCAGTGGACCGACCATCATTCTGCTATTTAATCATAGCAGAACAGGTTATTTTTCTGACAGCACTAAAGCCAGACAGCAGTTCCTAATGAACAGCTTGATACAAGTGGAATTTCGACTGTTTTAGCCTCAATTAATTCTGCTGTCAAAACAAATGACTGCTTTTAGTGTTTAGATGTCAAGCTGCATCGCAAAGGTCAATTTTGTATGTACACAAACATATAAGCAATCTTTTTCTTGCTATCATCTGATCCTGTGACATTTTTAGCAAAAAAATTCAGGCTTTCAAATTCAGAAGCCAGGAAGCCCAAATATATTTTGTCATTAGTGTTTCTAATACTAACTTTCCATTTTTACTACTTGTTCATACATGAGAAATTATTTTAAAAAACAGTAAGAATTTTTTTTTCCTAGAAAAGGACTTCTTAATCTACGTTTTTAAGAAAGAAGAAAAAGCAAATTAAAGCATATCTTATTTGGAGGAATGCAGAGTAAAGATGAACAGCTGTTTTCTTTGAGATAAATTTCATACATGTGATACAGTTATCATGCTAGTACCAAACTGCTACAAGCAAATCTTGATTTATGGATTTGGTCAGCTTTTCTTTGCCAAAAAGAGGATAAGGGACAAAAACCAAAACTGGCCTGCTAACAGGTTGGTCTGACAGAAAACACTGAAATAATACTGGTAAAACCTTATCCTTTAATCTAACTTCATAAATACAGTTCCACCACACCAATCACTGAATTTCTAGCTACTCTTTGTTACCTTTGTATCCTCAGAGTGATGTATCAGCCTAGCTGATACATAGCCTCTACAGATGTTGAATACTTGACCAAATTTTCCTTTATAAAAAAAAACATGTTAAAAAAAACCCTACAGCACAGTAATAGTATTCAATTAAGGAAGAAAAAAGAAAAGTTGGAGGTGATAGTGGCATCAGAAATAATGACAATTATGAGTAGCAACGTATGTAAGCACTTCCTTTGAAAGAATTTTTTCAGATGAAGAAATTAACATATGAAGAGAGCATTTAAACAAATAATCAATTTCAGCCCTGATTCTGTTACTAGACTTCCAGCCCTGCACTCAGTTCACCACATCAAAGGAAACATTATCCATCTCAGGCTTTTCCGGTACTCTGGGTACAAAGCATGTGAATACAGCAAGTACATTATACTCAGGGGACACTATTTCTATGTGGCTTACAGAGCAAAAACAAAGCAGAAATGGATCATAATCTGAGTAGCCTTAAAATAAGTATTGTCAATTAAGATGTTTATCATCAGAAGGAAAGACCAGATTTTTTTCCTCTAAAATAACATCAGTTACAAAATATTTTTCAATTCTCTGATTATGTAAGAATTTTCAAAAGAGACATGAAACATGTACCAAGGGCAATGATTCAAGGTGGAGATCCATTTAGGCTGCAACACCTGAGTATGACAACAAATACTGCAAGTTTCAGCTATGATCTATGAAAGTGTGAGGTCTGTGAGCAGAAAAAAATGTCAGCTAATATACCAATCTGCAGAGCATTATGACCCCTTTTCTCATCCTTTTCTACTCCTGCTTTTGCTTCAGCTTCACCCTATGTTTTCTCTCTGACTGCATAAACAGGATGAGAGATATGGCTGGTTTTAAATATTCACAAGCTAAATGGCAGGCCAACATACAGAATACATACAAATACATACTCAGCTGTCTGCTGATTCTCCAAATGAGTAGTAGTTTGGATGCTTCTTTCTCCAGCAACCTCCTAATTTCTACACTCTCTTTTTCCATCAAATTGTGTAGAAAGTAGCACTCTTGTGAAAATTGTAGGAGAGATGTGCTAAAAGTACTAAGCAACTGCATAATTTTTGTCTATAAATATATGTATCTGTAACAAATAGCTCTGCCTGTCTACATGGTACATGATGCATCTGCTGAAGACAGACCATGCAAGTATGCAGTGATGAAAGAAATGCATAGACACATCCACTTTTAAGAAGATTCAGTTAAGATTCTGGAACACTAGGCACTGTAAATATGTCAAGTTATACCCACATATTCAAAGACAGCTTCAAAGAATCACATCTTTTTTAGCAGTCACACATTCTCCCTGTGAACTAAGAGAGGTATGTTATCTTACTGAAGTTCTGAAACCAAGCCCATTAAATCATCAGAGGTTAAGATGTTTAGTGTGACCCTAAGGAGCAAAAATAGGATAATATATTTTATAGTATCCAGAATTTTCAGACAAAAAGATCTTTTTTCCATTAAAAAACAAAGAACATTTCCTACCTTAAAAAAAAACAACCATACCTCAAATAAATAAGTTCAAAATAGCAAAACTTTGCTAAATATTAGTAACATATAAGGTTATATATTTATATAAGTATAGTACAGGTCTTATTTACTTTATCAGCATACAAAGCATCTCAGTATGTTTTTTTTCTATTTTCAGGTGTTTTAAATTTATTCAAATTTTCTGGTCATAGTAGAATCTGCCATGCATCCTACTGCATTTTCTGATGACTATCACCTACTTACTTTATTCTTCCTATTTAAGTTACTTAAATGAACACTGCTTTGCTCCCACAGTCCCAAAAAACTCTTTTAAATGTCAGGCTGCAACTGATTTGTTTGCCAGTAGGAAGAAAATTTAACAATTTTATATTATTTAGCAATTATTATATTTTTTATTAGTAACAGTTCTTTATCTTGCTGACTCTTTCAGATCATTCACAATCTAGCCTTTGCCCTGTTATGTCTACTGATGTTGTCCAAGATATTTTTATCAATGCTATGATTCTTCCACTTGCTTTAAAATATTTTTTCAATAAGACTTGCTCCTTTATAACTCTCCAGAGCACTAAAAATCAGTAAATTGCATTCTAAAACAAGTTTACAGCTTAGATATATGTAATTATTAAAAATCTATGCTGGCAGATCAGACTAAAAGCCCACAGAAGCTTTGGCAGTTTTCTGGAAGGACCAAATTTTTGCAGGCAAAATAAAATGGATATCAAGGACAACAATTAAGATACATTTGTTGGTACAGCTTTTTAGCCTGTAGCTCCTCATTGAAAACAGCTCTACAGCATAAGACCTTAAAGACTTTTCTATCTGCCATAAGCCCAGCTTCTCACAAAAATCCTCAAAAACATTCATGCTTAATTTCTTCCATTAACTTCTGAAATACAGCAGTAGTCTGCCCTCCTTTACAAAGAATACTTTGCTGAATACCTTGGACACTGTCAGTGTTGATAAACTAAGCTCATTCCTCAGTCAGCCTTGTGTATAGAACTATATGTGGACACAGTCTTTGAGAAATTATGACACTTCAAACTATTTGTGCATTTAACCACTAGCATCAGCAGCACTAAAGTATTCACAGTATTTAAAGAAAATACAAAGAAAATAATTTATAAGAACATAAAATAAATACTTGCTTTGTTACCCTTCCCTGTGGAAAAGAGGCTCAAAGATGTCCTGCAGAGCTGTTCAAAATTAAGTATTAGCCATTTTCAGTGTTTATTTCCATCTACTTTGTAGCTTGTTTAGTGTCCTAGAAAAGTATTTTTATATGTACTGTAAGCTACTAGGTTATCAAACAAACTCGTGGAAAAAAAGAAAAGCCACACCCAGCAGTTTAAAATATTTTTTTTAAAAGCAGAGTTATTTAACTACATAAAATGCTAGTAAGCTTTAATTAAAGCAAACTTCAATAATCAGTGGGCCTTGTTTTGCCTCTCAAAATCTGGGAAAGGATTTACTTGTTTCTAAAAATTTTTAGGAGTAATACATTTATCCTTAACCCTCATTTTCCCCCCACTGCTTAATCTTGTTCATTTGGTTCATTTCTGCATTAGATACAAAACAAAGTTTAACAACAGCCTAACTTAATAAGACTATTAAAATGGAGCGAGCACTACTGCACATTAACACTATCAGCACTACTTTTCAGCTCTGGTGCAGCTTAGACACTCTCACATTTGCTTTGGAAAAAACACATAGGCAGTACTTTTCATGGACATTTACAACTAAAATGCTCACAACAGGCAATTACAAAAGGCCTAAAAGCATGTGATAAATTCACACCAAACTTTGCACTAATGCCACTGTCAACAGCCAGCCACATGAAATATTATTCTAATCAAATAATAAATTGAATTCACAGAATTAGAAATCAATTGAATTAAAGGCTAGGTGAAATTTGGAGGTTAGATGCTTATTAAACTCAAAACTTTAATGCTTCACGATCTCTCCTAACAGGCAGAGCTCCCGAATGTTTTTCCTCAGAACAGAAAAGGATCACCAGCACACTAAGAAAGATGCCAGATTACTTTTTTTCTGGTATGTGCTACCTTGTGAAAGAGTAGTGATCCTGACATTACAGCAGTCCTAATTCACTTTAAGTTGGTACACTAAAATGTATCAATTTAGTCTACTTCATACCATTTCCAGAAAATAATTTAGGATTTTTTTGTCATTTTGAAATTATGTTTCTACTTGACATGCATCACCTTACTCTTTTCCATGACTAGAGTTACCTGGAACCTTGAGACTATTTCTTCTTCATGGGCAAATAAAGTAAATAGTTTTTCATCAGCTCCAAAAATCAACAGATGAAACATTTTTTAAAATCAGAATTACTGACTATTGACCAAATTCTCAATTTTTGCATTTGGTAGAGGGAAGAAACAGAACAGGAAAATTACATCTGTCCTTTCTGAATCTGGTTATCTGTAGTAGCACCATTTTATTACAAATATTCAAACTCTATTTTTAATATATAAATGACAAGAGAAACAAAAGCCAAATACTTTGCTATAAGAAAAAGAGCCAGTGATGGCTGACCAAAAGCAACTGCTGATAATAACCATTATCAACTACTACTGTCATTTAATCCAAAGAGTAGATGAATTGCAGGCATGAATTTTCAGTATTTTTAAAAATGCAAACCTCTTTAATGCCCTGTAAAAAGTTCAAATTTATTGAATGGATAATGAAAGGAGAAAAGAAGTATTTTTATGGGAAAGGAGAGCAAAGATTATGGCTTTCTATTTTTTTATCTGCATTACAATAAAATTCTTGATTTCATTTTAAACATTTTTTAAGAAAAAGGGCAAAAATAGAGGAACAAACCACCAATGGCCACTAACAATGATACCACAACATTCAATTAATGAAGACAAAGGCATTCTACAATGGGATTACATCACTGGTGGATAAGGGAAGAGCAACTGATGTCATCTACCTGGACTTCTGCAAAGCATTTGACACTGTTTTGCATGATACCTGGGTCTGTAAACTGGAGAGACGCATTACTTGGACCACTTGGTGGATAGAATTGGCTGGATGGTTGCATTCAAAGAGTTGCCATCAAAAGTTCCATGTTCAAGTGGAATACAGTGACATGTGATGTTCCTCAGGGGACAGTGTTGGGACTGGTATTGTTTAACATCTCTGTCAGTGATATGGACAGTTGGGACCACCCTCAGCAAGTCTGACAATGATACCAAACTGTGTGGCATGGTGGATACACCAGAGAGAAGGAATGCCATCCAGATGGACCTAGAACAGGCCTAAGAGATGGGTCTGTGCAAACCTCTGGAAATTCAAAAAGACCAGCTGCAGGATTCTGGGTCAGGGCAATCCCAAGCACAAATACAGGCTGGGCAGAGAATGGGTTGAGAGTAACCTTCCAAAAGAAAGATGTGGTGATGTTTGTGGATAAGCAGCTTACTGTGACCCAGACATGGGCACTCACAGCCCAAAACCCCAATTGTATCCTGAACTGCATCCAAAGCAGTGTGGGCAGTTGACAAGAGGAGATTCTGTCCCTCTGCTCCACTCAGGTGGAGCACTCACCTCCATCCAGCTCTGGCTTCCCCAGCACAAGATGTTACCCTGCTGAATTGACTCCAGAGGAGGACTGCTACATTGATCAGTGGGTCTGGAGCACCTGTCCTGTAAGGAAAAGCTGAGAGAGCTGGGGCTGTTCAGCCTGAAGAAGAGAAGGTTCCAGGGAGAATTTAGAGCACCTTCCAGTACTTACAGTGGGCCTACAAGAAAAGTTGGAGAGGGCCTTTTCACAATGGCATGTAGTGATAGGAAGAAGGGAATGACCTTAACATGCAGGAGGACAGGTTTAGATTAAATACGAGAATGAAATTCTTTACTGTGGGGATGTTGGAATGGGTTGCCCAGAGAGGCATCTCTGAAAGTGTTCAAGGCCAGGCTGGATGGAGCCTTCTGGGTGAAACATGTAGTGGACAAAAACTAATACAGGAACAAGCACTCACATTAGTTCCCCACATATGAGAAGAGGACATAGTAATTCAGTAACTAAAATTAAAAATTACTCCTTATCAACAACAGATATATAGGCATTCACTAACCTCTTAAAAGACATTTGATATTAACCTGACAATTTCAGATATAAAATCTAAAAAGAACATGAGCTTAAACTTCCTAGCACCTTCTATGTCTTGTGCACCAACATTGCACACTGGAACAAACCAATTTTTTAATAGATTAATAGAAGATTCAATATCTAGAGCTAGTGCTCATTGATATCTCATTAATCTGGAATAAGATTACTCTGATATCACTTCCATTATTGATTTAAATATACTCTAGAAGAAAAGCAGATATTTTCTGCTATACAATAAATTAATTTTCCAAGGAATATGAAGCAACAGGCTATAGCAAATAGGAAACTAATCAACCAGAAATTGGCAAATTTTGATGAACATTGCTGGATTATATGACTAAAGCATCTTCCAACTGATGGTATAAAATCTGCTATTAAACCTAACACCAGGAATGTTTCATAGAATCCTAGAATGGTTTGGGTTGGAAGGGACCTTTAAAGCTCATCTAGTCCAACCTCCCTCCAATGATCAGAGATATCTTTGACAACATCAGGTTGCTCAGAGTCCAGTCAAACACAACCATGAATGGTTTCATGGATGGGAAAATTACCACTTCTTTAGGAAGCCTGTTTCAGTGTTTCACCACCCTCATCATAAAAAACACCTTACTTATATCTAGTCTGAATTTATTCTCTTTTAGTTTAAAAATAGTACTCCTTGCCATGTCACTACAGGCCCTATTTCCATGTCACCATCTTTCCTATAAGGCCATTTTAAATTCTGGAAGGCCACCATCAGTACGCTCTCCCTGGAGCATACTGTTCTCCAGGCTGTATGGTGTCAACTCTCTCAGCCTGCCCTCATAGGAGAGGTGCATTAATGAAGTTAGTGTCTCTCCTCTGGACTCCCTCCAACATGTCCATGTCCTTCCTGTGCTGGGACCCCAGAGCTGATACAGCCCTGCAGGTGGGGTCTCAGCAGAGCAGAGGGGCAGAATCCCCTCCCTGGCCCTGCTGCCCACGCTGCTCTGGATGCAGCCCAGGACACGTTTGGCTCTCTGGGCTGGGAGTGCCCATGGCTGGGTCATGTCCAGCCTCTCACTCACCAGCACCCCCAAGCCCCTCTGGGCAGGGCTGCTGTGATCTGTCCATCCCCCAGCCTGGGCTGAAACCAGGGCTGCTCTGACACAGGTGCAGCACCTCGCCCTTCGAATCATGAGATTCCCATGGGCCCATTCCTTGACCTCATCCTGGTTCCTCCAGATGTTAGAGGCAGTTCAGGGAACACATTAAATTCTGATCTGAAGCCTTACTGGTCCTGCCAGCTTTGTTTTTCACTGATTCACACTAAGTGACTTTCTTTTCAGGTGAAATTAAAGATTTGCAACTGGATGTAAGTGGTTTAGTCATTTGTTTCATTTTTTTAACACTAAATGGAAGGCAGAAAACAAAAATCATAATTTCTTCAACAACTGTTGTGTTATTTAAGCCCCTAAATTCTAAACTGATTTAATAGCGAAAAAATTAAAACAAATTCAGTGAGAAGCACGTTATAAAGCTGACTAGGTAAGTTTTTTAGGTAGCAGTGCAAGAAGAGCCATTGTAAAGAAGCTCCTGAGTAAATTTAAAACCTCTCACAAAGCATTACTGTTTGAAAGAAAACCTGTTACTTGTACAAGAAAAAGTACATGTACTAGATGCCCCTGTGCATAACAACTCCAGGTGATAGAAATTAGCCACCAGAGGGAGCCCATATAATCTGATAAAACAGACATCACTGTAAAGATACATTTCAGATACACAATAAACTCTACTGTAAATGGTTTGCAGTTCTCCATAATAAAACAGCCTTCATCAGTACTTCATTTCAGATTCATTCTTATTTTTACAGATATAAATAAAAGCAAGCGAACTCTAATGTGCAGAATTATAAATAGGTAGAATATACTGAAATAAATTAAAATAATATGTTATGCATTGCCTTTTTAGTTTATTTTATCTGGAAGTACCCACCATGTCACTGATCATAGTAACCCACAAATAAAACGGATGAAAGAAGGCCTACATAGTCCTGGGGAATTTTAAAGTATTGCCTTTAATCATATCACAAACAACAGTGGCATCTAGAAGACAGTTTTTCTGTATTTGTTTTGTAAGCCAAGTCAGCATTATTTTTTTACATTGAATATTTATATTTTTCTGAGGAGCCATCTCCCTCTTCAGCCTAATTAATAAATACATCCCATAGACTTTCAACATTTGCTCCATGATTTAAAATATCTTTTCATTGTGAACCATTCTCAGATGCAAAAAAGCAGGGATTTAATCAAGAAAAAGCGGTCCTTAACAGTGGATGTTTCCTTTTCATTCTTAGAAGGCTGATACCTCACTTTGTCTTCCAAACCTTTCTAACTATCAAAGTTTTATGATTCTAAGTTAACAAAATAAATATTTTAGAAGCAGTAAGCATAATTAACATCTTTAGTGGTCTGTTGCTAGTCTTTAAACTCCAAACTACTCCAAACTTAAACCTCCAAACTACTTTTGCTGCTGAATTTGACTATGCTTTCTCCCTGCACCATTTCTGCTTGATAAAGTTGATATCAATACAACAATTTAATACTGTTAAAGAAAATTTAAGGTCCATACATTACACACTACATGTGCTACTGTTCCTTAAAATATTTTGCTAAACTTTCTGAGAATACTTTGAAGAAGTATTTATTTTTTTATGCCACAGATGGGATTTGAAGAATTATAAAGAAGCAAGTAAGTATAAAATGTGTGTAATTTCTCCATTAAATTAAAAAGTGAAATATTACTTTTCTAAAATTTCAATGTTGTCTGGCAAGACCCACACTAACAGCATGGATGACCTGAAGTGCACAATGTTCTAGGACAAATTAGTAGGAGTCTTTGTAACCCAGGCAGTCAGAATCTTAAATGCAAGATTGAGATCCCTAGCCATGACATCTTGGCAACAGCTAATCAAAGACATCTGAACACCAAATTTTCACATCTTTGTCCTGTTTCAGACCAACTGACCTTGATACCCTGAAGTTTATACATTTTCTTTTCTGATCTTTACTGAAAATTGACAAATACACAGGAAACTTTCAAAAATTGTTCCATATGTAATCTTACCTCATCCCACTTGGACATCAGCATTAGAGGATCACAGAAAGAATATGAAACAATGTTATATTAAAAACACCTCACAGACACATTGCAAGACACCTAATAATATTTAACAATTTATTACAAATTTTCATTATCTACTCTGGTATGTACATTCTTGCGGGAAAGAAAACATCTTTGTGTGCCTCTACTACAAGACAGAGATGCTAGTGAGGACACCCAGGGCTGAAGGAAATAATACTAATTCCTATTTACTAGGAATTTACTAGGTATTTAGATACCTAGTGACTTTAATATTTGTGCCAATATTAAAGTAATACGATATAGGCAGTACTGTGAGAACATCTTTTTACGCCAGTCCAGGAAAGTCTTATCACACCCAACCAGCAGTACCTTCAGAAAGCACTATTCAATTTGCTTCTTACTAAAGAAGCAATACACATTATTGTATATTAAAATACATTTTATAAAAAAATAGACATTGCATATCTATTAAAATGATAATTTGGTAACCTGAAGAAACTGACGCAACTCTTCCAATACTTCAATAAGCAGCTTTATAGACACCTGCTCTGAACATGTTTATATTGAATAAAATTCTGAAATACAATTTATGCAGAATCACAGTTTGTACAAGAAACACATAACAGACAACATATAGTTTGTACAAGGAACTACAGCTTCTTGACCAATTTCCCTGATGTTTCAGGAAACAGCATAGTTTAGGAGAACAGACATACAAACTACCAAGCTTTATGAACACAAATAATACATGCACATAATGAACCCTGCATTATCAATTTCTATTACCCATTTAGTATCAAAGTTAATGAATACTAAGAACTTGAACATAGGTTAAAAATACAGCACATTAACAAATACGGGTTTAACCTTTCATTAGGAATGGAAATTTCCAGCCTTAAAGCTAACATTTCCTGCTCTGTTAATCTCTTACCAGGTCTTTCCTTGCCAGTTCCTTTTGACTCAGCAAATTTCTGTATTAAACTCTCAACTGTAGTATTTGTCATATTATTAATAAACTCTTCATGCACCTTCAAAAAAAAAAGAATGCAATTAACTTTAAAAAGTAGGTTTTTTTATAGTTAAGGTTCAAAAATCTTCCCTCTAAAATACATTACAGGACTTAGAGAAATCAACAGATATTTTTTATCTAGGAAATCTTGTTCTTTGCTGTAGCGTTAGCAAGTGTGGGTACAATACAGACAAAAAAATGAAATCACAGCTCTAGGTTTTATTTCTATTTTTTCCATGTTAAACAACTTGTGTATACATAATTTTCTGAGTTTGTCAGCAACATATCCCACTATCATGTCAGGAAGACAAGCAGTTTTTTCACCCAGTGTCAGTTTAGGGTGTGAACTGTTACTACTGTATTATCACAACTCCCACCTGCTTGAGTAAAAAGCATTACTGTTGTAATAGTTTTGATATAACAACATGTTGTTTTGGTCTGACAACATGCTGTTAATAAGTTTTTCCAACAAGGATGATGCTCATATCCTTTAGAAATAAACAGCATAACCCTTGTGATGATCACTTATTAAAGCAGAAAACCTCAATACTAAAATGTTAGCAAACTAAGTGACAATTTAAAAATAAAAAAATTAAGGGCTGTTTATAAAGATTATTAATTAAACCAACTTCCATCTAAAAAAAAGATATTATAGAAGTTTCTGTTCTTAAATTTCATTTGCTCATAGAATCCAAGAATATAAAATACTTGGAAACTTCTCAGAGTGATATAATTTCTAGTTCCAATTAAAAAAGTAGTAGCCTAATTCTGTGTGAAATGAGGGTTAAATTAATATCCAGGAAACAGAATTTAGAAATACACAAAAAATTCTTCAACTTTCAAATTCTTCAAATTGTCCAAATACTTCATTTTCTGTGAAGACAAAATTTATCTAGTCTTATTCTGTAAATTTTGTGACACTGAACTTAAAAATGCAACAGGAAGCCATGGAAATTTGAGATTATGATGAATTTCACAAAGTAATAAATAATTCATTTAATAGTTAAGGAAAAACATAAAGCATGATCCAAATATAGTATAAAAATACCTCTCCTATTTGTAAATGAATTTCTTTTATGGTATCTGACAATGACTGTATAATCTCTTTCATACGAAGAAGGTGCATTTCTTCTATGTCTTGAAATTTCTGCAAACAAATATGAGCAATTAATCATAATGAAAATATTTCCTGAAACACTAAATCTTAAATTTCAATAATTAAATACACTAAAATGAAAAAAAGAACAAAAAAGCCGCTTTTTTTCTCCACATCTTAAGCATAATAATTACATTTAAGAAAGTAAGGCACAGAATTCAGCGAGTTATGAAATAATGCACTTTAGAAAGAAAGCTATCCTTTCAGAATGATTACTGAACTTTTTTTACTTACTTTTTGAACTTTCATCTAACCCTTCAAAAAAAATCTGTTCTATTTCTACTGAAAGAAAATATTTTTAGAAGGTGTTCAAATTTTCTCTTTTCTCCATTACTGAAGAGTCTTGTTTTTTCATCTAAACCAAGAAATCTTATTTCTGGATCTGTTTTGCACTTCCTTTTTAGAACACTCTTGTAAACATACACACTCTTTCTCTCTAGTTAAATCTATGTTCTTTGCTTCTTCAAAAATTATTTGTTTGATTTTTAAAGTCATACATAATTTTTACAGTTTCTTCCTTTTTACCCAGGCTGTCAGCTGACAGTCATTTTAAAATCACTTCCGAAGTTTTCAATGGCCCCTTCCTGGCCAAAATCAGAACTAAAAATGTTCTCATCCTCCCCAACAGTAAACCATAACAGTCTTGAAATCTTTGTTTACTTCTGCTCTTTCCTAGTTCTCTGCCTATTTCTGTAACTGCCCTTTCAAGTGTGTCCAAACTTTGGTGCACCACTTAATCCTCTTTCCAATTTGCACAGGGCTCTGTGAAGATCCCCATCTTGTACCTCCTGCAACTCTGATTCACAAACGTGACTCCATACATATAAGACAAACATTTCTACCTTCTTAGACCCTCAATTTCCTGCCATACTTACATACCTCTGTAGGTATCATCACTCAAGGAGATTAAAATTATTTTCTTTTTCTTCACCAGCCTTCCTCTTAATTACAGAAGATACTGTTGTACTCTGTAGCCTACCCCATGATTTTACTTCTTTTACTGGACATCGTAAAACAGATTGAAGCTAAACCAACTGATTTTGCACTGAAACAAATGAAAATACTCATATCCCTCACTTGTTTAATTTTCAGAACTAATCAGCATATTTTCAAGTGAAATGTATGCTGAATTAAGTTAATAGAGGGTGTGCTTCACACAGAAGTGGGCATCCATATATTCATGGATATTATTTTTCCTATCACATCATCTTTAAAGTAGCCATTGTGCAACCAAACTGTGGATGCAGCTACACCATTATACTTTAAATGAATTCCACACACATATCTTTAATTGGCAGAATGGCAATTTTAATTTCCAATATGGATAGATGTGGAAAGTTTACAAATGTCCATTATAACATTAAGTGAAAATTTATATTTTAAGTAAAAGGATAGCTACAGTTTAGGAACAAAGGATATTTAGCCAAATGTAGTTTAAAATGTAGCAAGAACTGGCATATGCATTGATACAGAGAACCTGAAATCTTCCAGAATATAGTCTTTTAAAAATCCCCAGAAACAAACAGCTGTAACAGCTTTTCATAACTTCAGGTAAATCCTGGGTAGATATTTTAACAAACTGGAACTTCAGTGCTTTGATGGAATAATAATGAAAAGCCACAATGGATCCCAATATTAAAATTCCATTGAGTAAGTTCAGGGTGCCCAGCAATTCATAGGATTTTCCACATAAACACAATGCATATACAATACTTCCAAAAGTTCATTTTGCTTTCTTCCAAAAATTTCTTCAAAATGTCTTCTAGAGTGCCAGTACACCCCTGTGTCATTGAAGGACAGTGCTATTACAACATACGTAGCCAGTGTTTGCCCTTCAAACAAATCAATTTCCAAAAGGACGAGTTTTTGAAATTCTCAATTTCATATGGCTCCAGAAATTAAATAGAATACATTAACTGACTTCAAAGGTAATTTGAAGGTTCATTGAATGCAACACTTACCTGTGCTGTTTCTGTCATTTTCAGTTCAAAATCAGATTTAAATGCAGCATACTTCTCCACATACAGTTTGTAAGTATCTGTTGCTTTTTTAGTTTTAACTGCTGCCTACAGGTCAATACAAAAATGTGTAAAATGTCACAAATACAAGCTTTTAAAGTCATTATTAAAAGAAAGCCTAGGATGATCTCTAAAAATTATCCAGGGGCATACCAAAACAGAGAAGTATCATAACAAAATTTCAACACCAAATATCTCAGATAAGAGCAATTTTACTATACATAAATCATATACAAGTGTAACAAATTAACTCAATTAAATCCCTTCTCCTTATAAGCAATGAAAATTTTATAAAACTATTTATAATAAAACTGATTTTGAAATAAATGTTTTAGTGCTGAAGATAAATCATTAAATCTTGTCAAATATGAACAACAAATTTATATTTGCAACAACAAAGTAGGAAATAAAGAAGGGTTAGACTACAGAGCAAATAGTTATAAATGCATTGGAATAATCCATGCTAAAAAAATGTGACAGAGAAGTTGTCTTAGAAATTAAGAAAGAAACTCAAAAGTATGCAAATTACATCAATGGATTAGCAGATATTTGAAAGTGAAGCTAATGCAAAATGTAGTGAAGGGCGGATTTAGGCAGGTCAGTGTTATTATTAATAGGCCTTTAGAGATTTATACTTTTCCTTATTTGTTGCTAATAAACCAAAATCTTCCTTCTGCGAGTGAAGTAAAACACAAAACAAAATACAGGAAAATCTCAGTATTACATGGAGAACAAAACTGAATTAAGACTGATTGTAGTAGAGAAAAAGTTATTTTCAAAGTTTACAGCACGATGCATGAGATGAAGTCGTTCAAACCTTTGATAATCTATTTCCAGGTTAAATGCCAATAAAAATCATCTTGAACACCATTTTCTTTCCTAGCTTCTTTATTGAACATGCTTACTATCTCTCTGAAATTTCCCATCAGTTGTAACATAGAAGTATTTCTGAATTGTTCATGACATCAGTAAAGAGAATTGTGTATTCTCTATTTGTTCTAGCTGAGTAGCCCTACTTCTACTTTCAAATAAATTTAATCTGTTTAACAAAAACTATTTTTTATTTACAATGATTTGTAAAGCTGACTGCTATCTATAATTTCAATTAATTAAGAGATGCCCTCTGGCAAGAGGGAGAGAGACAGATTCCGCAATTTCAATCATGAGTTACAATATACCAGATACATATTAACACCTCAAATAAATAGGAACCAAAGCTAGTTGTTTGCCCAGTGTAACACCCAGTTACAAAGAAAGCCTAGGCAGATCTTAGTCACAAAGTCTTCTAAACTCAGCATAATAGCATAACAGCGTGAAAGTACTTAATGTAACAAGAACATGGATTATTCAGAAAAGTTGTATCAAATGTATCAGTTTATTATCCTGAATTTTACTTTATGATTCTCACTCTTACACATTTAAACAGAAGAATCACTGAGAAGCGCACAGTTTTATCATGTTTCCCAACTGTCATTTACTATGCTGAAAATAAAACATGCTCCATGAAATCTTGATTTGAAAATTAAGACTGCTTTGAAGTTGATTTCAAATTTAATCACTGAAATGGAAGAAAATGTCAAGCTAAAAAATGTAGAAATGGGTTCCTTTTTGGTAAAACATTTTTAATTGAACCCTATGTGCAAGGGACTTTGACAAAACAAAAACATTCTCCATCTCCCATCATGTTTAATGATATTTATGCCAGTATTACATGCTGAAAAGTGATCAAAATACAAAGTACTCAGCAGGACAGAAAAAATTATAAAACATATGGACACTGTATGATTAACTAGTAATCTCTTCTGAAAATATAATGTGACTACTCCCAGATACAGAAATTGCTAGAACTGTATTTACCAGATTTACAGTATGTGATCAGATTTACAGTATGTGAAAGAATAAGGATCAGTCAACTATTTTTTGTTAAGTCACTATAGAAAGAGAAGTTTACATATCAGAGAACAACAGGAAATTATTACACAAGTTAATATTAACTTTCAGCTGCAATGAGACTTGTAAGGCCTCAGATACCTCCTTAGATTCTTCAATAAAGTATCTCTCCAAACATTTGGCTTTGTGATAAACTCTGTACACTGTGTACACTGGTACAGATCCCTTGCTTGCTGAGAAAAAAGTTAATCTGTGATTTTGCCAGTAAATAGTTTTCATGTTGCACTGAAATACTATTTCTGTTCTAACACTGAATCTATTTTCTACCAAAGCAAAAATAAATACAAAGTTTGGTCATTCTGTTTACAAAATTGCAAGTGTAAACTTGAATAGAGGCATGACTGAAGAGATGTGACAGTGTCAGCTACTTGTTCCCACTGGAAACATATTTTATGTACTTGCAGAGCAATCAATTATGACATAATTGAATCTTCTAAGGAAGATGCATAAAACAGTAAAAAAATTGCACTCCTCCTATAGTGCTTCCTTTTTCTCCCTTCTCATACAGATATGCTGAGTAGTTTCTTGTTTCCAAACGAAAAAAGATAATGCTACATCTTAAAAAGCCTTCCCTCAAGTCAATCTTTCCTACTGAAACTCTACTTACAAGAATTCAGAAAAATTATACTTTGAATACACTGGCAGGAGAATATCTGCCAACACACATCTGGTTCATCTCTACAATCCAGCATGAACTGTCATTTGAGACAGAAAAAAGGTAGATTTGTAACAAAGTAAAACAATTGAAACATAGTCAACAGAATCACTTTTGTGCCCAGTGATAGAACCAGAGTCAATGGGCACTAACAGAAAACACAAAAGGTTCCCTCCCTCTGAACACCAGGAAGCACCTCTTTCCTGTGAAGGTGATGGAGACCTGGCACAAGTTGCCCAGAGCGTCCATGGAATCTCCATCCTTGAAGATACTAAAAAGCTGTCTTCATGAGGTCTTGAGTAACTGGCTTGAGATGGCCCTGCTTGAGCAACTTTCAGAGGTCCCTGTCAACCCCACAAGCTGATTGATTCTGTGGATGGATCAACCCCTCCACCGTAACCCAAGGACAGTACTAAATACACCACAAGACGCTCATCCCTTGAGTCTCTGGTTCATGAGATTGGAATCTCTTAAAACAGCAGTAAAAGTGTTGATATCCTTTTCTTTATTCAACAGACTTCAAATACTCATGTACTCAGCTACTTTGTCTCATTGCAGGGATAACACAATTACTCCTGAGTTCAGTAACAAGGGCACTGAGTATTCACTTAAGGAAATGTATTCAAAAACATGAGATTCTGAAACAATAGGGCACAATTTCTGTTAAAACCACTACACTAAACTATCATTGATGCAGGTATTAACAAAGTGAAGAATTAGAACTACAGTACAATAAGAACAGACAAGGAAGTAAGTGTAAATAAAACATATCTAAGTATTAATGATATGTATATTGCAAATTACTCACAACTTTTAACTATGTTTAATTCTTTCTGGGCATTCAACTTACTAATACAAGGTGAACATACAAGACAACTATTAATACAAATAAAGTAAGATGTGACAGAGCTACCTTTTCAATTTCTCTCTGTGTTGCTCCTTCCTTTTTCAAGCGTTCTTGTTCCACACACTTTGCATTGTAGTTTTCTTTTGATTTCTGCAAGGCCTGAGTGATACTTTGAATATTTTGCACTGCTTCCAAAGTTCCTGAAACATCTTCTTTAGTCTGCCAAATATCACATGGTTGTCAAAACCAAACCATTTTAATTTTAGTGTTAAAAAGTCATTGGACATACATAACAAAAAGAATTAATAACCTTTTTATAAGCTTTGATCTGTTCATCTCCATACTTGTGAACTTCTTTTATTAGCTCTTGTAACCTCCGCACAAGATCCAAGTGACAACTTGCTAGTTTTTCTGTTGAGGTTTTGAAAACATCCCAAACTGGCGCAAATGTCCTGGATTGAGGAAAATAATGTTAATCTGGGTTTTTTTTTCCTTCAGTTGACAACTTTTTTAGTAGTGCTAAAGAATAATCAGTAAATTTACAGTTCATGTCTCCTCCCAAATTTTAAACAAACAAAAAAACCAACAACTGCCATAAATTCTTATTAAATATGTTCCAAATGTACCTGGCATCCCACCTACTATTTTTTCCATGTTTTATGTTCTACTTGTATTGACTCTAATAAGTAAAACACAGCAAATTGTATTTAATACTATGATGAGCACACAATAATGCCAAGTGTCAAGACAGTGCAAGAAAAGCTTAAAATAATTTAACATGTAGTAAGTACTACTGTGTATACACCTGAACAGTGAACAAATCAGGAATTTCTTGGTTAGTTACATTTCTAGTTGTCTTACATCATTACAACCACAAAATGGAGGAAAAAAAATATTGGCAAAGATGGTTCGCCAATAAAAGGGATTTACTGATTAATAAAAATGAAAAAAGAGGCAGGATAATTTCTCATATTCATTTTTCTGTGCAGAATGGACCTTCTCCAGGTATTCCAAAGATATACTTCTGCCTTGCCATTCTGGCTAATGCTGCTAAAAATCAATACTAACCATAGGCTTTAAAGCTCTTATGTTCAAAGGTTCTGTATCTGCTTGCTAGTTTAAAGAGCAGCAACAACTATTATCAAATTATCCACTAATGAAAACTCCCCACATTTCTAGATTACGTTGCAATAAATTAACAAAAAACCCCTAATTTTTCTCAGAAGTCTAAGTCTAAGTTTTCATTGGCCTAATCTTCCTAATGCAAAAGCATCCGTTAATCATTCCAGTTTTTAAAAACATACCCTATGTATAAAACTTCCATTTAACTATGGAATAAATCTATGGAAAAGTGTTATTCTGAACATCTCTGAGAACAGACAACACTCCAAAAACCAGAAATAATGTAAATAAATAAATTCTCTGCCACATTTGCAGGCCATATGTTCTCTCTTCAAAATAATTTCCATAGCTTGAGAGGATGTAATAGAAGTCACTATGTCTGAAAATAACTCAGCTTTAAACACAGAGGAAAAGACAGTTTATCCATGTTTGAGCTTTGGTCTTTTTATTCAGTTTCAAAGAACTGCGCTTTCTCTTTGTCATAGCTGCACAAATTTTTGCATAGTTACTAAAGACCTATCATTTTTAAAGGTGGCAAAGTTATACTAACCTTCAACATCATCAATAAAACATTCAGAATCCAACTTGATTCTTACCAGGTACTTACATTCACTTATTCTCTCTTATGTACACTTACTTACCCAAGTTGTGTGTAATTGCTTGCTGATTTGGCTAGTTTTGTCATTGACCTTGAATATGTCTCCTCTATTGTAGCCCTGCCAAAGAAACCATCAAAAGCATAATCAAAAATTTGAAGGTATGAAGACTGAACAGTCATTCAAAAGGTACAAAACAGAAGGCTTTTTACATGAGCTAAAAATTACTCCATTTAAATGATCTCTCAAAAACTACACAAAAAAATCACATTGTACATTTAAAAAAATAATCTAAGAATCCTGTGACAAAGGGGACTGCAGGAGCAAAACAAATAAAATCCAGGAAGTGAAAGTTGAAAAAGACAATTCCTTCCTCTCTATTTGCTGTTCTCAACTGCCATTAATATCCCTTAGTAACAGACAGAACAAAGCATCATAACAACCATCCATCCAGCACTGTCTAAGCAGGAGAGTATTACACAGCAACAAAATAAAATCTATTTGTAATGAAAACTTTACAATAAACAAACAATATTTTCTGAGCAATCACACTAAACAAAATGAGGTCTTGTTTAGTCTTCTTGTTAGGCTGTTTTTCCTTTAAGTTCTTCACACGGTGATATTTGAGTTTGGAAACTACACAAAGTGTTCTTATATTTTCCTCCACTTGAACACACAATTTCACTTGTCTTTTAAAGATGCAAAATCCAAGGGTTGGCACAGATTTTCTCCTCAGAGTCTCTGCAGGGGCATTTGCCATGGAATCAACTATTACAGCAGTGACTCCCAGCAAGTCCTTCCATATTAATCTTCCTAACACTCCTATTATTAAAGAGTATTTTAATTTTTCACCCTAAACAAATATTCATTGCGTAGTGTCAACTCAGATGTAGAAGAATGCTAGATTTGAGTAAATGTTGTAATTGGCTTTTCTTGAAAAGCTTGGAGCAATTTCTTTCCTGCTGTGTAATACCTTCACATAGGACACAAGAGAAGAAAAAAAGGAAGATGAAGAATTCATCCCCCTTGCAAATTATACCATGACTATAACCAGAGACAGAAGTTTTTATTTTTCCTGTAGTGCAACAGTTTACAAAAAGAATTGTCTTGTAAAAATATGAAAACAAAGTAGGGGTATTCACCTGAAACACAGGAACATGTGTTAAAACCTACTAAACTTCCAAAACAACTTTACAGTTAGTTAGCTGGAAATCTATATGGAGGAGATTGAAATGCAACATGCAACAAATTAATTTAATTTTGAATATCATCTACTTCAAAGTTATTCACCATAAAAGGAAGTCAATTATCTTTATTCTCCTTCCACATATGATCATATCTTTGATGATAAGAAAAAGTTCAACTTCCCAAGGCTTGGAAATCCTGCACACTGCACAACAGCAAGGACACATGCTCCAAACATAGACTATTTTTTTTTAAATTACCATGATTAACAATATATTTTGACTAATCATCCATATCGTCTATTGAAGTTTTCTAGATTTTACAACTTAGTGCCTTATTTTGCCTCTTTAAATACAAGAATTTTGACCAAAATCCACATCTCTTTTCTTTGAACGAATTCACAGCATACTTCCATGAACTATCTTCACTAAACTGAAGTTCTGCAATTCACCGCAGAGTACTAACATACATCAGTTAAAAACACCAAGAACCAAAAGATGACCAGTTAGTACATTTGTCCTATCACCTAACTTTGCAGAGGACTCTCTTGTACAGGTAACAGACTATAATTCTCTTAGTAAATTAATTTTCACCCTTTTGAACACGTCTTTGCCTGGGATCTGCTAAACATTTAAAAGTTAAATGGAAATATATATTGCTAGTTTCATGTGACCTAGAAGATTCTTTCTATGATGCTTACAGGCAACGGGTGCAGAAAAACATTAGAAAGACACCTGGAGAAAAAACCAACACATTCCTGTATCTATTTCTTTCCTAGAAAAGCAGAATGATTTCTTAGATATAAAAAGTTTCAATTTTAAATGCACACAAACACATGACAGTTCACCTACAAAATCTTCCCCATATATAAAGAAAAAACAACTATGCAGGCAGCTCAATCTTCCTATTTCCACTTCTTCAAAAACCAAAACTTTCTACATGCTTTATCAATGAAGCATGACATTTATTCAAGGCCAGGTTGGATGGGGCATTGAGCAATCTGGTCTCGTGAACAATGTCTCTGACCACAGCACGGGCAGTTGGAACTCGCCGATCTTTATGATCCCTTCTAACCCAAACCATCCTATGATTTGATGATTTTAAGAACTGGTGTCTAATCTTTCAGCAGATAGATAACCTGTTACACTCAAGATTTACCAACATTAAGCAGACTGCCTACCAGAAAACTCACTCCTTCAGATGACAAATTTCTCAGCCACAGATCCAACTGGCTCTCAGTTCTTTTAGTACATGATCAATAACAAATACTCAAGAACAAAACTGAAAAAGTGAAAATTGTATTGGTATTGACTCACTGAACACAGACAAGGAGGAAAACTTCTGCTCCTTTCAGGATATCAAGTAGGAACAGCAGATACAGCATAGAAATACTATTCCAAATGAATACATTTCAAATGCTTGTTTTTCTTAGAGAAAAAGACTTTACAATCTCAGAATGTTCTTACAGAAATTTTGAAATATTTTTAAAATATAAATGCTTAAGAGAACAATAATTTGAAAATTTATTCCATATCTTACACATTTTTTCATTGCCATTTCTAGGACTGGAGAAAAGGAAACAATATTTTTCCCCAATTAGGCTACTCACAACTAAAACACTGCTCTGAGCAGCACAAGTAACAGAGATGGACTTCACACAGACATGTGTCCTTTGTGCCCTAAGCAGTCTGTTAATCCAAATGCACTGACCCATCTATTCTTTCCATGCAAAATCACTTCACAAAAAGTATATTTTCTGGCTAGACTGGAGACTCTAGCAAGCCCAGCTGACCAGATGACTGCTCTACCTAGAAAGGGTAAGTACCCCAACTTGTTTAAAGTGTTACCACCAACTCAGATCTGTCTCTACCTATTCAACAGTTTTCAGTTTTCACACTTATGAATCCACTTCTGAAAAAAAAAAAAAAAAAAAAAGACAGAAAAAGGCCAATATGTAAAAAGCAATGAAAGAACAGATTTGAAATTCAAATTTATGTAAAATCAGTTTTCATAGGGAAGAGTTCAGAAAATCAGGTACACAAGAGTCAAGGCATAAAAACACTAGATCTAGATAGCTCCTAATACATGTTGCTCATCCACTTAACATATTTCCAGCAGAACACAGTACTGTAAAATAATATTCAGACTATAATCTGCAGAATGAGGAGAACAGATAACTGTGTGCAACATCTCTTAACTTTGCACTTAACAAATGAGCAAAATTGATCACAGACAAGACAACTGAACCATTGCAAAATACAGCTCAAGTACTGCCCAATCCAACTTCTTTTAAGACCAAGAATTTTGCCCATGTGAAAAAATGTGTTCTACTGAACCATTTTTATTTCACAGGAAGCTGAATGACATCCCACAGTAACTTCACAACATCAGCAAAGGGCTTCACTGCATGCATATGGACTCAAATATTTTAATTAAAGTAAGGACACCATATATTTGAAGTCTCTCTATACCAATTGCAGCCTGGCTTATTGAGATGCAGCTGAAAAACAGGGTTGAGGAATACATAAGGGAACTTTCATATCCTGATGGAAGAAAGTCACTGGAAAGGACTGAATTTAGTGCAGCTGATCTGCATCATTGACATGGGCAACTTCCCCTTAAGGAACAATTCTGCAGCTTTGTCAAGCAAATTGCAATATATCACTCAGATTCTGTCTTAGTGAGAACTTAATGAGAACGGAATTTTTTTTAAAGAACTTATAAAAAATGCTGTAAGATGGCTGCATATCTCTTTGGCACATCCTGATCCACACATAGGAAAAAACACTTATTGAACTCTCATGGAGGATAAGGTTCCAAAGAAACTATGGAAAAAGGTCCAAAGATTTTCTTTATTGACTGCAAAGGCACATAATTTAAAAGTTATTTAAAAATAATTATTTAATTTTAAAATTATTTAAATTAAAAATTCAATTTGCAGAAGCTTATAAATAGAAAAAAACCCAGAATGCCATATTCTTTTTACTTGGGATTTAGTGTAGAAAGAACTGTAAAGTTTTACTTTATATTTTTATTTTTATATTTATACTTTATATTTACTGTAAAGTTTAACTTTTATAATAAAGCAAAGAAACCAAGTCAGATACAGCAGCAAGTTGTTTTTTACCCATTTACTTAAGACCTTTCATCTTATGACCAATATGAATAAAATGGAGCATGCACAAAGAATACAACATAAAGGAGACAAAAAGCAGAGAGAGTGACAGAGTTTCTCATCTAAATATAAAAGTAAATCTAAACACAAAGGATGTAAAACCAATAAATTTCAATGTATCCAGGTAAGGTACAGCTTAGGTCCATGATGTGCTGGTATGCTGGTATAAATTGAATGATTTCAAAAACTAAAGAAGCTTTCAAAGGAAGGATTCAGGAACTCACACAGATAACAAAAGGAAAATATTAAAGTGCAAAATATTTTAAAATTATTATTAAATAAAGTAAATTATTAATAAACTATTAAATTAAATTTAATTATTAGTGAAATACTAAAAGTGCAAGTTTGTGAAGCATTAAGCATTTATACTAAATGTGAACAGTGTGACATCCCTCTGCTCAACCCATCTCAGGAGTTCACCAGACCTAGCTTCATAATGCATTCTCCAAAACTGAGGACTTGTAAAACAGAAGATTCCTTGGGTTGTGCAGTCTTTCCAAAAGGAGACATCACATTTGGACTCTGGAACACACCCATTTCTACTTAGTGAAACATTTTTTTTATTTTCTCCAATTCATTTTGAAATGAATGACACTAAAGTTAGTGCAATGGAGTGTCTGTCAGATCTGTGGTGGTTAGATTTTTTTGAAATTTGAAAGTACTTTTAAAACTGAGATCTATTGGAGGCCAAAACTAATATTTTGAAGAATAATTCCAGTTTTTTTGACAGCTCCTACTACAAGAAGCCAGCATTGAAATAGGTCCTCAATTAACACCTTGGAACTGTGTCATCTAGTGTCAGTAACTGAGGAAAGACAAAATTCTGAAGCAGGCATGCAGGTAATTTTGCTCAGAAGGGAAACACATATGTTCAATGTAGCAGCAGCAGTGTTCTTTCACAAAGAACTAAATGCAGCACTAGGTCACTTGTTTTGGAAGTTGTCATATTTTCATATTTCAGTTCTGTTCCTTCCATCCAATATAGAATCCAGTATAGAAGAACCTGTGTTATTTTCTGCATATTATTTTCTTGTCCCTATGTATCACTCTCTTTAACAAACCTAGTATTTTAGCTTCTGAAAGTATATTTTTTTTAAAATTTATACTAGCAATTGCTAAAGCCTAATTCCTAATCTATAGTAAGAACTTTGCAAGACTGATAATTTTTGCAACTTTAAATTATAATATTTCTTCCAACCAAAATGAAAAATTTGGATTAATTTAAATAAACTGCTGGACATCTAATATGGCACTTCTAGATTTTTACTTTCATCCTTTAATTGAAACCTGAGAAATTAGAAGCTTGTTATTAATTGATTTTTAAGAGTTCCTATTCAGTTCTAAGCAAATGGAATAACTATAGAAACTCCTGTAGAATATGAGAGGTATATTAAAATGATAATTGAGTTTTGGTAATTTAATTTTGCTTACATATTTTGCACGTTACTGTTAAATGCAATGACAAACAACAAAACCCATAAATACTATATTAAAAATATAGGATGAATACTTACCTTTCTCTAATAAAATCTGCTAAGTCCTTAGTTGACAAATGTCCGTGTTTCATATTGTGATAAAGGACATCAAAGCCATTGTTCCTTTCTCCCTAAAGATAAACAGAAAGTAGTACTATGAAACACAACATGCTGAACCTATGCATTTTAATAACTGCTTTTCATTTTAATCACTTCATCAGGAAGTTAATTATTTCTAATGCTCTGTTTTTTAGCAATTGCTGTTAGTTCCCATGAATCCCATACGTGTAAACTAAACTAAAATCACCTCAGCTGTTACCACTACCTATTATACATTCCTAGGCTGTTGCAGACTTCTAGAGGACTTACATTTTTTTCACTTCCCATCATATTAAACACATACTAAATACTGTACTCTCTTTTTATCCTCTCATATTTTTCATAGTTTTACATGAACTAAAATTCAGTTAGGATTACTTGATAGTCTACTTCCCAATCCTTCACACTTCATTTTCCTTCCCCTGTATTTTGTAAAGCTAGCTAAATAAAAAATAAAATCTCTAATCTTATCCTTCTCACTAGTAGCTTCTCTTTGTCTATCTTTAAGTTTAGTTTTAAGATGTTTTCCAGTGAGTAAGGCACACCCCACTATTAAAACTGAGACCCTGCAAGGACTGACTAACAAACTCAGCCAGCTTATGACCTCTGGCACTCTGATGAACTTCCTCCTGACAGCAAAAAGCAAAAACAGAAATGTAAAGAAGACAAAGCACAGCATAATAGCACAGCTACTATAAAAGTTTTCCTGTCAGACTATCCATTCCCCTCCTCCCTCACAAAAGCTTCAGATCCATAATGTTGCTTCTACATAAGGTGTAAAGTGTGCTCTCAGGAAAACTGCAGACATGTTCGGCAGGGAAAGAAGAACAGGATGTGATAGCATAGAATAGAATAGACTATTTCAGCCTGAAGGAATCTACAGCAATCATTTAGCCTGACTGATTGAGCACTTTGGGGATGACCAAAAATTAAATCATGGTGTTAAATGGCATTGTCCAAATGTCTCCTAAATACTGACAGGGTCAGGGCATTTATTACCATCTCTAGGAAGCCAGCACATTCCAGTGTCTGACCACCTTCCCAGAGTAAATAAATCCTTCCTAGTGTCCCATCTAAACCTTCCCCGGCACAGTTTTCAACCATTCTTGCATGTCTTATCCTTAGCTCCCAGGGAGGTAAATTGCCCTCACAATTTTCCCTGCTCAGGAAGCTGTAGAGAGCAGTGAGGTCACCCCTCAGTCTCCTTTTCTCCAAACCAGACAAGCTCAAAGTCCTTAGTGGCTCCACACAGGACATGTCCTCCAGCAGTCTCAACAGCCTTGTCCTCTTCTGGATACACTGAAATAGCTTCACATCCTTCTTAAAATCCTAGACTTTTAACAAAGACAGCTCTATACTGTGAGTGAGAAAAGCCTGAGAATTTGGTCTTATAGCCCTCCTTTCTGCCTATTCAGTTCTGCAAAAATTTGTTTATGTAGCCATAAAGCAAACCTTATCAGGGAAATTATACAACTGAAAAATAAAGCTGGCAAACAAAAACAAGAATCACTGATCTGGATCACTGCAAGGACACAAACAAGCTACATCGCTCAGCAGAAGAGGGTGGGGCTAGGAGGAGAAGGCATGTAGGGATCTGCCATCTTAAATAAGGCGAAGCAGTCATGGGTGGATGGAAAAACTTCACAGCAGCTGTGTTAAGTCCACTTCCACTAAGTTTCGAGTTGCCTTAAAGGACACCACACAGAGACACATACATTTACAAATAATAAATAACTGAAGGCAATTTGATACAGATTACTAGCCAGGATTATTTGCTTTACTTCTTCCAGCTTTGGGAAAAACAAAGCAAAAGGAAAAAAACACCTATAAAATCATCGTTTCCATGGCTGCAGTGAGCTATAACCTGAAAAAGTGCACCAAAATTTGGATTAGTTTGGTACAAGTGCCATTACAATCTGTTAAAAGTACAAGCAAAACTAAACAAAACACATGAAAATACACCAAACTCTAAAAGGACTCTCCACAGAGCAAGGCTTTTACAAACTTGAAAAGTAAAAGAAAGATAAGAACTTAGTAGAACCAATTAGTAGAAAATGCAACTTTATTTAAATGTTGTCCTACTCAAGTACCAGTCTAAATATTTTCTTTCCACTTTCACACATATCTAAACATTTTTCTTTGCAGTTTAAAGCCCACGATAACTTTGAATACTGGTGCACTAACTTATTAACTTTATGTAGCTACTTAATATAAACCCTAATGTCACTGCATTATAATTAAGACCTCACTGGTATTTTCAACTAGAATACAGAATATAATTCTTATTTAATTTCTCCAAAGTTGTTACTGTACTCAAACTTACAAACACTTACAAATAAGTGTTAGGCATTTCTTCCTGAAAAACTAATAAAATTCTCCTTTGTGAAATGTTCTTTAAGGTGTTTCTTCCAGCTAAAACAACATGTTATCAAAATGAGCTGAACATAGGCTGCTTCTAAACATTATTGAAGCTTTTAAAGGGGCCTTTTCTACACTAGAGTTCCATAAATTTCCTGCCAGTTTAGAAATGCAGGAAGGGTAGCACTCTCATGACCCAGTCTCTGGCTGCAGCCTTCCTGATAAACCATCAGAAATGTAACCAGGGAAATCTTTAGAGAATTGAATGAGCCTGAACAACCAGCTGCCATCATTATCTTGTTCTCTAACTATAACTGAAGGTTACTGCAAAGTAAATTATTTTTCCACTTAAATTAGGCTTTCTAATCAGTCCTATTCTTTTTCCTGACTTCACAATGAATAGTAGAAAGCATGACAGAGAAACAGAACAGATACTTTCCTCAATGGAGACCCCTGAAAGCCTCATCTCTTAAACACTATCAATAGTTATCAGAAGTTAAGAATCTACATGCAAAATACATTAAAGTTTAAATAAAGCAGCAAGTCAAAAGCAGGCTTACAGATTTGAGGGCCTATGTAGCTTAAATCTGGCACAACTAAAAGGTATGTCTTCACTTGTAAATCTAATGTGAAGTATAACCTGTATTACCCATATCAAGCTCTATCTAAAAGCACGAACATCCAGACTTCAAAACCCTTCACATGACCAACAGTTCTGATGACTAAACTGATGACATTCTGCTCATGTTTGGAGACATATGTGTACCTAAACCAAATTAAGTATGGGGTCTCAATTCAGAGAGAAATTATTTTTCTGCTTTAGAAAAAGCTATACAGCCCTTCCACAACTTCTCCATTCAGTAGTTACATTTATGAAAAGCAGCAATCAGAGTTAAGGCTGTGTATTTAGCATAATGAGACAGACGTATGTGGTAGCAAGGAGGAAAAGCTATTCAATTTACTACAGTCAACATGCACATATGCCATCCACACTGTTTGTGTCATTTTTTCTCAACATTTCTCCTTCCCACACATACTATATAGAATTCTGTACATGGAAATTATGTGTCTTATACACTTTTTCTTCATTGGGTGTTTTTACTGGTTCCTTCCTAGAGACAACAGTAATAGTTGTGATCACTGGAAGACCAGTACTGGCCTACTTAAAAATAAATTAATGCAGCATCTAGTAGAGAGAACTGATGAAACCTTCCACTCCCATTCATAAGCAGTTACCATCCACTGGTAGAACAGACAGTGAAGCCAGATGCAGATTCTTCTACAAGTTGCATAGAGGAGAAAGACAAATCTTCTGTAGTCATGTATAACATCAGGCTCTAGGTAATAGACTTCCAGATCAGTTTGAAAGACTGTTCTGAGTATCATTTTGTAGGTAAACCACCATCTGTTGAGGGTGGTCCTGTCACTACTCAATAGAAAACAAATGTAAAATTGTGTAAGAGAATGCAAAATGTAAGTAGTCCTCTCCCATACAGGCACTATTTAATTACTCTGAAGCCCATTGGCAGTTTTCTCTTTTTTACTCAGAGCTACCAAAACTCTCTACAGAAGATGCTGTTCATTCTGAGATTTCCTTTTCTATACTACCTGAGTAAGAAAGCTCTTCTGTATCTAGAACACAGATGTCCCCTGATAGCAAGCCATTAGAGAAAGCAAGACAAGTAAACACTTAATTAAGCCTACAATGAAGCCTTACTGACCAACTCTGTACACAAAACAAATTAAGTCACGAAAAGCAAGAACAACGAGTCATTCCATTTCCTTTTATCAAGAACTAGTTGCAAGGATTTCCTCATGGAAATGAAAGTAGCCCTGTCAGCAAGTGTGTAGTCAGAAATCAGCATTTCCATGACTTGTGCCTAACAGGAAACAGATTACAGGAACTCTATGGTACTGAACTACTTAAAATACTTCAAGTTTTATGAATAAGTTTGTTGCAAGAAAAATAATTCTGAATTTAAAATCTGCATTTAGAAAAATAGCCATAAATTGCTGGGCAATCTGCAGCAGCATTTATTTTCTATATTTCCAATCAAATTGTTTGAGTGCAAGCAGTCTCCTTTGGATTAAAATTGTTCAACACTAACATCTATTAGTGTAAAAAGGTTACACTCTTACAGCTCTTTCTATTTACCCAGTACATATAAATGGCTATATTATGGTGAGTCTGACTGGTCAGACAATAAATTCAGGAATACATAAACTCATTTTAGATGTTCTGACAAATACTGTTGTCATGTTCTTTAAACTGTAATCCTTGTTGCAGTTTCAAATAAATGTCTGTCATGCTTTCTCCTTAGGAAATAATTTAATGGGTCCTGAATACATAAAAATACTCATGTGATTAATATTATGGTGTTACATTTTTGAAAGTTATCTCTCAGTAAGTTTCAATTTCTTGTGTCTTAAAGAGCTGTAGAAAATTGACAGCATTGAAATATTAAAGAGAAGCAGTCACCTGATGCTTACACAGGTAATCCATCTTCTTCAGTTCTGAAAGTTTTGAGAAGATTGGACACAAAAAACAACCTGTCAAGTATAATTTCCACCTTCCCATTTCATCATATTAAATAAAGATCAGCTCCAGAGAAGCTTTATGCATATGAGGAAGGACAGATATTTCCCACCATATATATGTGACTAAAAATATTTTTAATGAACAGATGGAAGTCTGCCAACTCATGGTAGATGCACACATAGAGAGAGGATACTAAGCAAGTATTGCACAACAGCTCTCCTGAAACAGAGCATCTAGATGTATGTCCAGCAGCAGAGCAGTACTACATAAACATTTGAATGTAATTCCAGATTCAATTCCAATTGTCAGAGTGGCAAGTCTCCGTGCCATTCATATACCCACAAGTTCATAAGACAATACAACTTACTCTTAACAGAGCAAGTTTCTTCACAAAGCTACAGTTATTAAACTGGGATACCGCCAACATTTATGCCCCAAGTATTTGAAAACAACAAAAAGGAATTTTCAACACAGCCATTCTCAAAAGCTACAAGTAAAGCAATCAATTAAAAAAAATTAAAAATTGTCAAACCCAACTTAAATATATGTTTTTATATGCCAGAACTTCCAGAGTTACCAAGCACAGAGTTGCACAGAAACCAGTGTCAGTTATTCATAAAACTTCCAGTAGTTCAATCAAATTAATTTTAAACAATTCAGAAACAACCACTGACTGGTTTGGAAGGGGCTTATTTTTACTAATTTGTAAGTAGTTATTCTTTTAAACTAAGTCATAAGAATCAGCTGCACTGGTCAGTTTAAATGCAACATCAATGTTTAAGCAATGTTTTCTATTAAGAAAATAAAACAATGATAAAGAACACTTTCTATACTCCTATACCAGTAACAGCGTACTCAAAGTGACAAAATGTAGCTCTTTTTAAAGAAAATGGTTTATGATAGTGTTACCTTTAAATTATGACATTGTTTTGATGCAGCACATACACAGCAGCAAGCATACAATGGTTTATGACACTCCGAATTAGGTGTTGAGAATGTTTGGACATGTGACTTGAATGCCTAAAACTCAGTCATAAGAATCAAAGCCACTTATAGCCTGTACTACTAGTTCATAACTTTTGACAACCAAAAAAATCCTCCTGACTTGGAAAATTGTTTTAGAATGCCATACTGCATTAGCAGACCCTTACATTTTTCAAGGTGATAGTAAATTTTAAAGTGACAGTAGAGGTCTCTGTACTTCAGCTTTACACATCCTGAAAACAGTCTTATTTATCTCTCATAGACCTCTTACAGACCACTGAAGAGATAGCAGGCTCATCCAATTTTCTAACAACAAAACCAAAATGTGCAATTATCTAAAGACTTTCAAAAGCAGTGCAAGAGGAAAGCCTCAGGAAAATTTTCAAGACTTGCAACAAAGAAGATAAGATTTGTTTTGTTTACATGAGCACAATTAGGAAGACAGCAGCTTAAATAGTGTGTAAGAAATTGATACACTCATACACATGTCACTCTCTTTTCTAGAGAAATCATTTAAGTCCCTTAAGTTTCTGATATCTTTTCCTATTATGTACAGAAAATAAGTAAATCAAGGGAGAGCACCATACAGCTTAAGATCCAGATTTTCATTTCCAATGCACAATTTCAGCTGCAAGTTTATGGCAGGATCTATGTCAAATAATTAAATATTAATTATGTTTTGGATACATTTTCAAATCAGTCCTTTAAAAAGCATAACTATCCTATTCCATATTTCCAAAAGTATTTTGTCTGGGGTTACCTAAAAGGGCAAGGAAGAAATACAGGATGATCCTTCTGAAGTTCTACATACTACCACCTTCCTTTCTCCTTACAAAATTCTCTTCATTATTTTTAGTCATTATGCATTCAGTGCATTTTCACATTATCTTCTAATTCCCATCTTAACTTTCTCACCACAATTCAGAACCTACATAGATTGTTTCCCAAGTCTTCCAAAGCAGTAGCAATTCTGAACAATAACCTATTCTGAAATGTTAGTGCAAATGAAATGACTAATGATTCAAAATGCACAAACCTATAATTTATGACTAGTTCTGAGGATATACAGAAACACAACACTTTCAGATTTTCCAAATCCATCATTACAGTAATCTTGAAAAATATTCACCCCCAGCAGTAAAGAAGGAGTATTCCCTATTTCTTTTAATTTTACTTCTATACAAAATAAAACCCTGTCTATGGTATTATAAAAATTTCTTGGTCAAATTTTGCATGATCCTGTCTAATGTCTTTGTCATCACCTCAAGACAAACATGAACAAACTTCTTGTCCTACCTTTTGTGATTTCTGGACCTGTGACAAGAACCTGTACTAATAGAAAGAATCATCCACATCTTGGCACTCATTGATAACTCACACTAGTGGTTTTGGTAACAAAGCTATAGGTGGAGACTCTATGAAGCAGAAAGAGAGAATGGGAATTTGGGGTAGATGTCTACTACCTCATATTTGCTGGAAGCATTTGTGAAGACACAGACATGGAAACAGAATGCATGGGAATGGCCCACTATCTTCACCGATTTAAGGGACTTACAAACAAAACAAAACACAACTGATCAGACAGTTAAATGAACATACCACAGCACATAACAAAGTCTAATAGAAAAGTTCAATTTCAGTTGTGATAGTTGAATAAACAAGTTCTGATTTGCTTTAATCTTAGGAGAAGATAGAAGCTTTTCCAATGAAAACATATCTTTTTACATAATTTTTATTCTTATTTTTATGAAAGGAAAAATTGTACCATGTTTGGATAATACTGATCTCACATACTTCAAATTAAGCAGATTTGTATGCCAAGAGAGCAAATGTAGTATCTTGGGTCATTAAATTTTAATACTATGTTGAAAGCAAACAAGGCAAAACTAAACACAAGACTGCAAACAAAACACAAACTTGAGCTATGCTTATATTCAAGAATAGTGTAATTGTGAAATTAGTTTTTTCCCAAACTTTAGGCATAACTGCTGCTTACAACTAAAAAAGCAGGCGTCTAAAAGATATTTTGTCTCTTTTTCACCTCAGTCTCAAGCAATAACAATTGCTTAAGAAACATTGCAATGTTTCCGCTACTACTTGGTAGAGAGGCACAGAAAAAAAAAAAAAAAAAAAAATCCAATAAGTAGCAACTTTGTAAACAGTCCGGTTTCTACGAGAACAATTTTGTTTCAAACTAGCAAAGGTCACGACGAAAACTAGCTGCATTTCACACGAACATCAACCCAAAGCCATTATTTAACTTTTTATCCATATATATCTACCCACTTAAAAACACAGATATCTGCGCAGAGATGACGAATAAGATCGCGTGTCCAAAGCAAGCAGGAAAGCCTGTTGTTTCCCTAAGCCGGCTGCTACTCCTCATGGACCTACACGGAGGGTCTACCTCCTCACGGGCACACGGAGACGAGATACGGGTACAAAAGCGCGGAGCGCCGAGACGCTCTGCCTTTGCTTGAGATACTGCTACAGCCCGTGCTGTTCTCCCGTACAGCACCAAGACCCACTACAGCCCAAGTCACCCCCAGGCACCGCGCTGACTAAGAGTGCCAGACCCCATTGCACAGAGTGGCGTCCGCGCATCCCTCGGCCCAGCGCCCGCGGCAACCCCTATCCTACCCCATACCACCCCATCCCTCTTCCCGCCGTCTCTCCGCAGCGGAGCCCGAGCACGGCCGCGCGGGCAGGGCCGGCGGTCCCCTTGCCTTGCCGCGGGCTGCCAAGTACCCTGCTCACCGCGGCCCAGCCCGCCGCGGCGGGCGCAGCGGACACGAACCCCCCACGGCAAGGCCCCGGCCCAGTCCCCGAGGGTGGCGTAAGAGCCGACACTGCTCCCGCAGCGGGGACCGCGGCTGCTCTGCGCCGCGCCCTGCCCGTTCCGCCCGCAGCGCGGCGTCACCGGCCCGCCCGGCGCTGCCCTACCCAAAAGCTCTCCACGAAGTACGCCATCCTTCCTCCTCCGTCGCCCCGGCCACCGGCGAGCCCGGCCGCGGCCGCCGCAGCCGCCGGGACGCGACGGAGGAAACGGGCGCCGTCGCCGCGGCCCGCCCCTCCCGTGACGGAGCGGCCACCGACACCGCTCCCGCCCCGGCCCGGCCCCGCGCCTGCGCTCGGCCGCCGGCGCCGATGCGCAGGCGCGGCAGCACCGGGGGCGACGGGCGCTCTCTGGCGGGCACGGCGGGAGGCACGGGTCCGCGGCGGAGCGGGCGTGGCTGCAGAGGGCGGGCTCGGAAAGCTCGGGTAAAACCCTGCGAGCGTCAGTGAGCACCGGGGAATGGGCACGCTCAGCGCCATGGAGGAGACGAGATTCCTGCTGCTGGAAGGTTCTTCACACAGCGGATGGCTGGGCACTGGAACAGACTCCCCAGGGAAGTCACAGCACCAAGCCTGACGGAGTTCAAAGTGTTTGGACAACATTCTCGAGAAAACAGTGCGATTCTTAGGAATGTCCTTTACGGGGTTATGAGTTGGCCTCGATAATCCTTGTGCCCCTTCCAACTCAGAATATTCTGTGATTCTGTGAAGTGGCTTCACAACTAAGTCTCATTCCAGACAAGTTGGGTAAGGTCATTGGAAGCAGGTGATGATGACTAGTCCTGCAGGGAATTCTGCTGATAAAGCAGAATAGCTTGCCCTCCTAACAGCATTGTCCTAAAGGATTTTACACTTCCAGTGGCATGCTCCTAATAAAGATGCCTCTCATCTAAAGCCAAAGGGTCTGGAGAAACTAATTCAGGTCTTCACCATCTTCAACAACAGTCTGCAGTCTGTAGTCTATCAGTTTGTAGATCCTTCACTGACAGTATAGAGTACTAGCCAGCAGGGGTGATGGCAATTATTGGCCCAGAACACAAGACCACCCAAGTGCCACCTGTGGTCAGGCTGTACCTGGAGTGCTCCTTTTCCATACATATAGTATTTGTGGCATTCAGCACCACCACAGTCTTTCTGTGACTCCAGAGAGTTCCTGTTCTATGTTAATATGGTGATTCCTTGCCCAAGACAGCAGATAGCTTTTCATTATCAACTAAAAATAGAGGGCCAGGTCTAAGCAGCAATGTGAAGGGCCGCAGCTCAATGCCCTGTGCAAACGTGGTAAGTGCTTTATCCCAACTTGACCTGTAGTTTTGTCAGCACAAAGTTTTATCCAAATCAGAAAAAGTAAGAATCTGATATTATCAGCTGGGTGTTCAAGGAGCTCCCTTCCCCTTTATGGAAACTCTATTAGTTCTGGTGTGAAAAACCTCACTTTCTTTCCTGTTGACACTAAAGGTTTCCGTACTTTGTTCTGTATGTTATTAGGTAAGGCATAGAGCAGAACATTCAAGTCATCCCTCAGAACCTGATGAATTCATCAACTTGTATCAAATTTATGCTGAGCAAAGACTTCCATGAAATATAATGGTTAGGCAAAGTGTAGTTCGGAAGTTTACAAAGCTACAGAATTTCATCTACCCTTACTAGAGATATTTTCACAGAAGATGAGCAGTATCATTCAGAAATGGTATTACAGTTATTGGTCAGTGATGGTAGTTTTAAGTCCACCGCTTCAGTAGCTCCACAATGAGTTTAGAAGTTCCTTTCTTTCTGGCAATGTTCTCACAAAATTCCAGTATGCCAAGCTTGATAACTTGATGCTGAGAAAACTCCTGTATCTTCTCCATAGTACAGATTTCTTTAAAACTCCCAAGACTACTGGATCCCTCCTCTTTTGATAAGAGAAGCATGTGTACTGTCATTTAAGCAGTAATAGCATGCTATAGTGTTGCAGATAGGTAAAACTTTACAAAAGGAAGGTCTTGTAAAATCATGGCTCACTCCTGTTACTTTGGCTAAGTAGAAAAGGATGCTGGGAGTGACTCAGCTAAATTAGGGGAAAAAAACCAAGTTATATAACCATCACATGTTCACATCATGGTGTATGGTGGGTGGTTGGATGATGTTGTATTTTAGAAGTATCTAACTGATACAAGCCTAACTGTTTTAAAAGGTCTGGTTTTTTGCAATAAAGGAGTTCCCTTTTGCACCTGCCCAGGGACTCTGCATCACTCTGCTTCATAACATTATAGAACTATATTTGAAGAAAACCACCTTAGCCTTCTTTCTACTTAAGTAAGCAGTATGTATTATGATCTGATCTGGAAAAAAAATACATTATTATAGAACATTCTGCAGTGTGCATTGCAATCTGTAAGGATGTACACCAGGACAAACAATAGATAAACGCTGCATGAGCAGAGCTGATGCTTTCTATTTCATTGCAGATAGAAATAAAAATCTGTCCCTTTCACAGGGACAGGTAGAAATCTCAGGATCACTTCTACAATTCAGAGAAAAGTTCCTATGTTCCATATTTTCAAAGCTATACAGCTCTCCCTTATGTGCTGCTATACTAGATGGCTACAGTTCTTCAGCAACCTACCACGACAGAAAAAATCAAACCCATGCTCATGTTTTCCTTTCCACATAAATTTGAGTGAAATGCACAATATTAATGTTAAGGCATGCTCCAAGATAGATACAGTTATACAGAAAAAAAATTCAATATGGATCATGATCAGGATTGAGATTACATTTCAAGATTTTCCTACATAAATAAATCCATAATGGATTACTGAACACAAAGCCCCTGTCTTGGGTTGAATTTATGATGCTTGCATCCCCAGTTGCCTGGTTTATGTTACATATTAAGTTCTGCACCTTTAAGACTGGCTCTGAGAGTGCAGGGGGGAAGAAGAAGCCGCAGTTTGTGTTGAGGAAAAACACTCCCCCACATCCTGCTCCTGGACTGTGGTGTCTGCAGCATGGACAGACAGCAGGACAAAGCTCTCCTTTGCTGTTAGTTAGTTTTTAGCTAGCTGAGGCAGGAGTTCGCAGGACTGTTTTTCTCCCCCTTTTTCTTGGATCTGTGCAAACCTGCTGTGGACTGAACACCCAGCCAAACCCCGGGAGCTCACGCCTGTGGCCCACCGGGGCCTGGGCCTCAGCACTTTCCAGGGCCAGAGGGACTGATAAGGGACTGAGTGAGCTGAGCTACAACACATGAAAAGGACTTTTTCTGGATTTGCCATCTCATCGAACAGCAAGAGGTTTTGAAGTTTAATATGATTCAATTTCTGTTAAATAAACAGGGTTTTTTCCACTTTTCTCCAAGGAAATATTTTTCCTGAACCAGCTGGGGGAAGGGCCATTTGAATTTGTCTTCTGGAGGGACCCCATTTGGAGGTTCTTTCCCAAATTTGCCCTAAACCAGGACAGTGCCTTATTCTGGAAGTCCTGGACCTGCGCGTTAGTGAAGTCTTTGAGAGTATTTTGTAATAGTGTCATTTATAGTTCTTTAATATTTTCTTCCTTAGCTATTGGCTGCCAAGGAAAGGATACTAGGTTAGGTAGACTGTCCCAGTACAGTCATTGTTTTGTCTTCCTCCTGTAATGGAGGCAGAGAAAAAGGGACATTATTTTGAAAGCCATAAAAACACAGTGTGTCCTGTATAATAAAACAAGAATTCCTTGCATATTTTCAGCAGTGTTCACAGAAGATCAAAATAGTTTTCTGGATTGCTGATTTTTTAATAGTTTAAAAAAGCAGTTCATCTCATCATCCACATGAATGTAAGGTTAAAGAACCATCAGAACAAACCTCACTGGAAGGGTATGAAGAACTAGCTATATGAGTTCTCTAGTTATATTTTGTCTTGGTTTTAAAGAATTTAAAAAGAAAAACTCTGGAATAAGTTGGTTCTCCTTACAGGCTTAACCAACTCTTTTCCACCAATAAGGAACAAATATGAGAAGGCTTAAGTGAAAAAATAATATTTCACTAACAATAAGAACAGCAACAGGAAAAGAATAACAGTAATCAAGTACTAGATACAATATTGCTACATCTCACAAGATGCCACCTCTCCAAGATGGCTCTCCCCAGTCAAGCATGTCTCATGCACAGAGAAAAGAGTGCCAGTGCTCCCTTTGCTCACTGCTCTGCTTATCTCCCTGGTGGCTGGAGCTCCAACTAATATTATCTGGATCACAGGGCTAGAACTTATGGAGGGACTTCGCTTTTCTCTTGCAGGAGATGGCAGGGCAGGCAAGGCAGGACAGCTGGGCTGGAGTGGCTCATGGTCTTCTCAGCCAGGAGCTGCTGGTGGACTTTGTCCTGAGGCAAACCAAGACCACTAACTGCAGCCTCTCTGAGATGAGTGAAAAACAAACCCAAAAGGGAACCCAAACCTGAAAAGCCTGTGTCCAAACTACCTCGGCTCTATAGCAAGAAGCCAAGAGCCAAATCAAATAGCCAGAGTGAGAGCTCTGCCTCAGCAAAAATTAAAAGCCCAGCAATGCAAAAATTAGGTGACCAAAGAGGCTGAGCTACTTGCAAGAGCTGACTTTAAAAATGCCCTTAGTACAATCTGCACCAGTTCCATTTCCAACTGCAGGATCTTAAAGAGACACTAATGATTTTTGGGCACAGATAGATATGAAATACAATAATGTTTTGGGTTATTTATGGCAGAAAATAATGCTGTTTTTGGAAAAAAAGTATGTTATTTGGCACTAATATGGGTCAAATACATGTCAAAGAAGGCATGTAGATCAGTTACCCTTTCAGAAAAACATCCCTGATTTTGCAGTTTGCTATATGCATCTCCTCATACCCATTCTCTTGTATTTCCAGCTTCTGGTTTTATAAGTGTTAATATTAACTCGTTTTCAACAGACAAAAAGATTGTACTTTGGTTTTACTTACAGCAACTAAGTTAATTTGTTTTATATCTAAGCCATCTCAAAATGAATTATAAACTCTAGGTAAAATAACTGTATTCAATTACCAGTGAAATCCTTAACACATGAATGTACAATTGAATGTATTAATTTTAAGGTCTTTTAAAAAAAGAATCCAAACAATTACCAAAATAACACCATTTATTATATACCTTTTTGTCATAATTACTTGCCAAAGAGCTAGCTGACATTTAAAGTTCCTTATAAATTAAGAGAGTTAAGAAACATTCAGGTAAAATACGCACTCTAAGACTACACTTTAAAGAGGATCTGAAGAAGCAGATGGAGATATTTTATATATAACATACTACACTGAGAATATGCCTTGAAAAATACGCTTGCTTTCTTTATTGTCTTTTCTAAAAGAACTACTAATAAATCCATAGGTGGATTTGGAATATTAGAAGCAGCAGAAGGGGATATAAAAAGCCAGAGCTGTTTACCACTGTGGTGGAGAACAAAAGATGAGGTGAAGACAAAGTGAATTGTTAGCTAAGTGCTTTTCAAGAGTTGTTTCAGTTTGGTGACTACTGTCAGGTTACCTCGTAGGACTTAAAACCCACCAGGATTATGTTCTAACCAAGCAATGGTACCTGCATAGTTGCAGACAATACCAAGAAGTTCAATAATTCACAGGCTTATGACCTGCACATTACCTTCATTACTATACATTTACTGCAACCTTTTTGTACAGAAACTGTAACAAAATCCTATAGGCAGAAGGTTAGAGCTGGTAAAGCTTAGGGAAAAAAATCTGGAAAAAGAGATTGTAAAGTTAGCAGCAAATACAGCTAACTTGAAATAATTTATCCAAAGGGAAATCTCCCAGATAACCTTAATACAGGCTAAACCCTTTTCTGAAATACATGCATTAACTGAAAATGTAGTCTGATTAGAGAACACTGCTGAGATTATAAACGACATCACATTTTGGGTAGGATGGGTGTTTCTAAAATTATTTCTAAGTGTAAGATGAACAAAAACATTTCTTGACATAGTCATAGCCATGTTATTACAGTAAGAGATCAACTGAATTTCTTTAAATTTGGCGCAGTATTTCATCAAAGTTATTTCAAATTTAGGAATAATATACATGTTCTGTTGAAGATTTGCAGCAACTTTTAATGTCACTGTTTTCTACATCCTTGGAATTATGGATTCCATTAGGCTGTATCATCTGACTCACTGTATAGTTATGCCTCTGCATGCTTCTATTCATCTGGACACCAAGATGGATTGCATCCCATTCATTAATTCAATAACTTAAGTTATGAAGCCAACAGCATTGCTTCGCAGTGAGTCACTTGGTGTTAATGGTATGCCTTTATAACTCTTCTGCCAAAAGAATGTCTCACCAAATCAACCATCAATCAAATGAAGGGCTCAGAAAGTGTTAGTAAACATTAGCAACAACCAGAATATCTGAGTGGCTGTAGATCCCATTTTAACTTCTTGTCCCATTTCAGTCCTGCATGAAAAATTCTGGGAGATTTCTAATATATTCAGGAGGTGTATTACTACAGTAACACCATACTGAAGTTTTAAAGCTATATTCTGTGTAAGATAGGAAAATAACAGGATAAATTGTTATGCTGCTGTACCCTAAGGAGTACATTCGATGGTTAGTTGAATTCCTACTATTGACACCATAATATTTTTATTATATACATGCCTACTTACCTAAATGTCAATGAACTTGGAGGAGCAGCTTATTGGCAGTCAACTAGTAAAAATAACCTAAATTAAAAAAAGACTAAAGTATTTAACATGCTGATATTCAATGACAAGTGATGAAACATGAAGTATTCCGAAGAGCAAGCTCTGACTTTATTACTAGTTAGTATCAAAGTGCACCATAGTACATCACCTACTGTGGTGGTGTTCTGATCACAAAGATCTTCTCCACTCTTGTTATAATATACAACAGAAAAGGAAATTGGTGTGAAGCCAAGCTAGTAAGATTATGTGGTATCTCAAGGAAGTGTTCTTAGGACAGCATATATAAGAATAGATGGTGCTTGTGTTCTTAATAAACCAAAGACAGCTTTTTAGTACTATACTAACAGAAGAGCAACTGGTTGGGATTGAGTCCATGCAAGGCAGTAAATGAAATAATGAAAGATATTGGTCTGGACATGTATTTTAGCTGCCTAGGTAGGAAGTAGCTATTGAAATATTGTGAAAGAAGTGAAATGATTTGGCTGTACAAGTCCTTAATTAGGACTGAATATTGAAAATCACAGTATCACTATGAATAGGATGGTCAGTGAATGGCTTGCATTTGGGCAAAAGTATTGCTATGTGAAAATGATTCTTACCTTAGATTCTTAACATCCACAGATTGAAACACTAATGCCTACTAATGGCAGTCATCAGCTCTAGCAAATGGAAAAAACATGTCAACTTCAGTGTCCTTGTCACATCAATAAAACTTTTAAAGTCCAATTACTTCTGAAGATGCACAGTAACAATTTTGGAAGGCCTCCTGTCTGCTCACATAGAAGATATTTGAGGTTTATTTTTTGTTTTTTCGTGGTGTTCTTTGTGTTTGTTTGTTTGCTTGTTTTAAAGGTACAAGAGTAGCCAAGATGCTACAAGGGTGTTAATTAAAGTAACTAAACTCTGGGTTATTGCATCAGGGAATTGTCTGTGTTAAATGCTGTCTTTGTATGGGATGAGAAACAGTTACCTGAGTTGAATGCTTGCAACACAATGAGAGCTATAGTCTAACGTTCCATCTGGTTTTGGCCCAATGATGACAACAGGTTTGCAAGGACAAGGAAGATGGAGATAAACAAAACAATATGGCAGAGTACTACAAGAGAAAGTGATTCAACTGTCATACTGCCTTATGCTAAGATATGTAAAGAATTTTAAAAAATGAATACTTGAATTTTTAGTTTGTCATGTGGCTAATCTGATCTTCCAAAGCTAGAAGGAAAAAGTGCATAGAATTACACACGTGATTCCAATATGTTTATTTGAGCATGTACATTTCAGAACGAAAAACATATATGCAAGATAATGACCATCAATATGTTAAGGACAAAAAAACCCCCACCATGTAAAATGACTCAAAACCTTGATTTAAAACAATGGTTTTGTTAAAAAAGACACTGAAAGATCTGTTTCTAGAAGAAAAATACATTAAACTTTAGTTGTAAAACGATTTTGCACTTTTTTGGGGTGGTTTTGTTTACAAGCAAAATCCCTTTTTCAATGGTATCCTTCACTATGTTGTGAGTTTTTGAAGTATAGAACCCTTTACTTTCTATACCTGTAAAGTCACAGAAACTTCTCAGTAAGTCAACATAAATGTAAAGCTAAAAAATAGCTTAAGAAAACTGTTAATTAAACATACACTAACCTGTACTTAACAATAAATCCAGGGTAAAAGGAGAGGTAAATAAATCTCACTTCCCTTTGTGTACTTTTATCACAGAAATAAAATTATATTTAGCATTTCTATTAAGCACAGAAGGTGCAGAGAGAAATAATGGAAAATTTTAAAATATTGGCATAAATTACAGTAACACTGCATTAGTTATGCATCCAAATTAACCTGTATGCTTTAAACACAGAAGGGCTTCAAGTTCCCCTGCATATTTAACACAGGAAATTTATGACCATTCACTTTGCCAAGGGGCACTAAGAAAAGGAAAAAATAAATTGTCAGTTTAACAACATTATATTTCCATTTTTAATATATATTTTAAGTATGGAAATACATATTTCCATATATTTCAAAATTATAAATTAAGATCTGAAAAGTAATATTTATACCTGAAGACACCTATATCTGTAAACAAAAGCGTATATAACAAATATCTCTATTTTAATTTTCACAATTCAAAATGAAGTCTGGAAGACAAAGAGTTAATGATTGGAAAAAAAAAAAAAACGCTGAAAAACTGTGACTCAAAAATAATTCTTATATGCCCATACTAATAAATCTATCTATTGGTACATGCACAGCACAATTAGATCTGTTTTCCTTAAATTGGATGGATTATAGGAAAATACTTAATTTTAAGTCTGTGATTATTCAGATTAACATTTGGATGTCTTTTGAGAGGTTTCAATGGTCTACACTGCTCATTTTATGCAGAACAAGGGTAAATGGCTGTGAAAGATCAGTCCCTTATAATGCAGTATGTTTCTCTGTGAATCATTCTGAGATAACAAAAGCTACCAGCAACTACTCTGTGAGCACTTAACATACATAAATTTTCTGCACACTATGCCTACTGAAATGCTTCTTCATTCAAGTACAACTTTAAACATCCTTTTTTTTTAAATAAATACGATAATGTACAATTACAGTTCCATCCTTTGCACCATTCCACAAGCTTTGCAACATTCATTTCCCTTCCTCAGACCCAAAATTAGAGGCCATAGCTTAAAATCAGGCTTTGAACTGATAGTAGAAGACTTGAACAAAACTACTAACAGCAGTACGCTGTCAGAACATAAGGTGAGTGGGAATGTCTATTTGAAAGAAAGCTAAACTTCCCCAATCCCCTCCCACACAGCCACTGATGTATTCAGGCACCAGGAACTGGTATTTCTGCTAAGCAGCTGGTCTCTACACTGCTGTTCCATGGCCTTCTCTTATTTCTGGAAATGGAAGTCCTCATTAAGCAGAGTTTCAGCGAACTATGAAGCAATTAGTTTCTACTATAAATTTCATTATAGCAGGTATTTATATCTATGCATTTTATTGCTATATTACACAGTCAGTCAATAGCATGTAGGCAATTTAGACCATGACGTATGTCTAGCACAGATTGCTTATATAGTGTAATGACTAAGTTCAACAGATAATCAACTGTTAAATAATGGAAGTGAACATTAAATGTTCAGCTTCACATGAGTGAATTGAAATAAACTGTTGTTTCATATTTTAGCTACTTCTAAACTATAGAACCTTCTAAAGTTCTGTAAGGACAGCTCTTTAAATAGTTTGTATTACCACAATCCCATGAAAGCTAGATAAAATTAGACTAAGACCACTGCAAATTTTGGTTCAAGATCTTGAATAACTTTAATTTATTTCTAGTTTACTCATTGTTTAATTATTCACATTATTGATAACCCAGGAAATAAGCTCAAAATTTTTCTCCCCTTTCCCATTTGGTCAGACTCAGCAAGTATCAACTGTTTCAAGAAACAGTTATTGTAACATTTCTCAGTAGTAAAGCAGTTACCAGTTATCACCCAACAGGTTATAAATTCAATACACCTAACCCTCCTTTTTTATACATTGATCTGCCCTCAAGCAGCATGAAGTATCTAAAGTAAACTGACATTTAACTGTCCAAAGACAATTCTTTCAGATAAATTAAAATCCTTACTTCAGATTCCAGCATCTACATGTGTGAATCAGGAGAGTGCACTACTGGGTCAGTCAAAACATAAATTGAACAATAAATTTTAATCATTCATCAAAAATTGGAATGCAACATCTATATTTCAACAACTTTATTAACATAGTCAAGCAGTGATTAACATTCACATCTATTATGTCACATCATACAAATGTAAATACAAAATTACTACAGTACAATATATATTCTCTGCATGATCCAAAATATTTGGTGGCCCCAAAAACTCTTTTAAAATTCAGCAGCTTATCAAAAATTAAAACCATATTCTATTTAAAATGAAGTTCTGTTAGCACATAGGCAGACTTCAAGAAGTATCACTCAATTTAGTACAGTTTGAGAGGTTGCAGGAGGATATGTTTGAAGGAAACATTCCAACATTGTGGCAGATACAGAAACATAAGATTTAAAGCTTTCAAGCAAAACTTATACAACCTAAGTTGTCAGCAGAAAGATCTGGTCACCTTTCATTTAGAACTATTTTGTGTACTTCATCCAATTTAAAATTTTAGAAGTCTCTAGTATCACTAAGTCAGACAATGAACAACATAACTATCTACCTCTTTCCACAAAAAAAGATATTACACTGCAGATTTCAACAGCCAAATAAACCTCCTTATGCCAATCTTTTTATTCTCATTGCTGTCCTCACAAAAAACACCCAAACCTTCTTAATTTTGTTGCTCACCCGAAGTAAGGAAATAGATACCTAAAGAGAAAGTAGCACAACAAAGTAAGTTTATAGAAAAATGATACTATACTGTAAGTGTTGAATTCTTTGCAATGTGGATTTGGCTTACTTAAAGCATACTGTAACACCACACAGGGATTCATCCTATAGAGCCATTTCAAACTTCCCTCATTTATGTACATTCAAGCAAGTATCACTATTTTAGCAGAATATACAAGGCAAGCAAGAAGAGTACTTGCCTCAGTTCCCCATTTAAAACTGGCCTGCTCCAACCGTTAAGTGCAAAGAGCAAGCATCAGTGGCAGACAAAATACAGCTTCTACTAGAGAATACATAGAAGACTATGGAGACAAATCATCCTGGAGAACACACAGGTGAGTGATATATATAGCTACTGAACAAGCTTTATTTATTTAAGGTGAGGTTATATAATATTATAACAAATATGTGTGCAAACTACATCAGCATCTATCTGAGATTAACTGCAGGAAGTTTTGCCATTTCACTGTAGAGCTTAACCCTTATCTAAGATAAAAAGTCACACTTTAGACCCTATAAAAGCTTTATGCATCTATCATCCTCATGAAAGACATAGTATGGAAGCAATTAGTTAAATTACACCTTCTTTCCTTGAAAAAATCTGAAACAAAGTATTTTCAATTTAATGTTGCATTTAAAGCATTTTAAAACAAATATTTCAGTTGTTTGAATATGGATGCATTCTCCTTAAGGGAAGAACGCTTTTGCACGTTAACTGTTAATACATTCAATATGAATAATACAGGTGAAGCAAAAGTCATTATCGTCCCACAGTAGATGGTTAATTTAGAGTAAGTTTAAGACAAGAGGAGCTGCCTAAATGAAATACGTAAACGGATAAAATTACAACACATTTTTATTAGCATGTGTTCTGAACAAAACGGGTACAAGAGTATTCACCTGAGATAAAGCTAGTATTTGAATATTTCTAAGTAGAATGAGTTTTGCTTGAGGAAAGCCACTTGAAGTTTAAAATATACATTTTACTATTATACAATATATGCAGTTTAAGTAATTAAGACTGATGCCAAACATAAAAGTCCTAAAAAAAGAAATCACAGTGTGTATCAATATTATTAGTTACAAAATGTATGCTACTTTTTTAATTTAACTTTTTTAAAAATTATAATGATTACAAATTTTAACCTATTCTTCTAAAAGTGATCTGAGTACAAGCTTCAAGTAGCAATGAACCAAAGCATAAGAATTAGCTTCTTACAATTTAAATATATACATACTCACTGATTGAGAAAAGAATCAAGCTTTGGAAAAAAAAAATACAAAACTGATTACTTTTGCTTGCACTGGTTAAAATAATGAACTAGTCTAATCTAATTCCAAAATGAAATGAAAATGAAATGAGCAGTTTCCTGACTGTGTTATGAAAAAACTTAACATTGAACTTCACTTAAGACTAATTTAACAGCAATTTTGAACTGCCAAAAAGATGCATTTATAAGGATTTTGAATACACTTTCTGTTACCAACTTAGGTTGATCAGCAGCTTTTTTTCACTCTCAGAATCCTCAAAACAGGAAAAAGGCATATATAAAAAACAGTAAACACTGACCTCCTGAGGTTCCTACAACAAAATTATTCAAGTAGAAAAACTACACCATTACGTAGCAGCGGCTATTTCTGTAGTTTAGCACACTAACAGCACTTTTTCAGTGTGTAAGGAGCAAATGAAGTAAGCCGTGCTTTTAGCATGCCAAGAGGCAAACACTGGAATGTAACAAAGACAAACTCACAATTCTACCAGTATAAACATTCAGTCAACATTCATGAACTGTCAAGACTACACCACAAGAATTAAGATGCTTTTTATATATCCCATGATGCAATAATTCAGTTTTAAACATTAATGCTGTTTCAGAACTTCTCTTACCTCACATTCCACTAAAAGGCTTCTGCAAATCTCTGGGCTATATTATGCATTAGGAATGTGGTTTATTTGCTTTAAAATACACCACGACAGAACTTACTGATACAAAAGACTACTTTGTTTATTCCTGTACTGGTTATTCCTGCTCTTTTAAATTATTTTCCTTGCTGTCATACCAGATCAGTTCACATTTGTACAAATATGTATTAAAACAAATATGTACAAAAGTGGCATCCTAAGATAATCCAGGGTGAGGTGGATTGGTTTTATTTGGCTAAAGGGGCTTTCTAAAATTTAAGTTAAACCCAGATTTTAGTTGTTATGCTACTATATTTTTTGGGTAGGTTTTCTATTCTACAAACTTTTTAATGTCATTTCTCTGTAACTCTTCCTTAATGTTCAAACACACTTAAAATTAAAGCAAGTTTGGGTCTAAAATAATACCCCACCTTGCTAAACATTGGGCTTGGGATATTCCCTTTCAAAATTAAAGTTTTTATTGAATTTTACTGATTTATATCAGAGTTATTAGTTGAGAAAGTATTTTTGATCTGCTATCAAAGTAATGTAACTTGAAAGCAAGTTATCACATGCAATTTTGATCAAATTCAGTAAATACTGAATGTACTGGCATTATCAAACCTATTTCATACAGTACATGTCCAAAGTAGCTTCAGGCATAATCCACTAAAATTTGCAAAGCCAAAAAAAACAAGGAGGGGGAACATAAAACATGCATGTGATCATGCACTGAAGGAAAAAAAAAGTCTACACTCTTTAAACAGCATTTGTAAGTTCACACTCACACAGCTCAAACTTCAGTGCAATGGCTAGATCATTCAACAGTCAAAGAACAGAACCATGCGAAGAAGAGCAAGTTCTTAAAAAAGCCCCAAACAAAAAAAAACCCAAAATAACTCAAACCAAACAAGAACAAAACCAAACCAAACAAAAAAAACAAAAAATACCCCTAAAAACCCAAACCAAATAAAAAAAACCAAAAACCAAAAATCCCCCACCCCCCAAAACCCACCTTAAATCCCCCCCCCAAAAAAAACAACCAAAGGAGAAAAAAAAAACCAAAAAGAAAAAAAAAAAAAACAAACCAGAAAACACCAGTTAAACCAAAAACTGTTATCCAGTATCCATTCTGCAATGCAAAGGTGAGAAACTAAATCTACAAAAAGGCTGTTATGGCTTAATTTCGTTTTGCAGATTAATAATGCAGCAATTGAAAAATGGAAAGGTGTGGCTTCACCTCTGACCAGCAGAGTTAAAAATCTCTCCATTTTCCTTTATCATCATGGGATACTCTTTAGGCAATCTAAATTAAGAAAGACTTGCCACTTCCAGATGGACACAAGATCAAGTGTACCAGTTACGATTTCACATTCACAGTACATAAGAAAATACACATGGAAGGAAAAGTAAAGAGTTAACTTAACAAGGATTTATTCACAGGAATACATGTAAGTAGAGAAAAAAAACCACAACAGAAAAGCTAAACAAATGAAATGAAGAGGATCCAAACCAACTTTCACTCTGTAGCTTTAAACTTGCACCCTTGTGCATATAATTACATCACAAAGGGCCACCAACATGCGCCGATACAGTGTAGATACCCTGCATTACATCCATTAACTTAAAACATCTCTTTAAGATCATGCTTTGAACAAAAAGAAAGCATAGAAGGTAATACGTTGAGTGGGAATAAACACAAATATAGCAATCTTGTCATCAACTTCTACAATTGTCTTTACGTGCCAACTAACATTTATGCAGCCTTTAACGGGTCTTACCATGTAACTCATTTTAGAGATTCTGATAAAATCACTAGTATATAACCATGCAGAAAGCACATCACACTGACAGCACAGAGGCAAATATTTTGCACAGCTATATCAGCTTTCCACATTGTGCAGGTTACACACAATACAATATCAATCTTATTCTTAACAGATCCTAAAAAGGTATTTCAAGGCCTAATTGTTAACTACAGTACTTTATATCTATATTCTTAATAAAAATAAATTCCACTGAATCTTAAAAACGAATTTTAAATGCAGGGCTATATTGAATTGGTAAACTGCAACACAAAACTGGCGCAACATAGGTAAATGTATACCAATTTCACTCTATTTGATGCAAGCATGCTACTTTCCCACTAATTAAAATTACTTCTGATCACTATGAGCCAGAACGCATGCCTGAACCTTAAACTGCAAGTTAAGAATAATTCCTTACTCTAGAAATCAAAACTAACAAAGTACAATAATAAAATCATATCCACTACCTTGGTTGTTTTTCTTAATGCAAAAATTAAGATGTCAATCTTTCCTTTGCAGTGTCCCTCTCCTTACCCCAAAAATGAAAGGAGTGACTTATTTGGCAGCTTGCAGGTTGCTTCATTTTGTCCAAGTTAACCTTTATTATTTTACGATGGGGTTTCTATACTGTACACCACAAGTGCCTGTTCCTAATACAGACACAAGCTGCATTTTAACTGTACTAACTTTGTTTGTGTAGTTCTTCATTAACATGCAAATACCTAGGAATCCCATCAAGCAGGATGAAATAATGTAGAAAACCCTTACTTAAAAAAAACAGAAAACAAAAAAGAAAGCCTTTTACTGTTTGTGACCCCCATTCTTAGGTTTCCTTTATTGTGCGCAAAATATTTTTCCTCTTTACGTATCCCTATAGTTCAATTATATGGTTTCTTATTTTGGTACAAATCCCCACAATATTCCAGAATGTGCTGTTTTGTGACTAGATTCTTTTTTTTTTTCTTCTTCACATCCAGTGCAGAGGTGTAATAGGAGACAGATTTCCACCCACAAAGGCTCCAGATGTTAAAACATTTCCCAACATCGACTTAATACAGTGACGGCAACACCTCCCTCCCGCCCCTCCCAGTAGGGTTGGGATTGTACTGTATTCCCTACTGGTTTACCCTTCCCCCCAGTAAAGGGTAACATTTTCCCTGGGTGCAGAGGCTCCCTCATAGTCTCCCAGACTGAAGGACCTGTAAAAGGAAAACATAACAGTGTAATTAAATCTTACCTTGAACCTCTGGCAGATAGGTACATAAACAAAGAGTCTTTTTTAAGCACTAAGTGCCAACCTCTAACTTAGAAATGGATTTATGCCTAATGTTCCCTTCTAAGTCTGTTAAGAAACCAGCCCATGTGTATCAGATAAATTATTATTCATGAAACAATAAATGCTTTGAAGCTACATTGACAGTTCCACTATTGTGCTAAACTCAGACCGAAGATAAAAGCAGCCCTATGTATTCTAACCAGTTTTCCTATTTTTAACACAAAATTATGAGGCAGTATGACATTGAGAAAGAATATTAAACATATATGCAACTGACCTAGCAACTTCCCTTTTGAGTGGATTAAATAAGATAGCCATAGCTTCTCTGCAGTTGAAGCTAAGAACAATGGCAGATTTTTTCACTTTGGTTTCCTTTTCATCAGGAAACCCTTATGTCAGAACTGAAATGCCCTCTTTGATAAGTATGTAGCTGTTTTATTTTTAATCCATTGTTCTGATCAAACATGTAATGCAAATAGGATGTTTTGTGACACTGACTTTGAAAAAATCTTAGGCTAACTTTTAAATAGCTGTCTGTTCCAACACTAAACAGAACAGCATGACACACTCTCATAATTTCAGTATAAAAATTCTACTAGAATTATCAAATTTGTATAAAAACTAAAAGAATAAACTAATTCACTCTCTTTTTTGGGTAATAAAATAATCTCTTCACAGTATCACACATGGGAAATTTGCTCTATACAGCATACACGTGGCATACAAAGCAAGGTGGTGTAATAACAGAGCTAGTCTGGAATGCATTTTCACTCTTCTTTGTCAAAGCTGAATCATTCTCCACACAGAAGTGTCTAACAATTCTGAGCTGACACAAGAAATGGAACATGGCAATAATAAATATATCAGCCTTCCCCAAACATCAAGCTTTAAAATTACTACAGTTACTGTAGTTACTAACATAGCATTCTTTATTCAGAGGAAAGATAATTTATTATGTAGTTAGGCAATTAGACTTCTCATAGCTACTGTGTTAACAAACCTGCTCTTTTATCCTAGAAGAGCATTCCCACTTAGACCACATCTGCCATCTATTAATTCATAATATGTAAGGTAGCCTGTGTCTTTAGTACGATGACTTGAGGATCATATTCATCACTCTGTCTATTAAGCTTGAACAAGCACTATGCTATACCTACACTTTCAACTTTCTTGATAAACTAATGTGTGTATCATGGACTCAGTTTTTCTTTCTCTCTCTCTCTGTAACAATAAAAAAAATCAGACAAATGCTTTTGCTACAGTCACCATTTAGGTACACTATCATCCCTTCTTTCTTTCCTTCATATAGGAAGGAAAGACAGCTCCTCCAGTGTAGGTCAGCAATTCTAGACTGATGAATTATTTATGTTTCATATGATGCAAACAGGGAGGAAGTCCCAGCTCTCTTTGGCAAGCAAAGACTCATGTGCTTACCTCTAATTATGGGACTGCAGCTACAGTGCATGAGGTTAAACTCCATAGTAAGCTGCAAGGCGCTCTTTTAAGGGAAGAGGAAACTGGTCAGAGAAACGCCTCCAATTCTCATCCCCAACTTGATTTTTAAATCCATGAAGAATCTAAAAATGAGAAAGGGTAAGTCAAAATAAGCAAAAACCAGAGGGTACATTCTTTACCAGCCTCATATGCAGTAAGCCACAAACTGTTGAGTTGTGCATCTGGCAATTCGAATTCTGCAGTATCATACTAAAATGCTACAAAGAAGCAAAGGAAGTAGAAGAAGGTCCTTCTTAATGTGTTTCTTTAAAGGTGACATAAAGAATATAGCTACCCACAGAAATTAGTGTATATATACATATTTATATATTTTTAATAGGTAACTTAAAACGTAATGTTAAGCCATTTCAGAACGTTTATTTTTATTTTTTTTCAATTCATTTTTCATCCATCCATCCATCCATCCATCCATCCATCCATCCATCCATCCATCCATCCACCCAGTTAATGTATTTTAAGACTACTGTGACACATTTATTTTTTAAGAAATGTGAAGTATATTCTGGGAAGTTGAGTTAAATGGCAGCCAGTTTTAGATAGAATGAATACCTGTCAATTTCTAGCACAAATATAAAATCTTTGAGAACTCCATTTTCTGCACAGAACCTGTAAGACAACTTCACTAGAAATGAAGCTCTTAAAATCTTCTTTGTTTTGAAAGAACAGGGATCTGCAGTCAATGGCAATCAAAAGCCAGTGAAAGAGGAAAACAAATAATCTACAGATTTCAGTCTGAATCTTCTGATGAAATAAACGAACTAAACATGAAATTACACTATCAGAAAAAATCTTAGTATGTTATTTCTTAAAGCAGCAAATACAAGACAAACATCAGAAATTACAAAAGCAGACAAAATTACTGTCCTTCATAGAAAATTATACCAAAAAAATATAAAGTTTGGTTTTCCCTTTTTACACTCAATGTAACTGAATTCTGGAACAGTGTGTCATGAAGACATCCTCAAATAAAAGGCAACATCAAAATTCAAGCTCATGGTAACAAGTTCACGCTCAACACAAGACTGCCAAGCAGTTTTTAAACAAGATGAAGTGGTAATGACATTACATGTACCACTTAACTTGCTGCTTTTCTCCCTCCCACAAGGATTCTTTCCTAAACCCGAAGAGTCACATTAACCAGCTGCTAAGAAACTACTGAAAATCTAAGAATGCTCAGGTATGACAAAAGGTTATGAGTCAGATTTTAACACTGGCAGCTCATCTATCCTTGCTCTTAGAAGTATTTTCTCTTCCAGTTCTAGTACTAAGGAATAAATTTAAAAAACAAACTAACCAAAACCTGGACAAATCCACTTTCTTTCCCTTGTTCCTGAAAGTCATAATTACTGTTGGAAAAACATCTAACTGGACTACAGCAATCACATATTCATGAAGAAGTAGTCTAAAAACCCTGCATGCAAGCACTGAAGAAAGCTTTGTCTCTTTTCCTGCAAGGCAAAACCCACAAAACCATTTTAAAATTTCTTAAGAAAGCAAGGATGTCCTTATGCCAAGTGACCAAGAACCACTCTGTTCAGTTTGAATGCATTGTATCCTAAACGGGTAACTTGGAAAGAATCTGAAAAAGAGAGGTTTAACATGCTGAAGGACCAGTGTAAAAACATGCAGTGAGACTGCTTTGGACAATCATCGCAGATTCAATCAAGGCCCTCCTTTTTAAGTTGTAATTGATGTTTCATTCTGCTGATATTAGAATACTCATAGCCGTGCCTTCTCCAGATCTAATTGGAAGCACACCAGTTACCTGAGGTTAACTAGGACACTAGGACAGTGAGATTTCTGTCTTTGCTCTTAAAGATGGGATAGAAAAGTTCTAGCTTCTGATTTGATGCCCACACATATCACTAATGGAAGAGTAAGTGCCAATACCAATTCAGGATCCTAATAAGTACTAAAGAATATGCCGTATTTTTGCTTGATAAATATCATGAACCTTATTTCTGACACAGAACTTCCTAAAAATGAGGATTTCACTTTAGAACTTGTGAGGTGAACCATTTCTCCCTCGTTTTTTCATTTAAGACACTAGTATCAAAATACAATGTATGGCATTCTGGTGCAGCCTTTTGGCTTTTACTACTTAATACAAGGTAAAAACTTTTCAATTTCAAAACTCAGACTTTTAAATAAAAGTTAAATAAATAAAAGTTTAAACTTTTGTTTAAATTCTACTGACACTTTGTCTAGGGATGTATTCTTGGGGCATGTTAGTTTCTTGAAATTTACTCAACCAAGAGGTATTCTGAGAATTAAGCAATCTCTTATTTTCAGCAGGAGTTAGGAGAAACAAGTAAGATACCACTGGGATATTTTTAATCTGAAACTTTTGTATGTCTCCAAAATAAAGTAGCCAACTTTGTGGCAAAGAATAGCCTTCAACTATACAAATCTTGTTTTCTGAAAAAAAGTCTTACATGTAGTATAAACTCCACTGTTCTTCCAAATGCAGGAAAAACATAGTAGGCTGGACATTATGAAAAGCTGTTTGAGGATCATTATCCCTTCAAAAAACACCTCAAGTGAACCTTGCAACTACTTACAAGAGTTTGGAATAATCCAAATGCATATAAGAAGATATAGGTTATAAAATGAAGTCAGGATATTCATGTTGCTTTTTCTGACATTTTATGACCTTGCATGAACCATGGAGGGCAGAGAAACCTCCATGACCACAGAGTAAGTGCTAGCAGTGAAACAGAAAGAAAGAAACGAGAGGATGTAAAACAACCACCACTAGAATATACTGTTATCTTGGCAACCTTACCTTACAGAACATGTCTCGAAGATCATCTTTTGGGCTAATCCACGATGCAACAGCATCACAAAAAAAAATAAAGTCCTACAAGATTAAATAATCATATAGGTTAGAAACCTCAATTTATACATCTGAAAACAACACTTGATGTTCATTCTGTGAACATCACAGATGGTCTTTGATCCTAATTCACAACTGCTCTTGCCTTTATGTATTTATTTTCCAGTTAATTCAGACAATGGTAAATTATTGTATTTGTATGAAATAATATGTATTATTGTATGAAATTGCTGAGTGTCTTAAACTAAACTACAGTGTAACCAACCCTAACTCTCCCCTCTGCACCATACTAGTATAATTTTAATTCTTTCAATACACGTACAAATGCAAGATCTACTTACTTTAGTCACAAGCAACAAATGCATCTCTCACACATTTCCATTTAGGGAAAAAAAGCTGTTTTATTTCTTTAAGTAGGTTTTTTCTGGGACATAGAAAACATTTATCATACAGGTTCAAAACTAAAGCCACCTCAAAATCCCTCTACTCCAGACATCTGCTGTTATGCTTTACCTCCTCCTACACCAATAGAACACCAGTCTCCAAAAATAATGTTGCTAGTGCACATAATAGGAGCTGGGGATGATGACTAGAGAGGAGGGGTGAGTTAATGAAAGGAGTCCTTATTTAACCCCTCTCTGTAACCTACATGAATGAACAGACAGTAGAAGACTGAAATGTAAAGTACAGAATAAGACTAAATGAAAATAACTGAAAATTTCAAAGCAAGGTAAACATTCAATTTTTGTGAAGAAGAATTCCAGAAAGAGGAAAGGGAAAGATCGGTTTTATTTTCCTCTTAGGAAATATTACATTGATACAGCTTTACTTTAGAGGTGTGGAGACTAAAGATCAAGTCATATTCTATTCTTCAGTTGTACCATTTATCTTAAAGAGATTCTTGTTCATTGTTCCATTGACTATTTGAAAAAATTACCCTAAGTTGAAACAGAATCTTCCCTACTCAAGTGTTAAGAACGAAGGGGTGGCTACTTGTTCTGTTTCTTGTTTTGAAAATCTAGGTTACATCTGGAAAATGGGTTTAAGAATATCAATTTTTACCTTATATTTGCATACAGATCCTGATCACAACCTGTCAGAAGTCTCAAAATACAGTTATTATAATCGAAGTTCATTGTTTACACAGTCATTGCCAGTAAAAAACAAAAACTGATTTTAACAATAATTCTCCCCTTCAGACAAACACTGAAGCATCTTGATATGGATCAATGACAATATAAACATTTTGGGCTCCTTGACCTTAAAATAAAGCTACATCATGTACTGCAGGGAATCTCTTCAAGGTAAACTTTTTCATATTCCACACATAGCTTTCACTAGGTTTCACATGCGTAAAGAAAAATTAGCATCTATTAATGTATCTTACTTGGACTACTCCACTGGGGTTGACTGTAATCATGGTACATATCCCACGGAATGCTGAATCCTTTTCCTCATTGTCTCTTATGTTTCGCAGAGAGGTACACCTAACGAATTGGAAAGGAAAACTTAGATAACTCTATTACTTTTCTTCAATCAAGTCAAAACTAGATGACAGTATCTGATGGAATAAGTCACACTGATAAGACAATCTGAAACACAATTATGAACACTTAGAAAAATACTTGTTGCACACAGTTTTTACTAGCATAATCCCATTAGGCATCACCTCCAGAATCTGGCTTTTTTGTTACACTGCAGTCAGAAAGTGTGACCTCTATTCCATTAAATACAAAAGAAACATGTATCTGAAATACTTATATAAACTATCATTATTGGAAGCGGAACAGAAAATACTGTCACAGTATGAATTATGTCAGATACCACTTACAGAACAGTTATTGAACTTTAACAGCAGCAAGCAAGCTATTTTATACGTTACAAATCTATAAACATATATTCCTTAACAGCATTTCAAGCCTCAGACTGAATTTTAGGTAATGCACAGTTTAAATTTTACAATATTTGCATGCATTGTATTATCATTCTGGTGGATTTTAAAATGCTCTTTCATAGTCAAGCTTTAACACAGCAAGCATGTGACAATCTTATCCCATGCATAAATTAGTCGTTAGCCACAACATAAAGAATACATGACGGCGCTACTAAAAACTCACAAACCTGATAGGACAAGATTAGTCACATGGTTGGCAATGATTAAGGATTGAGATTTTGTAACCAACTGAAAATATATCTAAAAGTGAGATAGAGAGAAGAAAGAAAGAAAGAAAGAAAGAGAGTGAAGAAAAATGAATTAAAAAAAAAAGATTGAATAATACACACCAGGGTCTTATAAACTGCTGTAGCATGGGGGCCACCTCTTGAGGACAAACGTAACCAAGACGACCAATTGTTATTGCTAAGGTAACGCAATCACGGTTATACACCACCAAACGCCAACCAAGACATGAGCAAATGAGGGGGAAGGAGAAAAAATAAAGAAAAAACAACAAATAACTCAGAAACAGAGGCCAACAGAATCTGTATATGATAATAAACATAAGATTTCACCAGTGCTGTTTATTACCACCCCCTAAATAAGAGGCAGCAACATATATGGTATACTCTCCAAGGTAAAAGAAAAATTAAAGAAGTATGAGAGAACACCAAAAACACAATTTTAAATCCAAAGGCGTTCTGATGTAAGCTATGATTCTGTCCCTCTTTAGAGTAATCATTTGCAGTAAATTTACCTCTACACATTCAACGTTTTTACTGAAATGTACTATTAATGAATATTGTTTAAAAAGGAAGTTAATAATTTTCAGTTTTAGTATCATGTTTTACTTTATCCAATATTTAGAATTCAAGGTTTTTACAGACCTAATATATCAATAAAAATACGTTTCCAAATACTTTTACATAGAATATATTGTGGTCTGTCTGAAAATCCTAAATAGACGGAACACTTCTCAAAGAGTAAAAAATGTTTGTCTTTTTCATAATCTCACAGAGAATTTAATTAAAAATGGTTGCCAACTCAAAGCAACTGACTGCAGAACATTAATTCTTTAATCCTTGTTTTTCTCCTGCTCACAGAAGTTTTCCTTATAAGACATACAAGAATCTGACTTCTCATACCAAAGCATAAGGACACGTGAAAAGCAAAATTGTTTTACCACATGATTAGGTATTTTTGTTCTTTCTTCTAAGGGATAGATCAAAGAAAGTATCATTATGCAAATGTGTTTTAATGGTGTTTGCTCAACTCACGAAAGATTAATCTTTAGAAAAAGGAGAGGGTGGGGAATAATGTATCAGAATTACTTGAAGCAAAATACATGAATAATACTAAAATCCAGCAGATTTGTATGAAGCAGAAAAAGGAAACCTATGTTCAAGGGACATACTATGCAACACTCTAATTAACAGGCATTTGTGAACAGTTTCATGAAACATGCAATAAAGCAGATGATGCTTTCTCAAATAAAAGTTTGGTGTAGGATATACTAGCAGCCTGAAACATTAATTCCATGTGATGCAATTCACTGTTAATGTAGTGATGTTACTCAATTTCCACATACAGTGTATAAATTTTTTTAGTATTTTACAAAACTTCACTGAAGTCAAATAAAAATACAATTTTAAGTTTAATCTGTAAATTCTTACAGCGACAGCCTGAACAGGGAATAGAAATCTCTGTCAAAGTCTTGTGTCAAAGTTGTTTTCACAACTGTTTTCATAATTAATTACACAGAAAGCTACTGCAAAACCAGTAATATTCTTGCACATACTAGTGGTACACAACAAAATATCCCACAACAAACTTATAATAAGTACACCACACTCAACATTTATTTGCAGTTATCCATCCACATTTAAAATAACTACTAAGAGAATTAAAAAAAAAAAAAAAAACCACAAAAAACTGTGTTCAGATGCTTCCAAAAATTCTCTTAACAATGATGGAAGCATACATTTAACTATTGGATGCCTCTCAGTTACAGGTATTACACAACTATCAGTGCAGAGGAGGGGAGTCAGGGCAGGGACAAGGAAAACTTAGATTGTTATAGTATTATATTGTTATACTATTCCACGGTATATTTCACAACTAGGTATTCGATTCAAAATTTTCTTTTCAAAAAGTAGCACCTATAATATGCTGTAAAACTAAGTAAATTTTCCTTCAGGTTCACCTTCCATACTAAATAGGATAGAGGGGCAGAGAAAGTGCAGCTTTTAAGTTTAGAAAATGCTGAAGGAAAAATATACTTTGCAAAAAAACTCTCTCCAAATTATCTCTTGCTTTACTCAGAAAGTGTAAGTGTACCATTGTATTTGCACCATATTCAATCATTTCAGATATAGCAATGAAACTGTCATTTTCTTACAAGACCATTTTCAAACAGAAGAAAAAAAAAAATCCTCAATTAGAAAAATAGTAAATAATAAACCCATCACCTATAAAACAATAAACTCATATCATCTATATATTTTTTGCTCTAGTATGGAAGGTGCTTTTCATACCAGAACATGCCCTCTATAAATGCAAAAGAAACAAGCCTCAGAAATTCCAATTCAGTAAGGCAATTGGGAATCACTCCCAATTTGGAATGCAAAGCCAGAACATAACATATGAATCCCATTATTAGAATTGTTTTCAAGAATTTGTTATTACATGACCAGGTAACAGAAATTAAACATAATTTCAGTTACATTGTGGTAAAACTGCCATCACAGATCTAGATTTTTGTGTGTGATATTTTAAGTTTGTCTTTCAAAAAATGTACTTTTAAGTAAATTCAACTCATTGTTTTATATATGCCAATTACACTTTTTTCCAACAGTAGACATATATATACAGTACACGTGTAAGGACACGCACACATCAAAATGAGTGAGAAAGTAAGTCCTAAGTGTTACTGCATACATTTGTCGTATTTAATACACAAATAAAACCAGAAGCATTATTAAACAGATGATAAACAGATATAACAAATGTTATAAAAAGAGAAAGCAATTAGAATCTAGATATATGATTTGCTGCAAGACTGAGACTTGTAAGAGCTTGTGCAAAACAGAGTTGCTTTTGCTTATAAAAGCCAAGTACATAAAAAAATCAGTTCTGGTGTGGTTCCCCTATACAAATTCAAAAAATAATTATTAAAAAAATTCTTCTAATTCCCTTCACCATGTACAGGTTATTTTTTGGGTACCTGTGTTCTCTAACAACGTCTTTGGTGTGTTGGGTCTGTTTATTATTTCTACAAGCTGGTGCAAGACCATTGGAATATAAGGCTGCATTTCTATACCTGAAACAACAATTAAAAAAAAATAATCAGAAGAAAATGACCATTAATATACATAATGTAAACAGAACACGCACTTAACTTACTAACAAGGACAAGGATCACAAATGTTATTTAAATAATAACATAAAGGTATCACTTTAAAAAAAATCACCCAAAATATCCAGACAAATAATTCTAAATGTGCAGAAATTTAAAGAAAAAACTAAATCTTACCCATCTGGATAGAGATTTCTCCAATTGCCCAGGTGGCATTGTTACACACAGAAATGAATTCAGGATTTAGGTTGGTTCCCAAAATTGGCATGAAATCAGCTAGAAAGAATAATATTTTAAAATCTCATCACACAATACAACCATCTTGTCCCATTACTTTAGGATTGTAAGGGGGGAAAAAAAGGGATACTTAAGAAAAAGAAAATGTAAGCCTATTTAAATACTTGGAAAGTATTACATTTGAATTAACAAGAGCTATATTCCAGCTCAATATTATATCAGATTAACCTAAGGAATTTAGAACCTAAGCAGATAAATGCAAATATTTTCAAATTATGCTTTTCAAACCTTCCTAACAGGGTTTATCTTCATGTAACTTTCATGTAGAAATCTTCTCTCCTTCCCTTGCTTAGGTGAGAGGAGAGGAAGAGAAGGAAAAAACCACAGCTGCAAGTACTATTGGTTTTATCATATGATTTAACATACCCCAAATCAACTGAATAACCATATATTAAGCTGCCCTTGAAAAAACAACAAAGACTAGAAGACAATCACATCTTTAATTAAATTTTAAGAAAAGTGAGTCAAAAAGGTCATTATAACATCTGCCAAATTAATTTGGTAAGTGTATCTCAAAAGTGTCTGTGGGAAAAAAGAGCAAATATTGTGGAAGTGTATCACTGATGCTACTTCCCACACAAATAAAAAACAAAACAGAAAACCAAGTAAAAGCTATTCTCTAGACCTTTTTTGATTTATGTATTATATCTATTTTCACTTAACAATAAATTCTAGCACAACAAAATGAGCTATAAAAATAAAGAAAAATGAACTTTTGCACTGTCCACAAAAATAGGAGCATGTTTTCTTAACATACAATTCAAGGGACAAAAGACTACAGATTCTTGTTACTAAAGGAAAATTACTATGTACAATACCATAAAAAGGCAACCCACAGAACAGAGAGCATAACAATGGCTAATACAACCTCTTAGACATTTGCAAAACAAGTTATTAAACGTGTAAAAGAAACCTACCGATGCAAGGTTTGACATGCTGAAAACATGCCTTTGTCAGGTCACCTAACAATGCAAAAGAACTCTGCCGTACCTCAGGCATTTTGTCCTAAAGAGAGGAAGAAAAAAATTACAATTCTAGAAGAGTTTCTGATTTTCTGAATAAAAATAATGTGTGGATCAAATAGCTTACTCATCTCACCTGCATGCATTGATACATTAGTGTCAGGATATTGCTGCGAGCCACTAGCTGTTCAATGTTGCCTCCAAGTCCTTCAGCTAAACCACTGAGTAAATCAAGAGCCACAATCATAAAATCTTTATCTGGAGCCTCATATTGGTCTGGCTGAGCATTATGCAACTGCAACAAATAAGTACACATTTTCAAAATTACACCAGATTTTCTCAGGAATATACATAAAAAAGTTGCAGAGCTGCACCTTCATTTAGCTATTCAATTTCCCCATACACCTCTAATTTTACATAGTTAACACTTTGGTTCAGTGAAGTAACTTTGGAATAGTTATAGCAAAATACCATGGCTTGTGCAAGCGTCTTCTGCACCAGATTTACACAACGCTGGTACACAGGTTCACAGTATGGAAGAAAGCCAGATTGCAAGGCAGTAGCAACTGACGACAGGCACTGGAATTTAAAAAAAAAGAGGAGAAAGAAAGCAGTCACTACTTGTCCTCACATCTCTGAAGAGTCTTTTACTTGGGAGAGGCAATTTGGAAGATATTAGGATTTTAAGTACACCAACATGTAACTGGTTAAGTAAATACAAACATAGAAAGGCAGTACCAATTTAGCTGAGCCAAGGCAACTATCAGCAAGTTGTTACTCACTCCTGTGTAAAACAGTTGAGAAAATTTCTCAGCAGCAGCATCTTCATAGAGGTAGCCAAGAAAATGCATACAAAACCAGTTACAATAATTCAGACAGCACTTACACTAAGCTGCAGTATCTTGGCCATGAACAAGCCCTTATATAACCTAAGAGTTACAAAACTAATTTTTCTAGAGGTGTTTTCCTCTAGAGGTGCTTCACACTCAGCAAGTACAGAGCATTAGACTACATGGCCTGGTTCATACCTTCAGCTTGTCTGACAATAGTTTTAATGGAGGGATGAAGGGAGAGCAAGGAGAGAGAAGACAAGAATAAAAGGAGGATAAAACCCTTTTTTTTCTAAAATAATCCTATCAAACAAAACCAAAATGGCAGAAAAAATCTAAAGGATTTCTGCTCAACCTAAGGACATTAATTCAGTCATAAAATTTTCTTACAACAGTCAGAATAATTTTTCTCCAATGGAAAACAGCTAAAACTATATAGTTTTTATAGTCATATTTCCTAGGAGGAACACCTTCAGTAAAAAACATAATTTCTAAAATAAGCTGATAAAAAATATTCACATTTTAATATTTACCTCTAATAAAGGGAAAAGATCTTTATCTTCATCCTTCAGCATGTTCCACTTCTGGATTAATGGAGGCATTAGCATCTGAATATATTCCTGTTTAGGATGAAAATGCATCAGCTGCTAGAACACTTTACTGCATACCACTTTATTTTAAAGTTAAAAAAGAACTGAGATATATTCTACTTTTTCCAAAAAAGGAACAAACAGGTGTACTGTAATTAAATTAATTGCTGTAATTCATAGAAATATTTTAGTACTAGAATTCAAAATTTGTGTTTGATATTTTTTTCCTAATGCACATAAAGTACCTTTACAGAGGGAATTTCCTCCTGCAGGTGTGGTTTCAGTATAGCTGCCTGGGTTATCTATCTGACTGCCACAAGGCATATAGAAAGCATTTTTATATTTACATTGTGGCTCCACATCTGCCACCTGCTTTTCTCAACCATCTTCTACTGCCCTGATGCTACAACCCTATCTCCACGACCACAAGTTCTGAAATATCTTCCTCAAACTAACCATGAAGAAAGTAATTTCCTATCCCTCCAGAAGGAGGCACTTAGCCCTCCTATATAAAGCTGGCTTCCTTGGCACTGCGCAGCCACAGTCATAAAGACATTAAGCAAGACACCTCAAGAATGCTCACAGAAGGTACCCAAAGAGCCAAGAGATTTTTCTATGTCCAAAGGTACAAAATTCTAACCAACTAAACAAAGTCCCACACTCATGAGGAGCTGCCATTTAGCTTCCTCCTGGTACTGTCAAATGTCAGGGTGGCCAGGCTCAGACAGAGACTGAAAAACAGGTCCTTTGATGATGTGGGGTCCAGAGGGCAAGTAATGCCCATGGAAACCATGGAAAAAACTAAAAATGTTTTTTTCTAGGGCATCTATGTCATTTGAAGCGCTACAGAGAAATAAAACAAGTTTCAATAACTGTCGTAAGATGCAAACATATGACAAGTACATCTACTAATTAATACATGTACACTACATGTAAAAAAAACCCCACCACATTTCCCTGTGTTATCTGTGCTTTATCCAAAGGGGTATCTACACTGATATCTCCTCTGAGCTAAAAAACTTGAAGCATGAAGACCATGATGAACAGCATATTTCACAACACACCACACTTTTGCTTGTTTACTCAAAATGGCAAATATCTGTGTAGTGGGAAAATTATGTGCAGTCTATGTATTTTATCTATAAGCATGTAGCACTAATACAAGGAACACAGAAATATCAGCATTTCTGGTTTATAACGTAAAGTGTAGTACAAAAAACACTGAAAAAGTTTTTTGAATATGGCAAGTCCTACAGAACATTAGGTATACTCACTGGTTTATTTAGATGATGTCCTACAGAATCTGCTAGGGTTCCTATAGCATCATAAAGAATGAGCAGGTTTTTATGCTGGTATTTACTAAATGCGAAGACCAAAGTGTCAAGTATATATGCAAGATAAGGAACAAGCTCTGTACAAGCCTCCTCTTCTAGAGTAGCAAAGGCACTAAAGGACAATAAAACAGGTTAGTACCTTGGAAATAATGAAAAAAGACTACCCCAAAATGTCCTACTTAAAATGCCATTTCTGTTTAAACATAAAGCTGTATTGAAGTCCTCAAATTCATGTAAAATATTCTTCCAAAAAGGTAATACTTAAATAACTTTGATCTTTTTTTGACTGAACACACAATCACCCATGAGGATCCAGCTCTTCCACTGTCAAGAACAAAATTTTAAATATTGCCATAAAACTCATCGGATACACAGAAGCCCCCACTAAAAAGAAAAGCATTAGCAGAAAAGTTTATTTTATACTAGCTAAAATAGAAAACACCACAACAAAAGCTGATTATTTAAGTTAAAAATGGACCACTGTCTTTAATGTACACAGTAGCTGCACCCATAGATTTTGGTGCTGCTGTGCCAGTAAATGCAAACGTTACCCTGTACCCTAAGCTGTTCACTGCATAGAAAAAGATACAGAAAGACATGGAAAACTAAAAGCAAATATAGAGGATGAATAGTTTTAGCTGCTTGTGGTCAAAGCACACATCATGACATAATGGAAACTTTTCAGTTTGTCTATCCAGTGTTTCAACAGCAGCTTTAAGAAAACCCATCCAAAATGAAACAAAACCAAAACCAGCCCCTCACACCAGAGACACTACTTCAAAGAAACATAAAGGAAAGAGAAAAAATTATGGAGTTATTGAAGATTTACTGGCCTAGCTTTGTCAATAAGATTATTATCAGCTTGTCTCTGCACTAAAAATGCATGCATCACTGCATGAAGTGAACAATCCACTGTGTGCTACCAAATACAGAAACACAGTTTTTTTAACACAAGAGGACTGGGAACTCTAAAAGGCTAGCATTCTTACTTAATTTATTTAATTATTTATTTTTATTTTATTATGAAGTATTCTTTCAGAAAGGCATACAACTTGAGCAGGAAAGCATTTCAATAAAATATCATTCTGTGTGTCACCAACTAAAGCAGCAGCTTCTTGAAAGTACAGAAGTGAATGTTAGACATCTGCTACCATAACAGACATTATGTTACATAAAAACATCCTGTGGCCAATCTTCAATTCGGTAAACATAAATAATGTATGCAACTATTCAGTGTTGGGATGAAGCTCTTTGTTGTTGTCCAAAAAGGTTCACTTTATTTCCTTACAATTTAAAAAGCTAGTAAATATGTTTTGACTCGTAACAACTCTACATTTTCCTTACAGTGATGTTTCCCAGTTTATTTTTAGCTGCAATAGTAAGTTTAGTGAATCTCTGCTCTAAAGAAAGTACCTCGAAACAAGAGTATGTCTGATACTGGACTTATAATAATAAAAAAAAAATCAGGTGTACTGTAATTTTTAATACTTCCTTTCTAGATTTCCTGGTTTCCATGGCCCATTGCATGTCCTTCATAAACACCACGTGAGGTTATTTAACTACACCATAACACAGCTGTGTTCACCATATGCAGATTTTCAGCCATGCTTTGGACAAGGAAAGCTTGAAGAGAAGTGGAAGACTTCCCTCTGGGTTTTTTTTTTGGTTGCTTGTTTGGTTTTTTTGTTGTTTGTTTTTTAGGGTTTTGCATTTGGGTTTGTTTTTTTTTCAGTAGAATAAATAGAGAAGTCATTAAAGCTACTCAAACTTGCTAGCCAAATTTTTGCAGATGTTTGGAGACAAAAAGGAAACAGTGTTTAATTCCTAAATTTTACTAACTACATTTCATAAAGTCAGTGTATCTGTCCTCAGGCAAGGATATATATTCCTTTTGAGCAAAGCTTAGCCCAAGAATCCTGAACTCATCACTGTCCTTAGGTACCAATGACATTTGGGGGTGGCTGATGATGATGATGTTTCTGATGTTCAGAGGCAGATATAACTGCTTCTTGAAGAAACACTGAAAGCTTGCTGTATATACTCCAGTCTGATAAAAACTGACACATAATTTTTTTCTTGATGCAATAGGGGATGTACACATTCCCATTCCATTAATGCTGTGTCCACTAATTAAGCAATTAATTTTCACTTTTTTTAAAGTAGACAAGGGGAAGAAGGGAATCTCACTTTCCAACATCTCGCTTCAAGAGAAAGAAAATACCCCTTGAAATAATCATAACTGAAATGTTTTGGTAATGCTGAGCTAAGTACAAACAGTTCAAGTAATCCAACGATAGGACAGCTTTCCACTGTAATCAGATCTGAGTTCATGGACGTTTTTAAAAAATGCCAAATTTCTGGTCAATGACACAGCAACTATTGAAAATAAGCGTTGCAAACAGCTAATTTAGTACAATAAATTATTTAGGCTGCTGTTCTACACACTCTGAAAACAAATTGCACAAGAGAAATAGACATTAACTTTTCCCATGTTATTATTATTTGGAAGAAAGTTGCCTCTACTCCAATTTAAGAGAAGGAATACATTAAGAGCTAGAAATGGAGTCATGCATTCACTGATAAGGACATGAAAATAGCCTATGGGAAACAAAAGCAGTGTCACGGATAGTGATGTTTGCTTAAGCTTTGGCTTACCTGCAGGCAGCTTCTTGTACTCTCTTGTTGCTATCCAAGATACGCTTTAGCAACTCAGTCATTAATGGCTTCAAGTATGTGTCTGGGGGTTGACTAACTACCCAGTGTGCATAGCGACTAAGAGTCCAGCATGTAATGGAGCGCACAAGAGCCTTTTTGTCAGAGAGGCACTGAATAAGGTGAGGGATTAGCTCTGGAAGATATGGAATCATACCCTGCATGCAGCCTGGAAAGAAAAATACAGCTAGTGAAGTATCATAATGAATGAAAAATTCTATTGTTTTGTGTTTTCTATGAGAGACAAATTTTCAATCTCTTTCACATAGGAACACAATATGCAAAGCTAAAAATACAAGTATTTTAACAAAGCAAGTCTACCTAATTTATATAATGTTCTAAAAACCCTTACATAAACAATAATTATAATTATTATAATATATAATAATTGAAATTATTAGACAATTAAATCTTCAATTAAAGTTACATTATTTCCAATTACATTTCTACTTCAGTGCTTCCCCAGTCTCCAGAAATTCTGCTTTATTGAATGTAGTATAGCAAGTACATCCAAATAGTTTCTAAAGCTGGAAGTTCCTACTTCAGTCTACTCAAGATTAAGCAAGAAAATACCAAGCAGAGAAAGACTGCCTTGACAACAAATCATCACATGAAAAAGGATTCCTTAAGAAATTCAAATTTCTTTGTTTTTCCTAAAATCATTCAAATATTGATCAAAAATAAAAGCTGCACCCTTCAAGTCAGCCAGGGAAGTAAGACACTGAAATTTGCCAGAAGTACTAACTTCCACCTTGCTGGACTTCAAACCAAAACGAACTAAAACTTTTCTAGTAACAGTAAAAAAAAGTATGTTCATTAGACAGTGAGGAGAAAAAAAAAAGATAACCCAGGCATGAACCCAAATCTACTTCAGCTTGCAAAAGGGACAGAGACGCTGGAACTTCAGGCAAAAAAACAAGCAAGACTGTGAGTAAGTAAAAAATAATGGAAGTTAGCCTATTTGAATTGGAGGACCACCTACAAAAGACATTTAGTGTACTGAAATGACAGAAGTGGTTTTCTCCGTTTCTGAAAACACTTAAAATCTAAGGCTAAAATTTATTAAATATTTATCTCCTATGAAATCAAGGTAGTATTTTGAGAGACATCAACAGCTCTATACCACAAAATTTAGAAAAGGAGAAATAAAATAAATTATGTAATCTATTTAACCTCCCAAACATGCATAAATTTGAAAATGAAAAATAAAATAATAGCAACCACCCATGAGCAGATTAAGAGAATAACCACCAAAACCAAACCAGCTAAGGACATATACTTGTTTGCATTATTAAATTCATCCAAGCTACTTTAGAACCAATTTAAAAATCAGCAACCTGGTATGAACTGTTGCCTTACCTTCAGCAATTGCACCAAGAACAAGGATACCAGATTCTTTAACTACCCACTCAGGGTGGAAGAGCAATTCCTTCAACAGTGGCAAGATGTGTGGCAGAAGTTCATCACGAAATACATTAGCTAGGACATCTAGAGCAGCAGCTGAACATTTCCCTGAAGGGAATTAACAGTGTTAATCTCTGCTTATTATACAAACCATTGTAGTTAGACAATATAATCCCCTTTTTAACTCTGAGCTGCCAGTGGATTCTCAGTGCACTAGGAGGGAAAATATTCACTACACTACAGAGGGATTCACTGTGCTCCTGTGCAAAACCATAGCTCTTAGAAAGCCATTTTTATTATAATATCAGTTCCTTCTTAATCTGTCATACAGAATTGCACTGGTCTAATTAGTAAGCAATGCTGCTAATTGTCAAGCTATGCTGGTGCTTCCTCTCTGTTCAAACTGGAAGTCAAATATAGAACACTGGATATAAAATAGGGCATACAATTATGATTTTCAGATAATACAAATTTTCTCAGATCCAGATAACAAATGTCATTACAGATTTCTGAATTGTTTTACTCTTTCTCTCTTGGATCACAATTCCTGAATAACCTCCACTTTCTCACTGTTTTAATCAAAACCATGGATCACAGGACACCTTATGTCATTTGAGCTCTTTCTCAGAAAAAGTGTATTTAGTTCCGCAATCTCCACACACAGCAGTGACAAAAAGAGTATTAAGAATATAAAACTACACATTTTTCCAAGATGCAGCTTTACAGAAACAAGCATATTGTACTCATATTTTCAACAACAATAATTCTTCAGATACATCAACCATAAGCCTGAAGTTATATTCAGCTGTTTTGAAAATTTGTGGCCTTGGGGAAAAAGACCTTATGTGGCTATGCCCACATCTCAAAGCATTATTCCACAATGAGTTTGCTTGCAAAGCAAATTCAAACCAGATCTGTCAGAATTTCACTAGCTATTTTCTGTCAATGAACTTAGAATAACAGTTTGTACTGTTTTCTTTCCTTATAACATAGCCTACTAGCCTACAACCCTCGACCTCCTACGACCCACACAACAGGCCGTCTGAACTCCGGTTTCCTCAGAGCCATCTCCTATCTTCACAACTAAAGTATTGTATTGAGAAGCAAAATCCTCACCGAGAAAAGAAATACCTGTAGTGGACATAGGTAGTAGAATGTTCACATGGGAATAAAAAACAAGCCAAACCAAACCAAACACAACCCAATTTTAGAGGGAAGACTGAAATTAAAGAAAGCATTATTAAGCTTGCTCCAGTTATCAATGTGCAAAGCTTTTTTTTCTCTTTTTAAACTGAATTTAAGCAAGTGATACAGGATTTTTATTATTTCACACAGTTAAAATTTTAAGTCTGAAAGCTCCATTGAATTGGATCAAATAAATATTTGTAACTCCATCTGCCATATTCAAAATAAGCTTACAGATGGATAGCTTTTGCCAGTACAGTTAAAAAAGTCCAAGTGTCATCTCAAAGGCTCTCCCCCTCCAATATACCCACCAATTATGTCAGCAGACAGTTATTTTTGAAGTCAAAAACAAAGCCTTGGTATTCCTTATATACAAACTTGTCTTTTTACTGTGGCTCTTGTATTATGCAAGTAGCTCTAGTTAAAGGATTTCACACATTACTTTGACCTACTTAAATTCCAGTCAGAAATAGTATCATCATCATCAAGTTCATCATCATCATCGTCATCATCTTCAATACCATCTTCTTCATGTTGCTGAGCTACAGTCTTCGAACGATGAAAACGAGGCCTTATATCCTGCTCACTATCTGGTATAGCTTCGTCTTCTTCAACATCCCCCTGTCATCAAATTGTTTTATTAGATAAACTAGTCGAACTGTATTGCCTAAGGAAGTTAACAATGTAGTTTTAGTTCAAGATTTTGTAAGTGTATAAAAGATTCACATCTCACCTGAGCTGCTCAACTAAAAAAATGCCAGTTTCTGTGTTCTACAGCTGCATTTACCAGAAAAGCAATAGGAAGATACAAGCAAGAGAGGTACGCTCACCCCCAAAGTAACCTTCTTGTTAAGAAATTACTCAAGGGCAATGAAAGAGAAAGAAGTGATAGAGAAATTTTGACACACAGACATATGTAATCATGGAAAAAGCCATGTATTCAACATAGAAGGCATTAGAATTAGCTCTGAACATTTTTTTAATACTGCATTCTTGCAGTAGTTCATGGTAACAGTATCGCAGCTCTGCCTAAATTTTGTGGGAGGGGACTGAGGCAAAGCAGGAGAGCCACAGATTATTTTCCAACAAACACAGCATCAATTGCATTTAGTATTTGCAACACTATACCTTGCCCCAGAAAGCTAATACTCTACTAAAGAGATGGTAGGCTAGGTCTGCCTGTTCTGATCTGAATCATTCTGATTTATAGGTCAGAGCCTAACCAACTATTCCAACAGAGTAAAATAAACTGATGCTCACCTTCAACAGAATAATATCAATCTCTGAGTATTTCATACCGTTTACCAGCACAGGTATCAGCCTACAAAGAAATATTTACACATATTAAAGTAACACATAAAATAGCAAACCAATTTTACCATAATTTTGGTCATAACTCTCACCTCCCAACTCAAAAGAGAAACACCTCAGCCTGATAAAAAGAGCTGTTATCTAAACTTTGTTCCATGTCATAAGCTTCATCAATACTTTGTGATGAGAAAAAGTGTTATTCCAAATGACAGATTTTAAATAGAAGTACCCCAATGGCACACCTGATTAACTTATTCTGAAGCACCTTTCAGAAATTACATCTACAGATTTTCAGTACGAGTTCAAAATCCCTTAATACGCAGGATAAGTTGACTCTTGCCAACAGCATTTGTCACTTTATTTACTTGTCAATGAAGACACTACCTCATTACTATTAAAGATGGAAGCCTAACTACATTAAGCTCTCTTATTACCTCGTGATTACTTTAGTAAGACAAGCCTTAAACACTGCAGAAATCTTGTCCAATCCATATTAGCATGTACTTAATTATTAAACAGGTTATGGTTATGGAACTCCAACTGTACAGATGTACAGCTAAGAAAGTACTAAGGAAAAAAGTCAAGTACTTCCCATTAAAACATGTTCACCACAGCAAAAGAAAAAATGCATAACAATATATAAGCCAAATTAAACTAATAATAACCACGGATGATGCAGCAACAGTGACAGACTCAGTCTTGCTATATTTTGCAGGTGAATATTGTTTTTGAAGGTATCAGGGTCTAATACTCACACACTGCAATGCCACATTATGTTCTAAACTTTAACTGAAGGAATAGCAAGTATAAACATTATCACTGATTCATTGGCATTTCTGCAGCATACTTTGTGAAGTATACATTTTGTGAGAAAGCCTACAGGCATAAAATGGAAGAGATGTCAGAAGCCAGTGAAAAAGTTTTAAGAAGATCTTGTCCCATTTTCACTTTAGCATACAAAATTTTAAGGTTATTGAGTACTGACAAACTTATATAGCTCCCTAATCAAACAGGACTTACCAGCAAATAAGTTGCCTTGAACATACATGACACTGAAAGATCATGAAGAAAATGTGATGTGACTCTTATTAATTTATTTTTCTAGAAATTGAAAAGCTTTTTTAAAAAAAATCAGTATGATGCTGTCATTGTGTCAAGGTTCATGTAGGCCAAAAGAGATTTAATACTAGTAGTTATTAACTATGTGGTGTGTGTTGGGAACTTGGTACTATGTACTATCATTATTTTGCCTTTTGAGCTACAAAAGTAGGAATTAAATCAGACCATTTTGAAATTTAAGAATAACTTCTCATAACACTTATTCTCCTGGTTTAAATTCCTAGCCTTTCTCTGAAACAATACATGTTTTAATCTCAATTTTCTACTTTTTAGTTGGTTAGGAAAACCAAAAATTTGCTTTCTTTTTTTAATTACTTCACATCTCTAATGCTTATTTTTGCTGAGAAGGATGTGTCTCTTCTGTCATTCTATTATTCCACTCAAAGTCTTAAAAGAACTCTCCTTATTTAAAAAATCTTCATATATGAAAAGAAAGAGTACTCATTTGCTGGCAGCCCTGAAGAACTAATTTCCTGTTGTAAAAGACTTCAAAATAGTCTGGATAAAGTTGCAAGCACTGTTACAGACAAAAAGATATTTACACAACCCACATGAATATTTACTTCCATTCAATCGAAGATCTGTCTCTTGAGGTATAAGAAAACTTTTTGACACTTTGAAAAAGTAGGTTTTGAAACCTGAACTACTCTCAGGCTGCAGAAGCGCAAAGGAACAAATTTTACAGGTTTTCTTCAAGTTTAACTTGTAACAATAATTGATACAAAATTGATTTCTAAATCCAAGTTGTGTCATTTTGTTTTATGCTTTTTTTAAAATGAAGAACCCTTTCCATGACTATGCACACTGAAGCACTGCACCCACATGCCTACATTACCAGTAGTAAAGACAACATGTTCATGGTCACCAGGTATTATGGACTAAGTCACGGGGAGTTGTTCACTTAAGGGCATTTTACAGAGTCTTTGCATTCATGTGAAGTGTAACACCTTGTTAAATTCGAGGTAAGCACTACAGTGACACAGTTAAATTGTTTCTGGCATTCACTGGGTCTGAAACCCTCAGAGGCTTTTGCAATTTTACTGTGCACAAGAACTAGCTATGGAATTCTTCCAAGCATGCTTCAAGCCATATATACTGTCTCTAAGAGTATCCATGAACAAGTCAACTGAAATTTTAAGAGGACTGTCTCAAAATAAATATGAGTTGTAACTCTTGATACTTACTTAGTAAGATGCCGACATAATACCTCTTTACAAATTGGCTGTTCAGCCAAAGTCAGCCAAAATTCACATGCCTCCAAAGCCACATTTTCATCTTGGTCCTGGGTCCTTTGAAGCATGTACTACACAATATAAAAATAAATTACTTGTATAAAATAGATCATTTATGTCAGAACCTTTTCATTAGTAGGTCAAAGAGCATCTCAGCAATGTAAAATAATATGCTTTATCCCGTTTATGGTCAATACACCCAAAAAAGCGACAACTTCAATGTGTAAACTGGAGCAGTTTCACCACCAGAGCCAGATTTTGAACATAATCTTTGCACTTAGGGTCAAGCAATGCCTGGCTGTGATCCCAGCCACTTTGGGATAATTGATTTAATGAAGAATAAACAACTACCATATGCACTGCTTGTCAAACACAGTGTGTCAAGCTGCAATTAGGTAAGAATAATGTTTTGCAATCTCAGTCTTGGAGGGAAACAAAGAACCAGCAAGTGCAAGAGCAACATACCTGTTCTGATGAATGCTTTTTGTTTATTATTTCTGCAGTGTCAAACAGGGGAATCTGCAGAACACCTAGGAAATGAGACTCACCTCAACTATACTAATCATATGAGGAAGAAGGCGATCCATCCGAACTTCCAGCAACATTACCAGAGCACGGCAAACATTTTTGCGTACTTCAGGCTCCTCATCGCCAGCCAGTGCAAAAAGATTCTGTTGGAAAGTAGTAACAGTCAAAAAACCTCAATTCATCAAGTTCAGCTTGGATTAGAATTGACATTACTGGCTGACTAAAGGAGATGTACTTCTGTACTTGCCTAATGCACACCTCAGAATACTATTTTATTTTCTAAAAAATATATGGGTTAGCAAATTAACTCTTGTCTCTCAGTCTATGTTTTATACATAAATATGGCACTGTGTATTAACACTGGTACAAGAACAGTACTTCTGGATTATTTTTTTCCTTCTAAACATAAATGGTACCAGTACCTAACAGGAGCAAATCAAATACTCTAGACAACCCAAAACCTTCTCATCCAAGTTCAGTAATAGTATTCAGACAGGCAGACAGGCCCAAAAACATGCACTTCTCAGGATAGGTATGAGACAGACTGCTGCCATTACTTTTGCACCTTTACACAGTAAGAGCTTTCCCTATGTAGGAAAAGGGAACATTTTTGAAATACGCCTACTACTTTTGCTTAGAGTGGTTAGCTCTGAGCACAACCATACAGAATGAACTTCAATCCATGGGGGCTGAAGCTAAGAATGGGCAAAGAGAAATTGAGTTCAAGGGCAGAGGTGGTTGTAAAATTCAGTTCAAGCCTCCTGATAAATAAGATAGGTAATTTGATTTAAACCTCCAACCAAGAATACACACCTACCTCAATAAAAGAATCTATGTGCAACATAAGAGCTTGAGTTCTGCTGATGATAAATTGATTGACACATGCCACTGCATGAGACCTACAACAGAAACAGTTTAAAATACATAAGTTTAATGAGTTAAAAACATTTTTTAAAGTGTACTCAGGCATCGAAAGCATAAACCAAATATCTTCCAAGGCAAGAGAGAACAAATCTATGCATCTGAAGCATTACAAAGCAAAATTACCAAACTACATTTTAAGTAATGCCTTATATGCTGATATACTTAATAAATACTTTAAAATAAAGTATTCAGTAAATAGGCTAGGATGAGATGACATATTTGTTCTGAACAGTATGTATGTTCTTTTTGAGCATATTATGACTGTGATCTTCTCGGATAGTAATAATTCCATACTAGTCAATATGGTGAGATTTTAGCCTGACCTTCGTTGTGAAGTATGCAACCATCTTTACATTATGTTTAGAATTTGCTGAGATAAGAATGGGCTCACAATATACATGTAGCTTATAACAAAAACACACTTGTAGTTGGATACATACTAAAACACTTGTAGAAGAAACATTCTAGAAAATGAAGCACTTTTCTTCTATTCCGTTTCATGCAAAACCATTTCTTACAGGTGTTTTTCATTCTCAGACACTAAAGTCAAATTTTCAAGTCAGAAGCACAAAGCAAAACTACCTGTAGAACCCTCTGAAGATTCATTACAGTATTTTTACTACTGAAACTTCAAATTTCTATTCTGTTAAGACATTTCCCGGAAGACTGTGTCATAAAATATTGTCTGAAAGTTGTCTTTTGATAGATGTGAAGTACTGCATGTACACTACTAGTCCTTTTATACCTCAGCATTATGTACTGAAAATAGTACATAATTCAGTATTCAAGTTCAGTAGGCAGATAGCCAGCTTTTAACTTGAAACTGGTTTAATTGTCAAAGCCATGAAGAAAGCAGCACAGGAAAGAAGTGAAAGACTGTACAGTGTGGTAAGTACAGTGTGTTTTTCTGCCTCTCTCCCAGCTCCAGAGAACTATTAAGTTTATCTTTCCATAAGACCAAGTTCACACTTAGTTTCATAATTTTCTTAGTGAGCATCTTTTATAGATGACTTTCTAAACTGTATTAGAATTCTATCATTAGTCTTAGTCTTCACTATCTACTACCCCTGGCAATAGATTTGCCACTTTACTGCAGTCAAATGTAATTTTCAAAGAGAAGATAAAACACATTTCACAGAACCACAAAGAATCATATAATGGTTGAGACTGGAAAGCACCTCTGAAAGTCATCTGGTTGATGACTATGCTCAAGCAGGGCCCCCTACAGCCAGCTGCCCAGGACCACATCCAGCTGGCTACTGAGTATCTCCAAGGATGGAGACCCCATTGCCTCTCTGGGTAACCTATGACAGTGATTGCTCATCCTCCCAGTAAAAAAGCTGTTCTCAGATATTCAGAAGGAACATTCTGAGTTTCTGTTTGTGGCCACTGCCTCTGGTTCTGTCACTAGGTGCCACTGGAAAGAGCCTGGACGTTTTTTTTTCTCCCTCTCTTCAAGTATTTACATATGTTGATGAGTCCCAACTCTCTTGGCTCCTCCTGATATGGCCCTTTGCTGAGTCTTTCCAGTATATCCATGCCTCTCTTGCACGGAACAGTCCAGAACTGGACACAGTACCTCAGATATCATGTCACCTGAAAGTTGAAGGGAAAGATAACCTCCTTTAAACCAGCTGGCAATAGCCCAGGGTACCATTAGCCTTCTTTGTGGCAGGGGCACTCTGTTGGTTCAATTCAGGATAAAAACTACTGTTCTTTGTAACGAATACTAGCAACAATTTAATTCTGGAATTTTTCTTCTATACTATTACTTTGGAGAGATTAATACAGTTTTGTAGTAAAGGGATGATGAATCCATATATTTTGAGTCAGTTAAATGCAGAACTTGTTTTTTCTATCAGAACTCAGAAGCTTTTGTCAGCAAAAGAATTTTCACTCTTCCATTGCTGATGCAATTATAAAAGGAATATAAAATTGTTATTTCTATTCAGAATATTAAGTTCCAAGCACAAGAGTGAATTTTTTGTAATAATATGCAAAAACCTGTAAGAAACTAATTGTGTTAAGAGGTAAGATTCTTGAATTAATTATGAAGATAAACATGGAAATTACTGATGTATGGAACCTCTGTGGGTCTCTGCAAGACCATTTAAAAAAGCTAAGCAGATTTTAAACAGATGTACAAAACAGCAGCCTTGCTACTAATGTAAGCAGAATTTTAACAAGTAACTGCAAGTACATCTCATAAACCTACCGTATTTTTGGACTGCTATGCTTGAAGAACTGCAAGAACTTCGGTATCATGATATTGAGTGGCCGGTCCAACACATCACTATCTAAAATTTCAGCAGAATCTTCACATATCTTTTGAAGAGCGCCAAAAGCACCCTGTTTAAAAACAAATAAACAATTAAGTACCTTCTTTCACATTCTGAAGAAAACAAAATTTGAGACCTCACATAGAATGGATAATTTAAACACAACACAGTAAATGTAGCTAGTTAGTGCTGTAAATGCAGTTAACTAATTAATGATTACATTGAAATATTCTTAAAGACATTTTATTTAAACCAGCATCTGAGCATCTGTCAGCTCTCAAGCTAAGAGAGTTAGCAATGACTAACTGATAACTTCAGTTTGATTTGATGCTCATCTATCCAAATCTATTTAAAAGAACACTCAAAAGATAATTTATTTGAGAAGTAAGTAGAATGAGGCAGAAGTACCCAAATTAATTGCAAATATAATTGTATTTCCCTTCATAACTCACTATGGGGAAAAACAGGGATAATGGTCAATCTGAATTTAATTTTCAAATGTAGTGTATTTTTTCCAAGAGAAAGAAACACCGAAACACTACACAACAACATATCATCTTGGATCATTAGTCATCTCTGAAGTTCACTTTATACAAAATGTTTCACACTTTCACGGAGACTTTATCAAGTTATTCAAATGGTGTCATCATAATCCTTATTTTTTTACATTAGACATAGCTTTATATTTTTTCTCTTTGTTTAAAACTGTTATTTACTTGTTTCCCTTCATACAGACTAAACAAAACACTTCATTTCACCTTGATACAGCAATTGATCACTTTTCCAAGTTACAAGAAAAATGAATACTACTTCTATGTAAGACGTAATTGAACATCAACTTAATGATTCTAATAGTGCCTAAAAGATTAGGCATCACGGAGCAGTAATTTCAGGAGACTTCTCAGCTAAGATACTGTGATTATCCATCTGCAATCTTATTCTAGTTTTATGCAAAGAAAATCAATTTGTTTGAATGAACAGTAAGAACATGGACTACAGGTAGAAGAAAAATTATCAAATCTGAGTCACTGTTCCTCAAGAAGAACACATGGTCATGTATAAATACATACAGACATACACACAATACTACACATATACATAGGATCTGTGGAGAGAGATAAAAATAATGAAATTCAGATGATCATTTTCTATTTTTTATAAATCTCCTAACCTCACAGGTATTGTAATCTTCAGAATCCAGCAGGCTGCAAAGCTTTGGCAAGAGTTCAGGCCAATTCTGTAACTCCCCTTTTGAGGCAATGGTTGTTATCAGAATGCCTAAAGAAAGGAAAAAATGAGATCTCACATGCTTTCACTTGTTTTGTATCAATTTTTCATATTTTTCTTGTCTCAAATATTTAAAGAGCTAAGAAAGTTATAGTTTGGTTAAGGACTGGCATGCATAAAAAGAGTGAGTACATTTAATTGCAAATGTTATTTGAACGGCTTTAACAGCAAAGGTGGGTTGCTCCTTCCTGCTGGTATGAAATACTCAAACATTAGAAATCAAGCACCAAGTAACTTCATTTAAGGAAATTATAATTTATAACATTTATATATCTGTATAATTTATAATTAACAACACAGCAGGGCAGCTTTGGCTCTAAGTTTACTAAACACCATACAAATCTGGATGTTTAATAAATACAGAGTATTCATCCAAAGTCACTCTTTTTCACTATGATAGGAAAGCACGAATGTGGAAATCTGTCATTCAATAAGCATACAATCTAGTAATAAATTCCATGTTCACAACTTTACTGTGTTTACATGAAACATTAAGGACACATTCTAAGACCAAGATACCTACTAAGAGTTTAAACACTATGGTAGGTCATCCAGTTAGGAAATGTGAGAGCCAGCAAACAGACAGGTTTTGTTTTCAGCAAATACAGAAATCCTAGGCAAAATTAATTAGGTAACAGGGATCGAGAAGGTTACTTATAAACTAGGACTAAATTTGTATGAGCCCATTTTGCCCCAGTGCAAAACATAACAGCTAGCACAATCCTTTATGCTACTGGCATTCTAAGGAGTATGAATATAGAACTTAGCACTACTACAACTAGTAGGCAAAAAGTGATGGAAAAACTTCAAGTTTTGCCTTGAGCTACTCACTCATTTTTCTTTGGAATAAAGTACTAAAATTCTTGTTTAATACACAAGAATAGAGGACAACATTACAGAGCAAAGGACATTCTGGACAGGACACACAGTAACTAATAGATATTTTGCATTATTCCTTTGATGCGATATGCTGAATCTTTTCAAGGTCCTAGAACTGGTTTCAGAGGATGAAATGGTCTGGCATGCAATTTGGACCACACATCTCATTATAAACCTTCTGTGCAAATTGTACTTTGCTTCTGTAACTCCTGAAGCTGATTTCTGAGCTCCTTAACTTTTAAAAGCTGAACTTCATAACAAAATTCCCCCTTATAGGGCAATCATTAGCCTTCAATCTCCTCCTGCAGTGAAGGTCTCTGGTTCCTCCACTACTTTCAAATACTTAAACTATTCTCCCTGCTTGGTTTCAGTTAGGAGCTACACTAAGGTCCTGCCCAGACTAGAGTCCCCAGGAAGTTTTAAGAACAGTTGCAGATGCTATCTAAAGAGATGTACTTATATCCTGGTAGATTTGTGGATCCTCAACAAATGCAGCTTGAATCTTATATACAAAATTAGCACATGGGGTTTTAAAACCTGTACCAAAGGTTAACAGCACAGAGAAGATACACTCTGTTACTCATCTGGGAATTAGAATAAGGATAAAGTAAGAGTAAAACAGTGTGCAGTTATCATTAAAGTCACGTGCTCATTCTCCTTAGCAAGGTGACTTCTGAAGATGGGATTAATCTATTTGCCTCCATCTTGGCCAAAAAGCATCACCTTTGGCACTAGATGTTAGAGACCACAAAGGAGAGTGAATACTACACTAAATCTTCTCTGATGCCATTCTGATGTACTTGCTTATCTTGCTCTCAGAATTCCTGAGATGATATTTGCAATTGACTCATTAAATTGACAGTGCTTGAACTGCAAAAACATGTGTTCATCAGAAAGAGCAGCTCTTATCTCCACCTGCCAACCAGGACAAACCAGGATATCATGCTAAGAAGGCAGTCTACATAGGTAGTAACATCTTTACACCTCACTAGTACCAAGAATCCAGTGGGTACCGGACCAAGGTCAGACAGCTAAAAGGATCCTACAATTCAAACAGAAGGGTGCCAAAAACATGCGGAACAGCAACACGCAAGCATGCAGTTCATCAGCTGCTACTCATCCTCAGCATTCATACATGTCTAATAATCCCTGCAAGGATCACTTAAAGCTGAGCAATAACTGAGCTACTAATCCACAAGCATTTCCTATCAGGAAAAATTAAAGAGTAATTGCTTGAAAACAAACAGCCCCTACCTCCCCAAAAAAACACCACACAGACCATCACCAAATAACCCTAAGATAGCAAAACAAACGGAGCTGGAATATGTTCCTTAGCTAGCTCCACTGTACTCCACTGAAAACTCCTATGAACAAAGAAGTAAGCACGACTTCTACAACTTGAAATTCAAAGAGTACCTGACACTCAAAGACTTGTTTCTACTCTCATTAGTAACACTGGTTACTAATGAGACTTCTACAACTTGAAATTCAAAGAGTACCTGACACTCAAAGACTTGTTTCTACTCTCATTAGTAACACTGGTCATTAATAGAATTCATAGTAAAGCAGCTTTACAACTGGCAAAATAGCAGGAAAAAGCTAAGAAACAAGTAATTTTCTCTAGACTTTAATCTATAATCTGAATGCATGGTGAAGGAATCTTATAGAAAAAGCAAGTTATTCTAAACAGTAACTGGTAGATTATTTTATAAGAGGAGTCAACTGAGAGAAGCTGAATTTCTTTCTGAACTGACACCCACACCCATTTTCAGTATTCAAATACATGTTTTATGTTTTTCCAGTTTTTTAGCAGACCAGGAAAATTACTACAAGGAAATTGTACTATCAAAGAGAAGGCTACTTATAAACTAGGACTGAATTTGTATGAGTCCATTTTGCCAGTTCAGATAGAATTTCTATCAGTTCAGATAGAAAAGCAACTTTACCTTGAACTAAGTAGAAATAATACAAATATGCATATTTTATGAAAGATGTGTATCAAAACAAAGTATTTACAAAATCAAAATTTCATGTAACAAATAAAACTTCTCACTGGAACTAGATCATCTTTACGGTCTCTTCTAAGACCATTTCATGATTTTATGATACTATGAAGTTCTATACACCACACCTTATCTGCTGCTGTTTTCTGACAGAAGCTCTTTACTTGAATGCCTTATGCATGGTACGACAATTCCCTGACGGGATGTGCACAGGTGTGCATAGAAGGGGTGGGGTGTAGAAAATCAGCTAACAGAAGCATTTCAATGATGCAATCAGAGTACTGCAATAGTTCTTAAGTCAGACCTTTACCACATTCCTGTTTTTAGGTATATAAGCTGGCAGCAAGCTCAATTTAAGCAGATTCAAATAAACTTATGTTCAGTTAAATTTCAAAAAATATGAAATGAATTGCTGTATCACTTCTAAGATAACAGGAATCTGAAGTATGACATCTCTATATTTACAATAAAGAAAAATTTCACTGAAACATGCTGAGGTTGTGACAATTACAAGAAACAAACAATTCCACAAATTTAGTAACTATTTATGTCCCTAGTACAGCTCTCACCCATATTGGGAACCTTTCCAGTATGCAGAGGACAGCATTAAGAACAAACTTACCTACAGTAGCTCTAATTAAGGGGGAGGAATCACCAATGTTGTTCAGACATTCACTTTTAATGAAGTCAGTTACCCCATTCGGAAAGTTGTGAAAATGTGCTTTTACATTATTCTTCAGGATAAGACCACTCAAGGAACGTGTTGGCTCATCTGCAACAGAAAGTATTTACAGTCATTCTTCAATCAGCTCACAGAAATAAAGCAGATTTCCAGAACAATGCCACAAGATCAAAGCCTATATATAGATATTAATCTTCATTTCCTTATCTCTCCTTGTAGCTACACCCATCACTTCATGTAGCAGACCTTTTCAGGTTCAGAGTACACAAATTAATAACCAACTATATAAAGTTCAACAAGGGTAGTGCCAGATGCTACACTGGGAATGGGGCAACCTTGGATGTGCAGACAGACTGGGGAATGAGATGCTGGAAAGCAGTGTCACAGAGAGGGACCTGGGGGTCCTGGTTTGAGGCAAGCTGAACATGAGCCAGCAGTGCCCTGGCAGCCAGGAGGGCCACCCGTGTCCTGGGGACATCAGGCACAGCATCAGCCAGGCAAGGGAGGGGATTGTCCTGCTCTGCTCTGCTCTACTCTGCTCGACTCTGTTCTGCTCTGGGGCAGCCTCACCTCGAGTGCTGGGGACAGCTCTGGGTGCCACAATAGCCTAATGTAAAGCTATAGAGTGCCCAAAGGAGGGCCACAAGGATGGTGAAGGGCCTTGAGGGGAAGCCGTGTGAGGAGCAGCTGAGTTCACATAGTCAGTTCAGCCCAGAGGACACTGAGGGAAGACCTCATTGCTGTTACGGTCTCCTTGTAAGGGGAAGTGCAGGGGCAGGCACTGATTTCTTCTGTGGTGACAGAAACAGCACCTGAGGGAATGGCCTGGAGTTGTGTCAGGGGAGGTTTAGGTTGGCTATCAGGAAAAGGTTCTTCACCCAGATGGCGGCTGAGCACTGGTAAAGTGCTCAAAATCCTTGTTGATCCCTTCAATCTCAGCATATTGTTTGATTCTGTGATACACTATTTCTGTTTATTCAAAATTAGAATATGGATTATGAACTCTACATTTTAAGAGAAAGTCTTGAATAGACATATGGGCAGGTAATAGATCTGAAGTTACATGATACAGGAAATTTATTTAAGACGTTTGTCAGCCAAAGACATTCAGACATTCTGATTATACTGACAGGCTTGCTGCAATACTTAGTTACTGATACTGTAAGAAAGTGGTGACAAACCACAGTAGGATATGGAAATGATGTAGGGATTGTGCAGTAAAACCTCTACCCCAATACTCACACAAATACAGTGTTCCATTTTTCTAAAGTAAGGTACTTTAGAAATTCGAAATGCTGATCTATTTTATTAAATAATTAGAGGAAGCAGGAAAAAGAAACATCTGTAGACAATGCAACAAAAAGTTACACATCATGAGCTATAAAATAAATGCAACCAGAACTGACCTGAATTGAGTAAGAATTAAAGTTCAGGCAACGGTTTGAGTTCTGTTTACTAAGCTCTCTCTAAATTACTGGGCCAAGTAGAGGAATGGAAAAAGAACAGTCTAGATTTTTCATTTATAGTGGAATAGATTTGTTTCATTCATAACCAAGGGCATGAGTAACTTGGTATTACTTCTGAGATATGCTGAAGCATCAGAATGCTCTATATAGAATGAGTTAGCTTACAGTATAAGCAAATTTAAATTTACAGTTTACAGCAATCCTCATAGCACTGGAAGCTGATTTTAATCAGTATTTTAGCCACTTGTCGAGTTTTTTCTAAGTGCTGGTTTAGGCAAAATAAGGAATTCCTTTGTGCCAAGAAATAGTCTACACATAGATCTATTCCAGCTCTCCAGAACTATTATTAAGCCAAAAGAAATAAACATAAGCAAAATAAGAGATTTCAAATATAAAGTACTTTCAAACTAAAGCTACTGCACCACAACACCAAGACTCCCTCAATACTGCAATGTCTGACTGACAGCTGACTAACGGACACTGGACACTTTAAACCAGTAAGAAGAGAAACAGAGCTTTTCAGAAGAGAGGGGATTGTTCGGCTAATCAGAAATTAAAATTCATTTTAATCAACTCATTTTGAGTGCGAAAACCAGAATGCCTTACACTTTTTACATTCATACACTTTTTAATCTTGTCTTTTACGTTCATATCTCAGTTCTTTTAAAGAAGCATAAGTTAGAATGCTCTGGAACTACAAAGGTATTGCTATAGAAACAAACATGTCCCTTAGAATTCAATAACTTTATAAACCAAGAAGTCACCCAATGAATACATATGAGACAATTCTACAACTTTACCTACACTATATGATTTAACTACCAACTTCTAAACAACATAAAAAATAAAACTCATTTCATTTGCACAGCACTACATTTGCTAGCACTTTTTCTGGAAGAAGGAGGGGGAAAAATGGTTTATTATTTTAAATAAAAATCTAAAGACTGTATGTGTAGACAACCTCACAACTTAGTTGTAAGCCATCAGGAGTATTACTATAGTTACTTGGCAAGCCAAATCAAGTAATTTTGAGATAGTCTCTGAATTAAAAGTAAAATCTTTACAGCAATTCTTGCACCAATAAAGTATGTCAAAGTGATTGCTTTACATGACTGTCATCCATTGATAGGCACACACATCTTCAAGAAATTAATTCATAAATTACTACGATGATTTAAAATTGTGCCTGGGGAGAAAAGAAGCTAAAGGAATCATCCTTTACTTTCCACATTTTAAAACTTTCGCAAATCACAAAAAACCATTATTGTTAGCAGCCACAAACAACAAATACAATAGTTACTGCAATTCTTGATCATCTAACACGATCTTCTTGGTGTGAAAGAAATCAGTGAAAACCAAAATTAGTAGTCTAGTCACTATAAGGATAAACTCTAGAATGAAAATACTAAACACTGCATTAAGGAAAAACATTAATCCATTAGAATGCCTGGCTACATCTACAAAAGGGACAAGGCAACAGCTTCAATTTAACCAAGCAGGAGATACACACATTATTAAGTTCCTTTTGTCAAAAACAGACAGATTAGTCAACCAGTTTAGATAAAAATAAAGGTCACATTATTTCAGGACCATTTTTGTCTTCACACACACAAAAAAAAAATCTATGGTATGCAGCAATATGAAATATTTTTAATCCAAACTTTTAGCCAAGATAACAGAAAAACTAGTCTTCATAAAAAGTGATTATCCCACATATCTGCAACTATGATTCCATGGGATTCATAATGGAAGTGGCATCCCTGACAAATGAAAAAGAAGTAACAAAATGAGAAAAAGAAGAAAAATTTTAAAAAAAAAGCAAAATAAATTATCACCAGATTGAGAGGTGACAAGCAGAAATCACAAAAGACTTTGTGCTAAACAAACATTAACCATTTGAGAAAGAGAAGCTATCCAGAACCTGATATCCAAGCATTAAAAAAAACCCTAAGAAATAACACTGCATCTTAAAATCTTAGTTTGAGAAAAAAAAAATTCAGATATGACTGGACAAGGTTATTTATGGAATACAGGGTGTTCAACAACTTAACAGCTACACCATCAGAAAATAGTAATATAGATCTGTACGGAATTCTTGCTGTAACACCAAAATTACAGGCAGATGGCTTAAGAGCTGAGTAAGACCTCCTTAGTTTTCATAGATTTTATGACTAGTTCTGCCAGCCATATGCTTCTGCCATCAAAAAAGCTCAGTCTTTTCTCCTTTTGTCTCAGTCAACTTGGAAGTACAGTTGACAAGAACTTATAGTACAAGAAAAAGAAGGAATGTGAAGCAGACCTCTGGCGTTTGGTATAATTTTTGGTGCTAAATCATTTAATCAGTTTAGTTCACTGCCTCACTTTGAAATAAAACCATATAACAAGTATTTGTTTCTAGTAAATTTTCAATCCTAAGAGTCTCATGCTAGTTCCAAATTTTAATAACATACAGAGCAAATGGATACATAGCCACATTACATGACTTATTTCAGGGTTACTGCAGTGCTTTTAAGAACCAAAGTGTGTCTTCAAACAGCCACACTTCCTCTGCTGAGGGTTTGTACGAGAAAGGTTGCATATGTGAAAGCAACAAGGTTTTTGGAGTCCACCTACAAACCCAGGTAAGCATATGTTTCACCATGCCTTTTAGAATCACAGAATGATTTGAGTTGGAAAGCACTTTAAAAAAGTTACCTCATCCAATGTCCTTACCATGGACAAGAATGTCATCAATTAAATCAGGTTGCTCAGAGCCCCATCCAATATTGTAATGTTTAAGGGGATGAGGCACTCACTACTTTCCAGGCAACGTGTTCCAGTGTTCTACCACCCGCATTGCAAAAAACTTCTTCCATACATCTAACGTAGCCAACCTTTTTTTAAAATCATTACACCTTGTCCTATCACAATAAGCCTGGCGAAGAAGTTTGTCCCAATCATTCCTATATGTCCTCTTTCAGGTATTGAAAGGATGCAACAAATTATCCTGAAAGCCTTATTTTTTCCATGCTGGATCACACCAGCTCTCTCAGCCTTTCCTTACTGTAGAGGTGTTCCAACCCTCCAATGGTCTTTGGGGCCCTCTTCTAGACCTGTTCCATGTCTTTCCTATGCTGTGCCTCTCCATCCACCGTCTGTGCATTTCCTTTTGCTCTTCAGTTTGATGAGCAGGTCAAACATAACTTGCTAGACTGCTAAAAGAACTCAGTGATTGGGATGAGAACATTTGCCCATTCACAAGCTGTGATATAATGATTTACGAGCATGGCTATATTTTGCTGTGACATCTTGTGATATTGGCAACATTAGATGTGAGGATGAGACTTTTTCTAAGGCAAAACTGCCTGTCAATCTCCATCTTAAAGCTGTAGTCTTTTTCAGAAATAAGCTGTCATTCTGTATTTTAACTATTGATATGGATTTACTATTACAAATACAAAACATGTATTGATAATGATTAGTGTTACTGTTTCACATGAAGATTTTTGATGTGTTAATAAGACTGACTGTTAAAAGAGATAAAACCAGAAAAATAAGAATCCTGCCAGAACTGTGTAATATGGGAAGCAGAAAATGAGCAATTTCTTCTGTCCTAATATATAAGAATATAGCATAAAAACAGCTTCACAAGCTTCCTAGCAGAAAAAAAAATCCTGGTTTTTTTTTGTTTTTGTTTTTTTTTTTGTTTTTTTTTTATCCTAGACTATGCCTTACGTGTAATACTTTTGACTCAAATGGATATGGTTACAATCACGTCAGGAGTGGAGCGATGGTATTTCAAAACATTCAGTTTATGTCAACACATAAATGACCTTGAAATGTAGACTGAAGTTAATCAGTGCTCTCCATTGACTTATGTGAGTCATGGAAAATAATTTAACCCAATTGCCTAAGCTTGGGAATGTCTGTAAGAGACCAAAGCAGAGCTGGGAATGTTCTGCTGATACTGAGTTTTGCATATTTACTGCATAGTACGTTACACTTCTTAAGATGATGGTGTAAATAAAATTGAACTGTGGACAATACGGGAGGCAGTATTGAACTGCTGACCGAAAATAAACTTGTTGGTTAGTACATTTGAGTCAATGTGGCAAGGTTTTGGTAGTGGAGTATGACCTGCAGAGGTGACTTCTCTGAGAAGCTTCAAGAAGTGTCTCCCAAGTTCAACAGAACCAGCACCAAATGGCTCCAAGATAGACCTGCTGCTGGCCAAGACTGAGCACATTAGCAATGGTGGGAAAACAGTAGAAAAGGGGGTGCCCACCTCTTCACTCTCAAGATGGGACTTGGGGAATAGGCATGAAGCTGAGCCAGGCAAGGTTTAGGTTGGATATCAGGAAAAGGATTTTCAGCCATAGGGTGGCTGTGTGCTGGAAGAGGCTCCCCAGGGAAGTGCTCACAGCACCAAGCCTGATGGAGTTCAAGAAGCACCTGTGTAACAGCTTCAGGTACCTGGTGACATTCTTGGGGTGTCCTGTTCAGGGCTAGCTAGACTCAATGATCCTGATGGGTCCATTCCAACTTGGCATATTCTGTGACTCTGATTTAAGAAAGGAAAAAAATTACTATGCAAGGACAATTGCAGCCAGAGTAGAGTGAGAATGTGTAAGAGAAACAGCCCTGCAGACATTAAGGTAACTGAAGGAGAGACAGGAGATACGCCAGCAGCTGGAGCAGAGATTCCCCCCGCAGCCTGTGGTAAAGATCATGATGAGGAAAGCTGTCCCTCTGCAGCCCATGGAGGTTCATGGTGGTGGAGATATACACCTGCAGCCCATGCAGAATCCCACACTAGAGCTGATGTATGCGCAAAGGAGGCTGTGACCCTACGGGAAACCTGCACTGGAGCAGTTTGTTCCTGAAGGACTGCACCCCATGGAAGGGATCCACACTGGAGCAGTTTGTGAAGAACTGCACCCTGTGGAAAGGACTCATGTTGTAAACACTTGTGGTGGAATGTCTTCTGTGGGAGGGAACCTCTCACTGGAACAGGGGCAAGTATGAGGAGTGCTCCTCCTGAGGAGGAAAGAGTAGCAGAGAGAACATGTGGTGAACTAACAACAGACTTCATTCCCTGTCGCCCCACTTCACTGGGGGAGAGGAAGTAGAGAAAAGCGGGAGTTAAGTTAGGCCCTGGAGGAAGAGAGGTGTTTTTAAGATCTGGCTTTATTTGCCATAACCCTAATCTGATTTGATTGGTCATAAACTATTTCCCCAAGTCTGTGACAGTAACCAGTGAATGATATCTCCCTGTCCTTATCTCAATCCAGGGAGTTTTGTTATGTTCTCTCTCCCATGTCCTGATGAAGAAGGGAATTACAGACCAGCTTTAACAGGAATCTGGCATCCAGCCAGATCAACACACCACAATTAGTTTTGGAAGGTTTTGTATTCTAACTAATATTTACCATATATCAATCAGAATGTCAAATTCTGTGTATCTCTACATACTTGCAAAACCAAGTAAAGGTTAAAGAACTACTGGTCTCATTTCTACTTTCAGCTTCTCTATCACAAGTCCAAAACCTGGTTGTCCCAGCACTTTTCCTCTCATGTAGTCTAATGTGTTGTCGCCTGATGCAGCAGCTAAACCAGTCCTAGAATTCTATCAAGAGCAGAATAATCATTAATAAGCAATAGGGACTTAGTATGATGAGAACAAGATTCACTGCAAGGTCCCAAACTATACAACAAATGCAGGACAGTGCTATAGTTTGAAAACATTTTAAAAGTAATGTCATGTCTCTGGCATTTACTTTTTGAGGGCGGGGAGGACGATGACATGGACTTGCGCTTAGTCAAGTGCAAAGGAAAAGGAAATTATGATGTTCCCAATGGAACTTGCTTAGACAGCATCTGGCAGTGAATGAATACGGATGTAGAGTCATTAATCTATCTGAAGAAACTGCCTTGTCAGATGAGTAGAGGTTTTGTCACTCTCTGAATATCATAAAGATGAATCTTATATATTAAAATACGTGATAATCTATCATTTGAACAGCTGTTGGTACACAAGGCTTACTGGAATGAGCAAACTAAGATTGTGTTATCAAAATGAGTAATTCAGAATTCTATTCAAACTGGTAAGTATTGGGAAGCACAAAATACAGGACACAACATTGGTGTTGTACTGGGTGCTGCACCATGGAAATTTTGCTTAGTTTTACTTCTGTCTCTATCCTACAGGTATAGCTTAACAGAAAGTTGTGTGGTAGCATGCAAGTGTAAATGTTGGTTTTAAGGCCAGACTGCTTTGTTTCTCTGATACCCTTACCAGCCAGTAAAGCTTTTTTCCCTAAAATGACCACTTAATGAAAGGAAACCTCCTCCTTTTTATTTCCTAAGTCTGTACTCAGTGTGCTGCTTCTTTTTTTTTCCCTTCATTCTGGCTGACTTTTCTGAACAATATTGTCAGACTTTTAATTAGCAGTATCAGTTTGCACTCTGGTAAACATCAGAGTATCTAGCTAAAATAAGAAAATAAAGAACACAGACCTGCTTTTTAATTCAATCCACTTTCATACATTTAATATTTTATTATTGTTATTATTTTAGGACCTTAGATTTTTTATTTTGTTTTTAAATTTTCCTACACAAGAGTTCTTAACAGGAACTTTAGTTTTCAGTTTCTACCTACGACTTCATCAGTCTTCTTTCTTTATAGGGGAATGAATATGAGAAAAACTGGGAGCTCTTAGCATTTTGCAACGTTCAAAGCTCCTGAGACTTAGAGTTTGCCAGTCAGAATTTTTTCTTACCAGTATTATATCTATTGATTCAGAGAAAAACATTTATCACTTGAAGTTATGTGAATGCTTTTCCTTGTAGACATCAAACAAAATTTGTCCCATTGAATCTACACTTGCTTGAACTGCCAGTGTGTGACATTTTAGATGAAGCAGACAACTGCTGTAGGGCAAAGCAGTTATAAAATCCCTACACAGCCTGAGTGCAGACTGCAGTCATTGTTACCTGGGATCGAGTGCTCCCTTAGCATATTGGCACAAGACACAAAGCTAAGCAAGGCAGTTGACACAACTGAATTAAGGCGTGCCATCCAGAGTGACCTGGACCAGATTGAGAATGAGTCCATGAGAATCTCATGAGGTTCAACAAGTCCAAGTGGAGGTGCTGCCCCAGATCAGGGCAGTCCCAGATATGAGTACAGACTGGAAGAAGAAGCCAGTGAGAGCAATCCTGTGTAGAAGAACTAGAATCTGAAAAGCTGGACATGAGGCAACAATGTGTGCTGACAGCCCATAAAGCCAACTGCATCCTGGGCTTTAGCTAAAGCAGCATGGCCAGCAGGGTAAAGGAGGGGATTCTCTCCCTCTACTCTGTGCTTGTGAGACCCCACCTGCAGTGCTGCATCCAGCTCTGTTTTCTTCACCACAGGAAGGACAATAACCTGTTGGAGCAAGTCCAGAGGAGGGCCACAAAGATGATCAGACAGCTGCAACACTTCTCCTGTGAAGACAGCCTGAGACCTGGGGTGGTAAAGCCTGCAGAAGATAATAACTTGGGGAGACCTCAATTGCTGCATCTCAGTACTTAAAAGAGGGAGAGTGACTTTTTTCACTGACAGTGGTAAGACAAGGGAGAAGATTTTTTAAACTAAAAGAGCAGAGATTTAGATTAGACGTTAGGAAGGAATTCTTTACTCAGAGGATGGTGAGGCACAAGAACAGGTTGCCCAGAGAAGTAGTAGATGCTTCATCCCTGAAATTATTCAAGAGTCAGATAGGGCACTGAGTAATCCAATATAGTGGATGGCATCTCTGCCCATGGCAGGGGAGTTGGAACTAAATTTTACTGTCTCTTTAAACCCAAACCACTCTATCATTCTTTGATGATTATCTAATTCTGTCATGGCACAGTTGCTCCTCAGTGCCTGTTGAAAGCAGAAGACCTGAGCTTCATGGGGGTTCTGAAGAGTGCATATTATGTTATTATAGAAGAAGAAGAAAGGGGTTTAAAATGCTTTGCAAAAGCAGTAGTAATGCTTAGCCTATTACTGGTATTAGCATGAAACTGTGGAGTCAAGATGTGCCTTTCCTATGGACAGTAAAGATGCTCAGCTCTGGAGCTGGTAAAACATACTGTAGATATTATTACTTGTAGTATGGAAGTATTTGGATTTTTGTCTTCTAGATTCCACTCTCTTGTGACATTAAAGGAAAGATGTTTTAATTTGTACATGAGCAGTGGTAATGGGCATTCCTTTATTTAAACAGATTTGGCTTTATAAAAATGGTTGGCTATCCAATTACATCTGTCCCAGCACTGCAAGATAACATACATGCTGAAAGCTTTATCATCCTAATGACCCACAGTAAGTATGCTTTCTGAAAATCTAGAAAGAAGTGGTGAAATTGCTTCCTAGTAGCCTAAATCAGACACCAGCATACAGCCTTCCAAACAGGAGGCACTTCTGAACTGCACTGAATCAAATACAGCCTTGTCAACAGAACCCCTTCAGAAATACTGGCAACACTTTTGCTTTCTGTAGGAAAACACCCCATAGGAGTGCTTGATACTGGCTAGGTTTGATGTAAAAAAACAATCAAACACCACTATGAGAGCTGGCTTTTTAAAAAAGCATAAAAAGAAATACCCATTGCAGCAGACTACATTCAGCTTGTAAAGAAACATCAAGGAAAGGCTTGAAACAGCTGATTAAATCTCTCCACCTTACACCTATAGATTTATTTAAAGGCTGAAACAGATCTTATACTAAAACGAATCAAAAACAGCTCTTATACTACTTAAACTACTTGAACTTCAGACAATGACATAGCAATTCTTTACTTGTATGGGCTTTAGAGACAAGGAAAGAAATAACAATGGAGACTTCGTACTCTTGATTCTGGATGTTCATAATAAGGAATTCCAGGAAAGTGTTCCTGAAGCATTTAATCACCTCAGAAATCCACAATTTAATTCGGTTTATTTCAAGACTTTAAATAAAGAAATAATCTGTTAGGAGAAGACTTTTCTTAAGCCTGCACTACCAAATCCCCAAAGAAGCATGGAAAGGAATAATTAAAGAGCATATTGGGGAAAGCCATGAAATTTTTACTAACCTTACAAAATTAATTATCTCACAATACGTATACTTAGTAAGTCTGCTGATAATGCTAAATTGGGAGGAGCTGCTGACTTCTTCAAAGGCAGAGAGGCCCTGCAGAGAGACCTTAGTGAATTGGAGGGCTGGACAATCACCAACTGTATGATGTTCTAATGAGTGCTGGATTCTGCACTGGGGATGGGGTAGCCCTGGATGTGCAGACAGACTGGGGAATGAGATGCTGGAAAGCAGTGTCACAGAGAGGGACCTGAGAGTCCTGGTTTGAGGCAAGCTGAACATGAGCCAGCAGTGCCCTGGCAGCCAGGAGGGCCACCCGTGTCCTGGGGACATCAGGCACAGCATCAGCCAGGCAAGGGAGGGGATTGTCCTGCTCTGCTCTGGGGCAGCCTCACCTCGAGTGCTGGAGACAGCTCTGGGTGCCACAATAGCCTAATGTAAAGCTATAGAGTGCCCAAAGGAGGGCCACAAGGATGGTGAAGGGCCTTGAGGGGAAGCCGTGTGAGGAGCAGCTGAGTTCACATAGTCAGTTCAGCCCGGAGGACACTGAGGGAAGACCTCATTGCTGTTATGGTTTCCTTGTAAGGGAAGTGCAGGGGCAGGCACTGATTTCTTCTGTGGTGACAGTGACAGCACCTGAGGGAATGGCCTGAAGTTGTGTCAGGGCAGGCTTAGGCTGGATATCAGGAAAAGGTTCTTCACCCAGATGGTGGCTGAGCACTGGTAGAGGCTCACCAGAGAAGCAGTCAGAGCACTGAGCCTGACAGAGTTTAAGAAGTATTTGGACGGTGCTCTCAGGCATATGGCGTGATTTTTGTGGGTATCCGGTGCAGAGCCAGGAGCTGGACTCAATGAACTTTGGGAATGAGTCCCTTCCCACTCTGGATATTCTAGAATTCAACTCTTTCCCTTAAGATATTTAGGCAACTCAATTATTAGATTTATGCACTGATTAGTAAAACTCAATCTTTTTGTAATTCTTCTTGTATCTGAACTTCAGAGAAGAAAATGCTTTGCTGTTGTTAAGTAGGACACTATGTAGGGTATGCAGATGCAGCATTTTAAACTGTAAAGGCACATTTCTGAATGGTAATGCAATCAGCTTCACTGCTTGACAACTATTTTTGTATATTTATTAATGATACGGAGAATGACTGTACTGGGGAAAAGTGGTAGGGGAGCTTTCGTTTTAACAATTAAAGCTCCTGAATCACTTTTCTGTATTAATCCTTCTCATCAAAGATGTCTTCTTGAAATGGGTATCTGGCAAATTGACACATAATCCTCATATCGTGGTATTTTTCTTGCTCAGCTTCAATTATCTTTCAACACCAACACTGGGATCAAGAAAGATCCTAATGGAATGGATTAATCAAAACTGCTCTCTGGATCAAGTTTAAATTTCAAGACTCATCTTGAAAGCGTTCACATCAAACCCATGTGATCACTTTGAATTCCAGTGTTATCTTATAAAAAGCTGTTTCGAATTATATGTGCAAAACTAGATTATTAGCAGTTATGATTAGTTAGATTAGTTATGATTACCAGAACATAAATTACCATCTGTGAAAAGCTCGGTAGAGACAAAAACTTGGTAGAGGGAGGGAGAGAAGGGAGTAGAGTGAGGACAGGACCAGTCTCCATGGTAATGTTCCAGATCAAAGTAAAATACTCTGAATGACCAGGTCATCACATGAACAAGACCAAGAACTACAGAGACCATGCTCTTCTCCCTTCAACTGGTTTATAAAAATCCAAAGTATTCTGGAAATAAGCTCAAAAGGCCATCCTTAAAACCTGTGACAAAAACAGTACTAAAGTAGTGCTCCCAGTTTCAGCTCATTCACCTTCAGAATAAAATATCATTTTAAGGACTCTGATACTTGACTGCAATAGCCTTAACACCACTGACTGTGACCAATTAATCCACTGAGATAACAGTTTGTGGAGAATTAACAGTGGAGTTCCCATGTTTGTATAGGGTGAAGAGTCTATCACTAAAACACCTTCACAAGATCACAATTGTGTAACTATAACAGACTAGACAACTACAGTTATACAAGCCAGCAGAAAGTATCAGAACCATTATGCATTTCTCTCAATATTTTGCCATTAACATAAGGACCTGCTGAGAGCCCAGTAGACAAGAGGGGGAAATGAACACAGAACTTTACAGAAATGATGAAAAACTAACCATGTCCCATCTGGGGCCATGGACATCATCCTTCAATAATTTAGTGCAACTACATCCACCTCCAATTCACAAATTTCAGGATGCTGTTTGGAATAAAGTGAGGTGTAATTCTGCACTGAAACTAAGCAGAAAACACCAGAAAATTGATGAAGTTGTCCTACAATAAGACACTGCAAATTAAGAAGGGTGCTATTTCTGTCTGCCTATTTTAGAGTAGAGGGAGAAAGAAATATCTTACAAACATTGATTCAAAGAAGGCATAAACAAAGCAAGTTTTCATACAGGCAACTTTGGAAATTTCACCACTACAGCCAACAAGGTCTAAAACAAACTCAGCATTTCTGCTTGCAGTATGAATTGTCCATATTATGACATCTGGAGGTTCTGACCTGCCTCAGGCTTCATATACCTTGGAAAACTGCCTCAATACACCTTAACCGAAGAAGAATGGGTCTCAGCAAGATAGTAAAGAGGTTGAAATTAGGAAAATACATACTTTCGTTCAAAGAAACATACTTGGACTGGGGATGCAATAATGCAAACAAGGAAAGGGGGATTTAGATGTATGACTTGGGTCAAAGAAGGGAAGATGCAGTTAAATGAAAAAAGCAACAACAGAAGCAGAACTGATGGTTCCATATAGCACTAGACTGTTTCAGTCAACCACACAAAATCCAGAAAATTATCTGAGAAGCAGAAGCAATATGCATACAACAGCCCAGAAAACAAATTATTACCAGAATACAGAAGAGTACAGGATTCTGAGCTCGCCTCAGGGAACACTGGAAAAACAAAACCACAAACCCAACACCAAGGACAGAGCAGTGTGACTACATTATCTGTGATGTTTACCTTCCAATCCAAGAAGGAGCAACTACACTAACAGTGCCTACAAGTAATATTTTTATTTACAGATAAATTAGTAAAACAACCCTTTTTTCATTCAGACTACTTTTCAGTTAGCCTGGACTCCATCTTACCTACCTAAGGAAGATATCTAAGCACCATATTTCATGGGAAGTACACACTAGAGATCTATATCTTAAACTTTAACAGCTTAGGATCTTACTTTATTTCATCAGCCTGCCTACTGTCTAACTGAATGCTGTTTCCTTAACAAGTTTTATATTGTGGTATTTTTAACATGGCGGTATTTTAACATGGGGTATTTTTTTAACATCTGTGTTTCATCCAGATTCCCAACTCTATCTTTACAAATGCACATTGATTTTAAAATACACAAAACAAACAAATGCTCAACAAACAAAAAACCAAAAAAACCCAACAAAAACCCCACAAATAAAAACAAAGCAAACAAGAAAAAAACCCAACAACCAAACCCAAAAAAACCAAACCCAAAAAAACCAAGAAAGAAATTAAGTACTTAAACCTTGGGCATATATATGCTGTAGCAGTTAAGTAGGCCATATATTTTCACTGATGAAAAGGCAGCAGGGCATTCCTGCTTCCAGAAAGACACAAGCTTAACAAGCTTTGACAGGGACCAGAAAAATTTAAAAACCAAGAAAACCCCTACTTACATGTAGGCTTGTCACAATAGGTCTTAAACCAGTAAGTCACAGGTATTCACAAACAGAAGCCTGACAGAACTAAGATTAGAGGAAAAGAACGTAATAGTTTGTTCAACTGAATAATAATGGTGCTAAAACGAAGCAAATTTCCTACACATAAGGTTTACTTAAGTATCTTAAAGTCAGGATTCAGTGAAATCCAGTTTTGTAAATGAAAGATTGTGGTTGCAAAAGAAGTTTTCTTGCAAAGTTAATTGTCCACAGAGGTGTAAGACTCAGGTCAAAGGTAAGTTGGTGCAATCTTCACTGCAGTAGACACACATTCACACATTAACACACGTTTCAACCAACAAAATGACAGAATTCCCACATTCAGGAGCTGTCACCTAAATGTATCCTTAAGCACCATTTTCTCAGCAGAAGTTTCAACAGTAGCAAAAACTAAATCAAAGTTCAGTTCCAACTGCTACCAAGCAGAGATCTTTTTCTCCCAGACTACGAAAACAACTTAATTTTTATTGAATAAGCTGTCAGAGATGTTATAAGCCTATTTTCATTGCTCCTTCTGCTGGAATAGTATGGACACAATAAAAACATGAACTTGTAATAGAATGAATATCTATGCTTTGGTCTGTGGCAAAGCCATAAAGACAGACAGCCAACAGAACCCACTTCAGGAGGCACAAAAACCAGAATGCTTTCTGAGTCCTAGTGAAGACAGGTATCTACTGGGATGAGTCCACCCAAGTATTGTAGCTGTTGACCAGCAGTTCTAACAGTCTCATTACCATACTTGAGCAGGAGGGAAGGTGAAGGGCTGTTGGTTGGATTCAAAGGAAACCAAATCAACAGACTTCTGCCATTCTTCATGAGTCCTACCAAAGCAAGGCAACAGAATTTGAATGTTTAGAATTCAGAATTCGGCAAACATTATGAAAAATACCAAGACCAGACTTGGTTATGGTACCTTCGATATTTTGCACATTTCCAGAAATAGAAAAACAAAGTTAAAAAATAGGTGCTTTGGACAAAAGTTTATGACCCTAAAAATGTCATGATTCAGGACATGAGATCACCAAAATAAGAGATGCTTTCCAACAGTCTCACAAAAGACCTGATGTATTTGTGAGAGGTATCAATGCAATCTAATCCAAAACACCTCTCCCTGGAAGTTAGCGTACTACTTGTTCCCAACCTGCTTGGCTCCTCAGTCTGCCAGAATACACCTTTTCCCCCTCACAAAAAACAGCTATACAAAACCATTTTACAACAGCTAGCATATCCTAACCTTCATCCAATTCTAGAGGTTGATGTGATTAAACATAAGGAAGGGAAAAGATGACTACTGAATAATTGAAAGAATTCTGTTAGGAAGATAGAACTTAACACACCACTAAAAGCCAAACATCTTTGACAATCTACAGCCTCATGCTCAAATGGTGAATGAAGAAAGTGAAATTAGGAAGATGTGTTAGTGTCAGAAAATTCACAGACAGAAAAAAATAAGTGAAACATCCTTCTTGTCACATCCTTTGTACAAATTCCATATCCCACTACTGGAATTGCTTTGAATTTTTCTGGTAATGGTATAAAGGATATGATATCTACACTGGCACCTTATTCAAAGATTCAGTATCCTGGCTGACTCAAGTCTCGAAAATGCTCTCAAGACTTAAGGTACTCCCCCCAAGACTTTACAGATTATTAGGTGACTTTCTACTGCGAACACACAGAAGCACTTAGATATATACTCTAGCCTTCGAACAGGAAAACATACGTTCATACTCCTCTCTGTTTCCCTCCTCCTAAAATAAGCTGATTAAACCAAAACAGTACTTAAAATGTAGACAAACATTCTTGAAAATTCTTTGAATGTTACAGGGCCACACATAATTAAAATCTAATTCAAAGGGAAAAAGCAAGCATTCACAAAGACGTGAAACACCAAACAGCAGAAAAAGCACTAGTAGCAGAACACTAAAGAAAAAAAACCTAGAAAATGACCCAAACAACCAAACACGATTACAAACAAATGTAAAGAAACAGATGTGCTAAAGCAGACCTTGAAACAAATTTCCTTTCTCTACCAATGACATCTCAAAACAATAGCTACAGTATACTGAAAAAAAAATCTTTCACCCACCCTGATCAAAAAAGGAATTGGCTGAATTTACCAACTGGTAGAGGCTATACACAATGCCATATATAGTCTGTATGGTAATGTCCATAGCAATTAAACAACATGATTGATTTCTAACTGTATTTTACTACAATTAAATTTTCAGAATGAAGATTATCACAGACATCTTTGGACAACTCTAAATACATAGTCTTCAAAGTATTTAGCAGTCTCATTACTATGAAGATAATTATCATAATTGAAATTAGCAGTATGTTTTATAATGTATATAGTCATGATTCATCACAGTTATTCCACAACTTTACTGCAGTCCAATAGAGGCATGATGTGCTAACATTTCTCAGAAGATTTCACTGGCCATTTAGAAGAGATTCCATTCTAAGATTGATACTACAAATACGAATAAGTTATCAGATTTTTTTCCCCACAAAGACCACTGAGTGCATAAGTGAATTTCACATGACTATGGACAGCTCAACCAGCCAACCAGCCAGCAAACTGACTACAGTCAGCTTTCTATTTCTTTGAAGCTAAATAATACTTTTCTTTTAAAGGCCAAAAAAAATAAAATAAAACAATTACTATCTCAAGAACTTACCTTCAGACTTCAACTTTGTAAGAACGAAAATCAGGTAGTTGTTGAAATCTGGATACTGATTGAGTTGTTCTAGTTTCTGAAGAGAGAAACTGTTAAGGAAAGTTGAATCTTTACATACAACATTTATAGCTTTCTGGATACAAAGATTGTTGTACTTGTTATGTACTGCTACATCACTTCAATCAGCTGTTACTATAAGCTCAGGATATACAGAGTATGAACAACCCAAAAACAGTTTTTGTAATTTTTTTACTGAAACAATAGCTTTAAGTTATGGGTAAAGTCTAAAAATAATCCATGGACAGACATAAAAATTAACAGATCCTTAAAAAAAACTGTAAAGCTGTATCACTGCAACAGGCAGCTGTACATTACCATCTGTGTAGTCAAATGGATCAAAAAGTAACAGAAAGGAAAAGAAAGAACAGAAAGAGCAGTATTTAACAGAAACTTAATGAGAAAACACTTAATTGGTCTTAGAAGTGAAGACTAGGTCTTAGACAACTTTTCATAACTTCTTCATACACTTAACTATTTCTTTTTTATTCAACAAAATACACAATAAACTAATTTGAAAAACATCTGAAATCATACCAATTTATAACTTTACTAACTAAGGCTTTCAGCTAACCTGTACCTCCCACTTCATTATATTTGACATCTAAAAACCCAAGTGTGCTAAAACAGCATCATAAAGAAACAGCATTACAAAATATACACACAGCTTTTTTGATTTTTTTACAGAAATTATGGACTAAGTACTTTAAATTTGAAATCACTAACCACAACTCTGTTCGGACATACTATTAAATAACATCCTAGAATACAACAGACATCACAATTTTTTTTGTGTGTGTGTGTGCAAACAGTCTCAAAGGACATGCATCATTTTTTTAGGACATGGCCTGTCAATTGCATTAGATAATTTTCCCAAATGTATAATACACTGCTAAAACCATCCCATTTCTCTAACCTTTACAAGACAACATATGAGCACCTACTGTAAAGCACAGGTATCGACACAGCAAGGAGTTTTCACTATCACTTAAAAAGAATTTCAAGCATCACTTGAAAGGACTTTTTGTTCAGTCAAGTTCTATACATCATCAAGATAGACAGCATCACATATACTGCCCATCCTATATATATGATGCTATAGCTCAATAAGCAAACCAGATGTAATTAAATTATTTGAAGCAAAGCTTTAAAATGTAATTTACACTAAAGCTACACTATAAACACTGTTCCTATAAACATTTTGATATTTTAAATACTAAAGAGCAGTGGTTTAAGCTTGGTGGATTATCAGAACACTGCTTCTTTAGACTCTTCTGTTTAGGATTTTTCAAAGTAAGCAATCATATTTTAAAAATTTAAAACACAGCTGAAAGAATAAGATGATCAAGATGAAATCCATTTTCACCTTTCAGACAGGAGAAGAAGCCTTCCTGAAATTCCCTGCATTTGCTACAAAAGTCCGTAAGTGGACCAAATTTGGCTTAAACACTTAATATAAATATATACAGACGCATATGTTCTTACCCACTTAAACAAATTCTGTTACTTTCTGTGGAGACCTTCAAGAAAATGCCTTAAATAAAAAGAGATCCAAATAACAAATTCATATCCTTCATAGAATTTCAGCACTTCTATAAATTTCAAAGCACTTACGGCTAGCTCAAGGAGCAGGACACAGTAGATCAGCCCTTTATTTTTTAAGGCCTATGCTTCTACTAGTCTTAATTTAAAGTTTTGCTTTCACAATCCTTGCTTCTTAAAATCTTGCTATTCTTTACTTCTACAATGAAGAGTGGGGGGGCGGGGGGAAGGGAGGAGGAGGGGCAAGGGTAAAAAACCATGGATCCACATCAACACTAAATGTACTGCAAAGCGCTACAAGAAAGCACATAATGTAGAGCTCCCCTTTTTCGTGAATTCTAACGAGCCGAGTTTCAGGATCAGGCTTCCAGGCAAATAAAAACATCCTCATCACGTACCAAAATGCGCAGTGTCAGAGCCAGCAAGCCCACGAGGGCGCGCAGGCAGCGGCTCTGCCAGCGGCACTACCCCCACCAGCTACGGTTTTCACCTCGAATCCCGTTGCCAGATTACTTCCAGAGCCCCCTCCTTGCCCCTCTCAGCCGTGGGGACGGCGGGCACACCACGCGGGGCACCCGCGGCCCCCTCGGCGGGACCCGCCGGGCCGAGGGCCCCGTTCCCGCCTGACCGCCCTGGGGGCTGGGCGGGGGAACCCGAAAGAGCGGCGGATATCGGCGGAGACGCGCCAGAGAGCAGGCTTTTAAAATAAATAAATAAATAGAAAAATAATGAAAGCCCGCCACGGCCAAACCCAACCCAGCCCTTGTCTCTGGGCTTGCAACAGGTGCCCAGTGCCCGCCGGGTAAAGGCGGCCCCGCGGCCCACAGGCCGCCCCGGCGGGTCAAACGCCGCGCCACGGCCGCCCGCTCCGGCCAGGGCTCGGCCCCCCGCGCTGAGGCGGCTCCGCGGCCGGGCCGAGCCGGCCAGGCCCGGCTGCCGCAGCGCCGGCCCCGCTGCCGCGCAGGCCACGCTCCCCCCGCCCGCTTCCGGCGGCCCCCGGCCCACTCTCGGGGCCCCCCAAGCCTCGGCCAAGGATACTTGTTGCACGGCTCTCTGCGTCGTGGTGTCCGGGGACTGGGACTCCTTGAGAAGCTGCAAGATCTGCTGGAGTCCCTGCTCGTCGGGCTTCCACTCGTACTCCATCTTGGCTGTCTGGAAAACAGCAGACAACAGGCGGTCGCGGTTGGCGGCGCGGCAGGGCCCGGGCGGGGGCGGGCGGAGATGAAGGAAGGCCGGGCCAGGGAAGAGGTGCGGCAGTGCCCACTCCGCTCCGGCTCTCGTGCTCCCACGCACCCCAGCAGCCGCCGGATAGACGTAGGACACCGACCTGTTCCCGCTGCCTCCGCGCCGAGCAGGGACTGAGTCACGACGAATTTGTGATCCGGACCGAAGAGCCGCCTCGCGTCCTGCTGGGTCCTAGCGCCGGGCACGGCCCCGCCCGCCCGGGCCGCCTCTGGGCCGCCGGCGCCGCCGTCCGCCTCTCCCCGGTGCGTCCCACACTGCCGGGAGCCTGCGGGCGACAGAACGCGACCACCTCAATCCTGGGCTTTTACCGACGGGAAACGGGCAGCCCACGCCGCCCACCCGAGAACAGACAGAAACCTCTAGCAAATGAGACAGGCGAGGGGCGAAGGGGCGCCTCGGGCCCGGCCCAGCCCCCTGGGACAGCGCCCGGCAGCGAGTGCGGAGGCTCCCGCCTTCCCCCACGGAAGTGAAGTGCAGGCGCGAAACCAGATCTCGGAGTCAGGAACGTGGTACCTGCTACACTTCTACGTCATTTGTCTGAGTGCTGAGCAGATCTCAGAAGTTCCTAATTCCACATGTAAAGAGGGAACAGATCGAAGTACGCAGGGAAGTAAGGGGAAGCTAGGACGTACAAACTCCAAAGAAACTGCTTTGAATACCTACAAAAGTATCTGAAACTTAGACCCAAAATATATCACGCGAGATCTCGGGTTAAAATTGACAATTTGGATACATATATACATATGTATATATGTAAAATATGCATTACACGTGTATGTAAATAGTTATTTTTACATATTATACTAACAGAAGAAAGAATACATGCTGTTTAAAACTGGTCTAAAACGTCAACATGAAACCCAGTAATTCCCTGATTTTTTTAAAATAATCTTACTTTTAGTCACTGTGTTTGTAAGCACCTCACTTGACGTGAAAACTAGTTTCTGCTGCTTCTCCTGTAATATAAAACATTGCATGTCTCAGCCATAACTGTTCAGAGGCACTGAGGACAGACAACAATACTGATTCCCAAGGGTGCATCCCAGCTAATTTGCTATATGGCTATTTGTCTCACCTCCCCAACAATGACTGTCCAGTCCAAGATACTATGAAGTGTCCTTAGCTAACTTTCCTTCTATTACTATGTGATGATATTCTTGAAGGAGACAACAAAACTTGTCTCCAACAAAACAGCAAAAGAAGCCATCGTAGGCAAGAAGATGGGTAGTGTACTTATACTACGTATGTGGATAATGAGTACAGTGAAAGAGATTTTTTGATGAACCAGGAAAGAGTGCACACTGGAGTAGGAAGTAGAGAAATATGTAGAGAAGTACTCTGTGTAGCATACAAGATAAAAGCAATGGAGAGAACAAAAGCAGCTTATAAAAAAAAAACCACAAAAAACAATCCAGAAACTAAATCTATTTATTAAGCTCTTTCTATTTTAGAAACTGCTGTAGTTATCACAGAACTTTTTGGGAGACTACAAAAGCTGAGCACCTCTTGAGTTTACAGCACCTAAACGAGATGAAGTCAGTAAGACAAGTACATAAAGACATGCCACTACTTAGTAGGAAATAATAAGCTTAAGATTTACATGAGATTTTTCTGATCAGAATGACTCTCCACTCATTTCCTTCTAGTCAAAAGAAAAGGATTTTGAATCAGACCATTAAAACTCATGTTAATGGCTCACACTGTGTATGGGCCGGAGATATCTTTCTAGGATGCATGCATAGCTGCAACAAATGAAAGCTGAAGTCCAACAAATCAGGGAAGAGCTAATGTAGGCCTCATCCACCTAACTGTGCCTTAGCAGTAAGACTGTAGAAACTTGATTTTTCTTTGAGACTTCTGTCCCACCTCTATAAAGTTTGTTAGAACTTGATTAGAGCTTTGAAAGTTACTATTCAGAAATTATGACACAAGGATTGTATCTGTCTAATATTATCTGGAAACCAAGTGTGCTAAAGAAGAACATTAAAGATGGAAAACAAGGGAAAAGATCAGAGGGGAAGAGTCTGAACGGGAAAGAGCAGGTAGAGAAGCATGCCATACTTAGCATCCATAACTAATAACAATGTAGGTTTCCTTTCCAAGAATGCAACTAGAACTCAATCAATCCTGGTAAGAATTTCCACTTCTGCAGTGGAAAGGACAGGAAAAGGCCTACAAATTGGAGCCTCTATAGAAGACCTCTAGTGGAGATGTCTAAGTGCTTTATATCATCATCCTCCAGGACAGGTAAGAGTAATTTATCAGACATTATCAAGAGGAGAAGGTATTCTGTAAGATGAGGTGTCTCCTGCAGCTTCTATGTATGAAACGTGGGTGAAACTTGAGGAGGAACCTATCTCTAGTCCTCCAAATTATGTAAGGAAGCAGAAGAAGTCAAAATAATTTCACTGAGACAAGAAAAAAAATTCAGGTTTAAAGCATTACAGAAAAAAAAAAAAAGATAAAATTGCTTATTTCTGTATGCTTTGCATTTATATATCTGTATTCTTTGCCTTTTTTGTTTTCTATTACCTGTTTTCTCCAAGAAAGAACCTTGTACAGAAAGGAAATCAACGTTAAACAAAGTACCAAGGCATGCATGCTACCCTCCAAAACACAGCCTGATTCATCCTACTTGATCAGCAAAATGCAGCAGAACTACACACTTCATCTATATATGTTAAGATTACAGAAGTTCTCTGAAGACAGAAGCCTTGTACAAATGCTGAGGAATATTTGATTTCTCTGTTACCAAGGATTCGGATGTCATGCACTAGCCATAATCCACTGTTGAAACAATGTGTAATATTGAAAACAAACAAACAAGCCAAACAATTACACTGCAAAACACTAAACTATGTCTTAAGATATAAGGACCTTGCAATTTTCTACTTAAGTGTCCACAAAAAGTCTATAAATTTTTTTTTTCTATCTTCTGTTTTCTTGATCTCTTCCATTTCTCTCTCACAATTCCCCCTTAATTCAGGCTGAAATGACATATCTAGCATACAAGGAAACAAAAGAAATGGCTACAATATGTACTACTACTAAAGGATTAAAAATCCAAGTTTTTTAGAGTAGTAGCTGTGAATGTACAAGAAAGGCTTTGATTCTTGCTTCTTCCCAAGGTGATTAACCCAACTTTTTTTCCGCCAAGTGTCTTTATCATCACATTAGAGTGCATTTGGTGCTAGGTCTTTTCATCTCTCTTGTTGCTTTCATTGTGTTATAAACAGATACTAACAGGAACTTGGATTAGAATCTGGTTTTTGATAAACAACATTTATTAATTGACAGTTGATACTCAAAAAACACAAAGACAGATCAAATAGGAGATTCATAACAGAATACCCACCCCATCCCTCCATAGTCTCAATGCACTTAGAAAAGAACCAGGAGACCGGTGCAAATCCCTCCCAACAATCAACAAGTCAGAAAAGAGACTGAGATCTGCACTGCTAGGAAGACGTCCCATCCCTCAAATGCCATGGACTCCAAGCTGTACATTTGGAAACTACAATTTGTCACTGCCAGTGGTTTTGAAACCAAATAATTATTCTCAATAAAAATTAATTCTCGAAATAGTCTTAATTTCCCAACTGTTACAGTTTTAGCCACTTTACCCTTTAGAAAATTTTCCCCATTCTTTAGTTTTATTTTTTGGATTTTTTTTTAATTTTGAGAGAATTCTAATAGCAACCTTCTTGTAATAAAATTCAGGCATTTTAACCTGTAACATTGGTATTTAATAACGGTAATCAACCATTGATTACCATTTCATAATGGTAATCAATTACTAAGATCGTGCCTTCTGAATTTCCATACAAATTGCTCATAGTGTTCCTCTGCATAAGGTTGTATCCACAGAGGAAATAACAGACGTTCCATAATAGCTTTCTGTGTAAATCCTTTTATGGCAAGCTAAGAGTAATGTAGATTAAGCAAAGAAGAAAAAAAGTTCTCATGACACCAAATAAATGTGTTTATATGAAGGAGCTCATGCAGAATAGCTACTGCTATACTATTTTGCAATGCATTGTGCCTGGATACGTGCCCTAAGCTTTCACTTTAAAAAAATACTGATAGTCCTCACATCCAACATATCAAATGAACATCCATTCTAAAACATTTGATGCAGTCTGGGTTCAGCCATATGATACAAGATTAACATTTATTACACAACTAATTTGAATAGTTTTACAAAGAAAACAGTTTGACCCTGTGAAGCACCAGAGAAGTTACTAAGGTGATGATATGAAGAGAGTTTGAAATGATTTTGTGTTCCTGACTGAAATGTCTATGAAAGTAATTTTCTACTTTTCCAGAGCTGATTTGTTATGATATAAAGATTGTTTTAAGCAGAAGCCCAAGCAAACTTTAGAAAAATATTTTAAGATGGGGTCTCAACATTACTTTGTATTTGTGTTGTTTAAAAATAAGAGCCAGAAGAGGCTGTAAACTTACTGTTTTCTAATGCAACACTAACCAAGTCCACTACTGCAAGTGTAATTCTTTTGAAGGTAGAACTTCCTAGTTAAGCCTGGTACAAAGGGTATTAAGTTGCCAGATGGAGTGGAATCTCTTCCTGGGAACTAAGGTTGCAAAAACACCCTTAATTTTAAAGAGTTCTTTAATGTCACACTGGATGACAAAAGGCTAAGAGGAAAACCACCTTGCAGAAGATAAACCAAATTCAACATGGTCTGTCATATAGTCATAAGTCTTGGACTAAAGAAAAAAGTTTTGTGGAATGTACCAAACTAAGAATGTGTTTCATTGGTAGGGTTAAGACCATCTTAAAAAATAACTTTTTTTCCTATCTATAGACAGAATTTTTTCTACCTCTGACGAGCAATTTGACAACAACATTCAAAATAGCAAATGTATGGGCTTTCAGGTAACATAACTTCAGATTTGTGTACCATTAACTGACCTTTCTTTCCTACTGTTATTTATTCTTTCTGGTCAGTAGGTCTAGGAGCAGAATAAGAAGCTGAGGAAACTGAGAGAAATGTTAACTTTCTAACCTCCTGAGATAATTCTAGCTAGAATTTGTTCTGTCTTATACTGTGTATGAAACTATAAAATGTGTGTGTGTACAAATACTCCCATAGTACAACACCTCATAATGAAGCTGAAGTCAAATTTCCTGAAACGCTGACATTTCAATATTCAAGGCAAATCAATCTGTAATGTGATTTGCTGTAAGTGGAACACCATGAATTTGATGATAAACTTTTTCTGAGTGTATCTAAAGTTACAATAACATATCTGCTCATGAAATCAGTTATATTGTTGCCTGTGTGAAAGGGAGAACTGTTCTGGCTCAGTATTGTTGCAGTCACCATCCATGATTTCATGGCTTCTTTTCTCAAAGGTGAGGAGCAGTATTTCTTTTTGCAGATAATGTCTGTAAAAGCCTGCACTGTGGAATCCCATTGAAGAGATGAAATAGTACTCAGGATAAACTGATGGCCTGTGAGTCCACTCTACTGACAGAAGTACATTCCCTCTTTATTTAATGAACACCTCTGCTTCTCATACATCAAATGAGCATAGAGGAAAGAACAGAGAAATACAGTTTCCACATGGATATGAAGGTACAAAACCATCCCAACATTGCAGATAAAATAGATGACCAGCCTCAGCATGCATTAATATTTCTTGTTTTTTATAACAATTAAGACTTAATTCAAATTAGGATAACAAACACCAATATATAGCACAGGCTTATGTATATACAGGTCAGAACCGAAACCCAAATCTCTTGCTGCTCATGGGTTAAATTAGACACATAGCATTTTCAGCTGCAGGGACAAAAACTTGTCAAGCTTTCACCAAGTAGAACATCATCACAGGAATTTTGATTTTGAATTCTGCTTTGACAGGATGGAACACCATTTTTATAATTCACGAAATGTCCAGCTGAATGAAGTAGTAGACAGTGCAAAACTGCAAAGATCTCTAGATTTAAAATGCCTTTGATCAACTAATCTGGACAAGGACACACCATCTCTTCAAATATATCAGTCTGAGAAGACAAGAGGAAATGACCTTGAGCTGAGACAGGAGAGATTCTGATTATTAGAAAAAAAATTTCACTGTTAGGGTGGTCAAGTATTGTAACAGGTTGCCCAAGGAGGTGGTGGAGTCACCATCCCTGGAAGTGTTCAACAGGCATCTGGACCTGGCACTGAGTAATCACTGAGTTTAGTGATTTAGGGGTGACAGTGGTAGTGCTGGATGGATGGTTGGACTGGATGATCTTCTAGGTCCCTTCCAATCTTGCTGATTCTACCATTCCATGATAATTACATTTCCACAGCTAGAGATACCAAGTGGAAAAAAAGTGTGTGGCTAATTTGTCCCTCTGTAATCATGTTGGATACTAAAATGGCAGTACATGCTTTTAACGCTGGCAGTCAGAAAACAATCTAAAACTAAATGGAGAGCCGTTTGAGATAAACACTACCTCATGAATTTGTGACAGAAAATACCAGAACAATCAGCTGAAATCTTACATGGTAAAGGGAGTAAGTGGGTGTACAAAGGATGAAAGGCATCATTCTTGAGTCCAATCTTATTTAAACCTTGACTGTCAAATTTCTTGTCCGAAATCCAGCATGCACTTTTTACCTACCTAAAATTAAGCATGATTAGAACCCTATTCTACTCCCTACTTAAAGTATACAGTAAGATTTCTTTCTCTGAGCAGTAGGAGGCAAAGCAACTGGTACCTGCTGGAGGATTTTTGCTGAACTTCAGTTTTTCTAACTGGTAATACAGGCTTCCCCAAGATGCAAATAAAAATCAATATGATACACAGCTCTTGAACCTGTTCCTTGTGATAGGTCAGAATGCAGACTTTTGAAAACATCTGAGGAAAGTAGCAGTTATAATTTAAAAGTTAAGTTACAGCTGAAAAACCCCATAAACATGGATGGGTATAAGGCTGTGAATAAAGAGATGCAGTCCCTGAAATTCTAGCATTCACTTTCTTTCAGATATACATTCATTCTTATCAACTAACAGTGATTAATAAAGACGCTAATAGATGCATGATTCCTGTTTTGACTTACTACATGGCTGAGAAGGTGGTCCTAGTCCCTGCAAATCTTGGAAGGAAAGTCATAAAATAAGAAATTCCATGGTTCCTGTTCCTCTCACAATGGCTCAGCCAAGACAGACAGGGCCTTTGTGTGAGCCCTGGTGGCATAGGCACGTGATAAACATCTGTTGCTCTTCTTTTACCATAATGTTTGCAGACAAAATCATCCCTGCTACTAAAAACAGCAAATATAAAGGAGATTACACCTCATCATGGGACAGTGCCAAATTTGGTGAAGTTCTGAAAAAAAAATGCGTTTATTTAAAATTAAGTTATTCACCGTTATTTAAAAAACTTAATCTAAGTAAGCGATGATCTGTTTTTAAGCTAACTTTGAAAAAAATCTGCACCATGATGAACCAAAATACATCATAGTTCTCCAATTGTTGTCAATATGTAGGCACTTATAAACCAACCAAGTTTAGTACAAAGGATATATAAAATACCGATACAGCCCGCATGAAACAGTTCACTAATTTAAATTCCTTTTTGTACAACATTATCTTAACAATTATAAACAATAATAATACATAATAATTACATAAAATTAGGAATCTCATTAAATAAGAAAGAGAACTTGTAAAGGTGCTGAAGACCCTTTGCTAGTAGAAGTACCAAATACAAATCAAATGGCATATTTATTTGTAAATATGTTTTGATTCAGAAATGAGGTAAAAAATTATCTATTGTGGGAAAGAAAAGCTAAATTAAAACAAAATACAAAAATTTAAATCTCTTGGCCTTCCAATTTCAATTATTAAAATTAGTTTGTTTACACTGTTTAAATCATACCACTATCTTTTCATAGTATGCACCCACTGTAAAGAAACCAACTGTAAAGAAAACTCAAAATACTGGAAGTCTCCTCTGGGAAGCCCATCAGGTGTAATTAGGAATTCAGTACAGGGTTCAAAGCAAAAATTATATTGGAAGCCTTAAGACCTGATTAATCAGGATTAGGTTTTATTTTTACTTCTTGGCAAAATACCTTGCATCCCAGGATGCAGAGAATTCAGAACCACACACTCATCTACTTTCCTCCCAGTCTTTTTCTGAACATTCTGGGTTTTAAAACCTTTACACACAGAACATCGACTAAGACATACACCTGTCAGTGACACTACCACTGTCTGATCTGTCATTAGTGACAACACAGGTGATTTGGTGATACTTGCAATACTGTCGGCAACAGTTCTGGCTAAACCATCATCACTGGTCATTGCAATAGAATGCTAGTTTATTTTTCCCTGCATAGCTGATTAATTTCCTTACTGCAATGAGTGGCCTATCAAAGACTTTTAAGATGCTGTTGCCTCAAGGAAATGGCAGTATTTCAGTTTCTATTAGTCCCTCTGTGTCTCCAGTGAGCACACTCCCTGTTCTGCATAGGGATTAATGGGTGGAGTCATATAAGAGCTGGCAGGTACACAGGTGGAAGATCGACAAACCTTGAGAAAGAAACTGGAATTCAATCTTATCCAGTGAGCCCGAGTACTGGGTGTTCTCTAATGTCATATAAATATTCCAAAATTACATCCTTGTGGAAAAGAGTGAGGAAATAATTACTGATCTTACTGAATTACTGAATGGAGCTCCTTCCATAAGAGGATGTGTTCATCAGTGAGAGCAGTCAACTGCTCCAATCATACACATAAAAAAAGGATGATACACTATCCACCCTAATCAAAGAAGAAAAACTTTTAAGGTAAATAAGCAAATAGGAGTTATTGATCTTAATGAAAATGCTAAAGAATGACTGCACATTCCTTTTCAAGCCTCAGACGAACTAGGGAGTAAAAAACCAATGATGGATAACGGCAGAAGTACTTCCACTCCCAAACTGTTCCTGCATCTATATACACAGTGGAATTTGCAGACATATCAAAACCAGTGTTTCTGCCTTCTCTGAATATCGGTATTTTCTAATGGCAAGCAATTATATAAGTTGAATGTATGATTGTTTTATACAACAAACAGTTATAATCCAAGTGCTTCAAGATTAACTTGGCAGAAATTTTGTGAGACAACTATAAAAGAACAGAGAAATGTCTGTCTTATTAAAGACAGATTATTAATACAAATTAAAACAGTATTAAAAATTCCTAAAGAAAATTTCCAGTTTTCATCTGACCAAAGAAATAAAACTGATTGGATATTGTGACAAGGAAAGCAGGAAAATCTTAAGAGTGAAGACTATTTCAATTAATAGATGCACAGTGAATAATCTAATAGAAATGGCCAGTGGAAAAATGTGTCCGCTTTCTCAGTTTAAGCATATTCTGTCATACTCTAAATGTCCTCGGATATGACATCTGAAGATGAGGTTTTAGAGAGGTCTCAGACTTCCAATTAAACAAGATATTCAAGCTGCTGTAGTTTGAAGCCAACAGAAAAAAGAAAACCTAAAGAGTTCTTCTACACAGATCTTCATGGCAATGAAGATCTTCCAGCATGAGTGTTAAGAGATCACTGACTAATTACAGGTAGACAGTGGACTTACACTGTCTAGTTAAAAAAAGAGCACAAATACAGGAAGCAATTTAAAAACAAAAGTGTAACAGTTTAATTCTTACTGTATTGTCTCATTTCTAGCCTGCTTTTTTAAGAAGTATTCTCACAACTGTAGCTATGAGATCAGTTTTGAAGCAACGTCAAACCAGTGTAAAGGAAACTGCAAGCAAGTCTGAATATAAGCAGTTCACCTTAATTAAAGCTCCTGTGCTGAAGTGGCTACATAGCTGTTTCTGCACAGATAAAGATTGTTATTGTACAGATGAATGATCCCATAAAATTCCATGGGCAGTTTAATGCAGACTTAATCAACTTAAGCCTCCTTAGCAATTCTTTTACCTTTCTGGTCAAAATGCAGCATTTCACGAAAGAAGAAACATTAGAAACCAAAACCTAAACTTAAAGTACATTATGCATTCAGGTTAGAAAAGAGACATAAACAACCTGAACATATAAAAATGTAATTCGATGAGGAATTTAGTTGTAATTCTTACCTAAGTTTTTAACATTTTAGTCATTTAAATATTTATATGCTGGTTTGTGGAGAATATCAGAATGTATTTGAATCAGAGACTAGTTGCTGTAACCAGTTGCTTAGTCAAAATGATACATAAATCAATTCATTCCCTTAAAATGCTACTAACCAAACAACCAATACAAAACAAAAAATTCAAGATTTTTAAAGGTTTGGTTTTCTGTTTCCCTTGCTGAAAGATAAAAGAAATTTATTCAGTGGAAAAACTAATTTAAATAATTTAATCTGCCTCAATGCACAGGTCATTTAATAAATTGAAGGCCACTTAAATACATTTTTAATAAAACCTGACTGCAAATAATTGCCTACATTCACCTACTCCCCTAAATAAACTTGCTGGCACTCTACATATCATCTTTGTCTTAAAAAAAGTAATGCAATCACTACATGAAACATAAAGCTATGAAGAGTTTAAACTGCAGTCACAGGGTAAACTATCTATAGCCAAGAGAATAAATTAACATCTCTCCCCTATATAACAGTTCTTATACATTACCATAATGCAGAATATGGGCTTTTTTTCCTGCTAGTGATTTTATGAACTTCATCTTGAGGATTAATTTATTGACCTGCACCATGCTTTCTCATATCATGCCCTTTAAAACATGTAATACAAAAGGCATTCCAAGATACATTCTGGCCTTTCTCACATTTTATGTGGAAATTCTCCTTAGGTGAAATGTTCACAGAGGTCTTAAGTCTCTCTCATACTTCTTATTCTCCCTGTATTTGCCTACTGAAAACCATTTATATCCTGTTTTGTAAATCAGTTGTAAACCATATGCAGAAAAGGCTGTTTTGTTGCACACCTGACGTGTTAGAGCCTCACTTCTAGAGCTTATGGGCACTACCATAAGTGAAAATTAAATATAAAATTATATATTGAATTTAAAATAATAATAATAAAAGCTATTTTCTGCATAATATGTCAGGTAAGCTTTTTTAACATCTTTCAAATTGTCTTCCAATATGAAAACTGACTGTATGACAATGTAATGAATGTCTCACATACACAGTGTTTTATAAACAAATAAAAACACTTTTAAAAAACTTGGTCTTCCCTGATAGTTTAACTGAGAGTGTTAAAGCTGTTCAGCATAGATAAGACCAATATTGATTTTTAATATTTTTTCAGAATTTCAAAATAAAACGTAAAAGTCTAAGTGAGGAAATCAGAGGTCACTTTCAAACATATGTATAACTAAATTAACATAATCTTAAAGGATATTTGTATAATAATAATTTTCTCTATTTAACACCTACTGAAAATGTAAACAGACAGCTGAACCTCACCCAAATAAAAATTGGTTTCCTTTCAGACCTACCTATAACAGGGCTGAAGTAATTAATCTACATACTACTGTTGCAATGAACTAATGAATTTTATTATCTTACCTTGATATCATCTTCTGGAGGACCCATGGATTAAAATGCAATGAAAATATTACACTATATCTAATCACTCTGAACTTGAGGTACCTCTTTTTAAGTTCCACAGAAAACACTAGAAGGCATGTTGCAGAGCTCAGAACCATGTACTACAGCACCTTTTCTAGAATTCCTTCTGCATGTAATATTTTATCAGAGATATCAAATTCTCAAATTAATTTTTAATGTCTCACCTTCTTATTTATCACTTTATCACACTTAATTCTAACATTTAGGATTTCTGCTATTATCTCTGATAAGAGAGCAAGAAGAAAATGTCAAGAAAAATAGAAATATTATTTTCTATTATTGTTCTTCCCACCTGTAAAATTTTAGAACCAAATACATAGAAAAATCACGTTTTATTTGTGAAAGCAGCAAGTCAGATTACAAATAATTCACAGACCAACATTTAAAATTTCCATCACCATTTAGGTCCAACTTGTATGCCCTCAAAAAATTCAGGATAGTTTATTGTTTCCATGAGTATACTCTTTCTCCTGAGCTCCAATAATAAACAATTAAATTGTCCTTATGTTCAATTAAATCAGCATTATTACTCAAAGCGAGACCTACAAGGAGATCATCAAAAGACATTCTCTGCTATCTCAATTAACCTTAAAGAGAGAATCCCACCCCAATGGAGCTAAAATTATCAAAGCCTCACTATGATCCATTAGCCCTGTTACCTAGAACAAAAGAAACAAAGCAAGGGCAGTATTCTCAATGTCTACTGATTATCAATCTCATGTGCTTATATACTTAACTATTAAAAAATATTTAAAAATGCAGCTCCATATAGTCTATTAATTTTCTCATACCTAAAAGAAATATTTCATCTTTAAAACATTGTACAACAATTACTAAAACCAGAAACAACTAACAAAACAACCAACCCAAGAGCTGAACTCTGTGGTGGTTATATGCAAGATTAACCTAGAATTCCCTTATCAGCATCATCTTTTCCACCCCACATCTGAAAAGACAGAGCTAGAAGTAGCAACCAAAACAAAGCATACCTTGAAATGTGCAGTGCAACTGAGGGATGCTTTGAATACTGCCAATTGTGCTGCATTTGATTTTTGCTTGCTATTTTGATTCTGTGTAATCACCAAGAAATTAAGAGAACCACTGGAACGAACAATGCTTGACTTAGGACAGGATTCCTTGCTAAACTGAAAAACATACTATCATCACAGATTGTGAAATATGATACAAGCACTCATTGGCTCAGAAAACCCACAGTGTTATCTCCTGGGTGAATAGGAGATTCTCCAGAAGAAAAGAATTGTGAAGTTACAGTTTTTAGTGGAGTAACAGAAGGCGACTATACCAAGCCTTCTACATGGAAGATTTTGGAAGGAAGGTGTCTGAAGTCATTTGTCAATATAATCAAATGACCAAATAAATTCTTACTTATGAAAGGTTAAAAGATATCTGAACATATGATATATAAAATTACATACATTTGCACTTAGGGAATACATGCTCTTTATGTTAGAGAGAATAATGAAACAACATAAAGAATTTTTAAACCAAGCATTTCCTGTCATCTGTTGACCTACTTCTATTCCTTTTCCAAAGGGCTCCAAAAGCATCTCTGCTCCACGCACCAATGTGGTGTCTGTTTTCTCACCTACAAGCAAAGAATGCAATTAGATGACCCTTGTGTTCTTGTTAATGTGATTCCCATTTGTTCAAAATCTCCCATTCAAAGCTCATCTTGCTTGGTTTTAACTACTTTTCATGGGCCACATTCAACAACTGAAACTTCTGCTTCTTATGCAAAATTCATCTATTTGCATTACACTTAATGGACTGTAGTCACTCAAGATTTCCAAAGACATGGCTTGGGGCCTACCTGCACAACCTTAATTTAAGGTTGGCTTTTTTTTCCTGATGAATTGACTCAAGCAAAACTGATGTAAAACAGACTGAAATATCTGTTTGTATTTTAGCACTGATTTAGCTTATCTGGTTGAAGAAGCAGATGTGTGCTTTTTAGTCTCTTAAGAAAATTACTCTTGCCTTTCCATGCATGTCTGCTACTGATTTTTCTTCCTCATCTATAAAAGAGGTGGCCAAAGTGTAGTGCAAACACCACTTATGCCTGCTTCCACGCTACATTCAAAACCTAACTGAGCCACACTTCTGGGTCTCACTGCTCCTATACAGCCAGCACAGCAATGGCCCCCTGGCCTCCATAAAACCTGTTGGGAACTACTGCAGCCACCACCCATATTCAATACACAATGAATAGCTCTGGTGTTCCCACGCAGAGTACACTTCTGGTTCAGGATAGAAGAGGACCAAGACATGGTGAAGTAGGAAGAACAGGATTAAGGAGGCACATACATGCAGGGGAAGCCAAGGTTCCACTTTTTGTTTCTGGAAGTGAAGGTTGCTGATAGGGGTATGTGGCGGAGAAATTATATGACTGAAGTCTGAAATTAAGAATAAACTTGTAGGGGTGCAAGAATGCATAGAAAAGCTTAAATGTGAGTATTAGACTGCAATCCTAACTTGAATGATCTGAACATGCAGTAGGGAAGGTGGAGAAAGGCCATAGATGAGGCTCTGGTTTGGCATGGTTGGAAAAGCATGTGACCCTGGGTGCCAGAAGTCATAAGGTGATGATTATTACAGACCTACTTAGTCTGGGAACTTTTGGCCTGTACTATCACACCATCATTTCCACAAGTGTGTTATTTTTGAATTCTAAGACAGTAAGTTTTCTTGCATCTTTGTACCACCTACTATCTATTTTCTATTCTCTGCCAAAATCAGTTTGTCTTGTCATTTCCTCTTTCATATGTAACACTGATCTATTATTTAAACCAATGCACTTAGTGCCATGCTCACCATAAGCAGCACGTTTTCAGTGTTTAAGGGTATCTCACAATAACTTGTAGAAAATGCTCTACAAAATTAAATTACTTAATAGGAGAATAATTTAAGAGTAATTTTCTGTTCTATAGTCAAGATTTAAAATCCAAAAATTTTATTTAAACACAAATTTTATTTGATTTTATGCCTTGAGATTTGACTCACATAGACAAGGACATACACACTAGATGCAGACATATACACAAACTGAAAATTTCAGATGCATTCAGTACACAGGAAATTAACAAATAATTGTTTAAATTTCACTCTGGAGCCTGGTAGGGACCAGGCTAAACCACCTAAAAGCTGAAAGTAACATTTGGAGGTTTATTTCATAATGTTACTAGAAATGCCATATTCAATGGCATCCATGTATACATGCATAAATATGTACAGTGTTTTACCATGTACATGACAGGTCACATACATAAACCAAACAGTGGATCTACACAACTATATCTCTTTCAATGAGACATTTGAAATAATTTCAGTATGAATTGAATAATATAGCTATAGTAGTATCTTTCCGAATATGAATATATTATTACTGATATATGTAAAATACATGCAATAAAAATTGTATAGTATATATTTAAAATCTTTTGCTGTATGTAGAAAACCTACCCCAATTATCCAAATCAATATTATGAAACAGTGAGTGGAAAGCAGTGGGTTCAGTGATTGAAACATACTACGATTGTATATACTTAAATGCTTGTAGAATTTGAACAAAATGAATGGGGAAAATTAATTTTTGTGATCAAAATTGATCACAACTACAACATATTAAGACATGAAAGTAATGGAAAAGCAGTCCTACCCTTTCAGAAACAAAGCAAAGAAAAAATCCTTCCTGTTTCATGCTACTGGCACAGCTTGATAATAATGCATTGATCAGTGCATACCAAGTTCACAAAACTGTTGTAAAATTTTTTATGGCAAAAACCTGTTTTATGACACTGACAACATTGGGTCAATGAAAGAAGATCTTTATTATTAAAGCATTTCGAAGATAAAATGCCTGATCTTTAACTGGAAAAATTCTGAACATCAGCTTTGATGGAGGAAGATTGTACTTGGCCTTCCACCACCCTCCTTTGTAGCCACAGCATCTTGGTGTGCCTGAATTATGAATAGGATATACTCTACCAGAGCTCCGCCAGTCTGCTGAACAGTTCTGTGCATACCTATCACCAGACTATAAAAGGTAGCTCAATTCCTGAAGCTAAAAATTAACCATACATGCTTTATCGAATAACCACATACAAGGACTTCTAAACTGGATTCTAAATAAATATAACAGAAAAGTGTGAGAGATAATCCAGTAAAAGCCTACATTCATAAAGCCATTATTATGTTGTTTCAACCTCCCTGTCACAAGGCATAGCTCAGTTTAGCAGCTGTACTTGCACCTGTATTAGTCAATGAAATGTGACATTGCCTGTATCCAACAGTAATCATGGTCCTTAGTCAATATCCATTCTAACCAGAGGTCTCCTCCTTTAACAAAGTCAATAAACTGTTTTTGTAACCCTGTTTTTGCAGATTATAATTATTTTGTCTTATCTCTGCTTCGAGTATAAGCTAGCTAAAGCTTGAAAATGCATTCTAAAGTAATTTTGCTCATAAACTATTCTTCCCAACTGTAGGCACCTTTCATCCATCCTCCCACATATCACTCAAAAATAACTACAATTCACACAGCAGATGCAGAATGAAGACTTATGGGCTCAGTTTCCAATTCTATCATAGGCTCCTTTTAAGACTTTGGGCATATGACTATTTTTTCTGTTCAATTACTCATTTACAGAAGGAACACAAGTCAACTTTTTGTTCCAGTGTGTTGTAAGGATTTAACCATACTTTTATGTATTCGAATGCCACATTAAGGACTACTTAACTATGCAAGAGGACAAGCAGACAGGTTAAGAAGCTGTGGTGGCCTGAATATATCGCAGAACAATCCTAACAGTAGGAGGATTTCTCAGGTCTTGAACAGAAAGTTAAATGAGAGGAATTATAACATTCACAGCAAGGAGATAAATATCTTACAGACTAAACAAATCATTTGTACCAACCCAGAAAGCATTCCTGTGCTTTGTACAGTCACCCCACAACAGATTCACAAGTTCCACTATCAATTTCCACCGAGTACTTAAATTAACAACCTTCCTAGGCAAACGAAAGTACTAGACTAACACGAGATTTCTCGCCTCTCTAATATTTTGCAATAAAAATCTAAAACCCCACCTAGGCAAATCTTTACAGCACGGACCCCACGCACGCCAGGAACTACGGTAAGAAAAGGGCCAAGTTCGTCTCTCCTGAAGTGACTTTCACTTTCCGGCTCGCTACAATGCTGCGGAAACGGCGCCAGCCGTGGCACAGGAAGGAGCCAGGGGAAACGGGGGACGGGAGGGGATAACTCGGGGATCTGTCCGGGTCCTCAGGTTCCAGCCGAGCCCCGTTTCTCCATCCATGCATCCGTCCATTCATCCATCCATCCATCCATCCATCCATGCATCCATCCGTCCGTCCGTCCGTCCGTCCATCCGTCCATCTATCCGTTCATCATCCATCCATCCCCGGTAGGAGCGGAAGAGAGCCCACGGCCGGTACCACGGCTCTCCGGCCAACAGTGGCGCTGAGGCCCCTGTCATCGGCCGGGGCACGCGGCGGCGGCGGCGACGACCACCGGGGATGGGACGTCCCAGCCCGCCCCTCGCAGCCCGGACACGTACCCACACCATCCCAGAGCCCGGCGGCAGGGGAGTGGCGAGGGAGCGGCCCGACCTCTCCCTCCACAGCTCCGCGCGGCGCCACTCCAGCCCCCGAAATGGCTGAACAAAGGGAACCTCGCTCGGCCTCCGCCGCCCCTCGATTGGCCGCGGGGCGGGGCCGGGGGCGGGGGCGCCGCTGCCCCGGTCACCCTGGCAACGGCGGGCGGGATGGAGGCGGCGGTGAAATGGCCGGCAGGCTCCGCCCGGGCTCTCAGCGTCTCGGCCGCGGCCCCTCAGGGCGAACGGGCTCCTCACAAGAATCCTTTCTCTTGGGCCCTGCCAGGCTCCCCAGGCCGGCCTCCTCTCCCCGCACACCCTCACGGCCGCACCTCTCCGGCCTCAGCCGCTCTACAGGAGGTATCTGACACAGGTGCCAAAAATCATAGAAAACCAAAAATGAGGCTGCGGGCTAGACAGCAAAGGTATAGGTAGCACCTTAGATTTCATCTTAGGCAGGCAGTACAAGTGCACGCAGGGTCTTGCCAATGGGTTGAGTGAATGGTGTGAGAGGAGCCTTGTGAAGGACTTGGCAGTACTGGTGTACAAAAAGCGGGACATGATCGGGAAAGGTGCATTTGCAGCCTAGAAAGACAATTGCATACTGGGCTGCATAAAAAAACACGAGGCCAGCAGGTTGAGGAAGGTGATTCTTCCCCTCTGGCTTCTATATCCAGCTCTGGAGCCCTCACTGCAGAAAAGGCATGAACCTGTTGGAAAAGGTCCAGGGGGGAGTACTTCCAACCCAGACCACTGTATTCTATAATGCAATGATGTGTGGCCAGCTGTCATGGCAAGAAGACTATTGAACATTCGTTCATGGCTGTGGGCACCTGTTGGGGGTTAGGTCTTAAACTTCCTTTAGTTCTGCCTCACCCGTGGAATTTTTACCCATTAGTTGTGGGGAAAACCTGACTGTTTCGTGGGTGCTTGAGAAACACAGAGTTCAGCTGGGCCTAGCGGGGAAGGAGGGCAGGAAAAAGGGAGGGCGGGGGCAGTTTTGGCGGGCTCCTTCGGCTTGAGAGAAAGAGCTGGGAGCTGTTGCTTCAGAGAGAAGGAAATTCGCCATCACCCAGACAGAGCTGCTGCTTCTCCTTCCCTCTTTGCTGGTGGCCTCGCACCCCCTGTCCTGCCGGGACGTGTGGCAGTGCCAGCCACCACCTCAGAGCTGCTGATCCACCTCAGCCACGGGCCCAGGATCTCAGCTCATCCCTGCTGTTCCAGCTGAGTGTTCCTCAGAGCCCTGCAGGAGCACTGGGACTGCCTGCCCGAGGGGGTTTGTGAAGCAAAGCCTCTCCTCCATCCTTTCCCGACTCAGCCAAGAAAGCTGTCACGGGGTCCCTGGTTCTGTTTTGTTGCTAATGCTGTAGTTATTGTTGTTTGCCTTGTTATACATACTAGTAAAGAACTGTTATTCCTATCCCCAGATCTGTGCCTGAGAGACCCTTGATTTCAAAACTGAAATAATTTGGCGGGGGGAGGGGTGTCTACATATTCCTTCCAAGGGAGGCTCCTGCCCTCCTTAGAAGACACCTGTCTTCTAAAACGGAGACAGCAACCAACAGGATACAACAGCAATCTCTAATTGTGCTGCAATCCTTGACTGTAAGCACTACTTACTTTTTAATTAAACAATGAAAGCTAATAATTTTCACCCAATTTCTAAAGCTTATGGACCATTTAGAAAAGCATGTTCTTGAGACAAACTCAGCTGGTAACTTAGCTTAAGGTCCTGTTGTGTGTCTTCTGGTCATGGTCTTCTCTCAGTCCTTGATTAAACAATCCTCTCAATCTGCATCTTTGGCATACACATAACCCTTCCACAACCCCCACATACTACTCTGATTTCATTACAACCAAAAGCTTTTGACAGGGTCTTCCACAAAGGGGATTGCTCTCCCAGATGTTTGTCTAAGTCAGCAACTCAAACATTGCTGTATAAGTTCAGCTGTAGCATTGTGCCCCACTATATTTCCTAATTGTTGCAGAGGAAACCTTAAAAACACAACTGGTCTGAACACCAGAATTTTACACCCATAATGCATTCATCTGTCTATTACTCCAACACTTAACTCAATTGGTTTCTTTTCATGGGATCTGTCTGTTAATCTTGCAGATACTGACACTTCTATACTGTGTCTAGATCACATCATGCAGGAAGATGTGTGGCAGATTGTAATACAGTTACAAACTGAACTGTGATTTATACCTTAATAGTGACACCTGCAACAATCACTGTAAACTCGTTATCTCATTATAAAATATCTCAGCTAACAAGAAAGTAGGAATGTGGGGCTGTATCTTCCAGTTGAGCCTTCCTGACAGCAGCCCATATGTCCTGTAGCTTACTTCCAACCTTTACCAGCAGCCTGCTGGCAAAGTCCTGGCCTGCTTTCCTCCTGAAAATATTCTCTGTGAGCACAGTCTGCCGGGATGTCTAATCCTCTGCTATTCTCTTCCTGATAATTTTCAACCTGTTGGTCACCTGCAGTCAAATCTAACTGACATGAAAGGGTCTCCAAAAGACAACAAAGTTCAAGTCTTGAGATAAACAGGAGGGAGCCAGGTTTAGGAGAGGGGCTGTGCTAATGAGGAAATGTTGGAACTGATTAAAGGAAGATAGTTTCTGCCTGTTTGATATCCTGTCAGTTCATCAGTACCAACATACTGATTGGTCCAGCCCACACATGTAATTTAAAATGAAAGTTGTAATACTGTTTCTGGCCCAGCTGTCTGCCCAAAGATGATGGAGTAGGCTCATGGTAACAGGATTTAATGGGTATGGGAAGGGGAGCTACAGATACTCAAATTGCAGTGCATTTTGAGCACCTGATATAGGTATTTTAAACCAGTTCATAGTACAAGAAAGCTACAAAAGAAGCATAGTCAACTACTCAAATATTCCTCTAAAGTGAAGAGAGAAACCAGTGTGGTCACACTGCCATTGTCCATCACGATCTCCAACTGCCAAACTGCTTTTTTGGGGCATAATTAAAATGATCCAGGCCCAGTGTGTCCTTCCACTGCTAGAGATCAAGAGATGGAAGAAAGAAAGATAAGATCTACCTTTGCCTGACTTTACCCAGATTTAAGACAAATACATATTACTAACTTCCTGACAACTTTCTGAGGATTTCTTTGTTTAATTAAAATGAAATATTAGAAACAAGCAATGCGTTTTCTTAGCTAGACTTCATTGAAATGGACTTTCAGACCTGATGCACTAGTCTGCTATACTTAAACAAGGCAAATAAAATTATAATCTAAGTATCCATTTTACTCTAGTGACAGATTACAGCAGAGTATGTTTAAATAGTTTTGCTTTCCATGAGCATTTGATACCATCTGTGCAAGGCATCTTCCATAGAAAGGAAGGTCCTTCCCTGGTGGTCCATTTCAGCTGCTGATTATGTTCTAGCAACAAAACATAAAGGAAACAGGTTATTGCAAAATTAGCATTGTCTCCATGTTTACATACAGGCACTGAAGGCTTTTGGGATTATGAGGTGCCTGGGTATTAGACACAGCCTCATCATGATAGCACATAGCAAGCCAGAGCTAATTTATTGGTTTCCTGATTTTGACTGAGAAAGGCAGAGGTCTGTGCTGAACAATTCCTAAATGTCTTTGAAACCAGCTTAATCATGTCTACATTGCGCTGATAGTACATTACACAGACATATATATATATATATATATATATATATATATATATTTAATTTGAGGCTGCAATTCTGTCTGTGTGACTGCAGATTGTTTTTTAGGAGCAGACTTGGTTATTTTCATTATGATTTGTTATAATTTGTTGGTTTTTAAGCACCTGATTTTCCTTGACAGGCTCAAGCATGGAGATTCATCATCTAAAAGCACGGAGATATATCATCTGAAACTGCAAGGGCAGTTTTCTTAGTAATAAAGGAAGCTGTGCAGCTCCCATGAAAATTTGCCCTCCAGCTTACAAAGAATGACTTAATTGAATTTTTGGGTTATTGTACAGAGCAATTGGAAACAAGTTGAGGTGTTCTACAGATGATGAATGTGTCCTGTAATTTTTCCAAGTTTGTCTTCCATTTATAAGTAAGCATAAAGTTAGGATTGAATAAACCCTTGAAATTGATGTAAAGGTGTTTTGGTATTTGCATGAGTTTGCAATTTTGAAAGCAGCAGGTGGAAGAGGAATTACTGCCCAGTACATATCAGTGAGACACCAATTTACATAATCATGGACCAATGCTAGTACCATTGTTTTGCTGATCATCAAAGCAAAGAGGATGTGTTTTCATCTTTTAATACACATGAAATTATGACAGCAGGATTGTGAGCCTTTTTTTAATGTCAGAGGTGGACAAGAACTTGGCTTTGGGCAGTATGTTTGAATTTGGTGTCATTGAGAAATTGAAACACTGAAGATCTGTAACATGGGGAAATTGACAAAGTATCCACCAAGGTTTTTGGTGGTTTCTCAAAATGGCCATTTGACAGCAGTTTTACCTCTACTTAGATATCCAGTATCTGTTCTGGTCTTTCTTCGTTATCTTGCTCGATTAAGTATGCAATGGGACTCTGATGTCCAATTACCGTACTGTAGTACAGAAATGACTTAATATGTTTACAGGTGAAGGCTGGGCATCTGATGTTGTAAAATGTGTGACTCTTCACTAAATATGAAGAGAAGGCATGTTTGCATATCCTTCCCTGTATAATGACGTTTCTTACCTTGTTAGGTCTTATAACAACTTCTTCTGGGAGCCCAATATTCTATCTCAAGATTAATTTGAACAAAGTACAAATTTATCTGTTGGTTTTTTTCAGTCAGTCTCCAGCTGTTGTAGTCTGTTTGTCCTTTAGTTTCTGACACATCTTCCAAAGTATTCAGTGGTTGTGCTACAGCTGAAGTTCTGTGGGCACTTTACAAAGGCCCTTTCTGAGAGCAAAATGAAGAATTACTGCCTAGTGATGCACCTCTGGTTTATGCTTTCTGGATTGTAGAGACAAAATAACGTAGGAACGTCTGTACCCCATACCAGTGTGAATGCTGATAAATTGTTTCTCCAAAGCTTTTTAATACAGAGTGTGGGAGGGAGAGGCAGGCGGGCAGGAAGGCAGGAAGGAAGTGCGTCAAGCAGGAAATGAGGCGGGAGGGAGGGAGGGAGGGAGGGAGGGAGGGAGGGAGGGAGGGAGGGAGGGAGGGAGGGAGGAAGGAAGGAAGGAAGGAAGGAAGGAAGGAAGGAAGGAAGGAAGGAAGGAAGGAAGGAAGGAAGGAAGGAAGGAAGGAAGGAAGGAAGGAAGGAAGGAAGGAAGGAAGGAAGGAAGGAAGGAAGGAAGGAAGGAAGGAAGGAAGGAAGGAAGGAAGGAAGGAAGGAAGGAAGGAAGGAAGGAAGGAAGGAAGGAAGGAAGGAAGGAAGGAAGGAAGGAAGGAAGGAAGGAAGGAAGGAAGGAAGGAAGGAAGGAAGGAAGGAAGGAAGGAAGGAAGGAAGGAAGGAAGGAAGGAAGGAAGGAAGGAAGGAAGGAAGGAAGGAAGGAAGGAAGGAAGGAAGATTTAACTAGTAAATTAAATATATAAATATAGATAGATAGATGCACAGTTAATTAGTATCATAAAATAAAGCAGGATTTGTTCAACAGTATGCAGTTTACATACTTTGGAAGCATTATATATGAAGACAAAGTAAGATGATAATCTTAGCCAAGACCTTGTCACTAAATGTGAGAAATACATGATTAGCTAGCATAGCTAGTCAGACAGAAATAACACAGATTACTTAATTGATTTCATAGGCATGATTAATTCATTTCATAGACAAAATTTTGAATACATTTTCACTATGTTAAAAAATGTTTCCTGCTTTGCGAGAGTCTGAAAATATCACCGCTATTTTGCATTTTCAAAGAGTATTTCTTTTGAGTGAGGTTCATAAACTATCTCTATTCATATAGGGACTCACTGTTAAGAGAAATCATATATCAATTTTTTGTCTTCATGTCATTGCTTGTAAGAATTTGATCCACTATTTTAGCTAAAAATATTATTTCAAATACATACTGGCAAGATGGTGTTTAGTGTTAGCTGTTAGATATTTTTTCAACTTAATTTCTATTTCGTATCACTACAAAGGAATAAACTGCTTTCCTAAAGGTTTTGATTCACAGTTCTGGATAAATTCAGCAGTAGCAACTAAAGCTGTTATTGCCTGAAGCAATCTACACCAGCCACTTCTCTGAGATTAGTCATAGCATGCCAAGTACATTTTAAATGGAATTTAAAATATAAAATGTTCTGGATAAATGTCAAATTCTATTGATTATAATGTGTTTAAACTTTAAAACAAATTAAATATATGCTTTAAGCATATAGTTTCATTGGGCTGGCTGAAGGTCAGAATGGTTAATATTGGGCTAGCATGTTAAATAAATGAATGGGAAAAATTTGTGAAGCAGGAGTAGCAGGAGCAGACATAAAAAAAGCCAATTATCATCTGTCTAGGTACCATTTTTAACAGAAAATTCTTTATGAACATTTTCTGAATCTTCATGTTGTTCTTGATTGGCCTACAAAGAGATACCCAAGGACACACCTATATCTGCTCCTAAATGTTCTGATAAAAATACATACTTGCAGTATTTTTCTCACGTAACATAATTTATTTATTTCTCAGAATTCTGTTTAATGAATCTTTATTTCATGAAAGAAAAATCCCAAATCATAAAATTCCATCTGTAGACAGGTCAGCTAGATTTGTGCTGGGTTTGACACAGCTGTCATTTATATGTCCTCTTATACATTATGATGCATTAAGAAGAAATGCAATTACTGAACCATTAGGATACATGATCCCAAGTACTTAGCCCTGATGACATAAAAACAGAGAAATCAATTGTTTGCATTCCAGCATGTCATGTTTGCAAATAACTTAGTCCTGAAAGCCAAAATGATGACATGACAAAAGTAACTTTCAAGTAGTATAAGAACTATATTATCAAACATCTCCATATTACAAACAAACTTAGGTTGCTTTTCTCTTCTGTTTAAATTGTTGTGGGTTTTTTTTTGTTGTGTGTACAAATATAAAGAAGAAATTATTTGTGTTTCATAATTGCAATTTAAAATATTACAGCATTCAAGTTGTGGTGGGATCTAGATAGTCAGGAAAGTTGTATAGTAAATAAATGACATAGTCCCTAAATAATTCTGGCGTCATCAAAGGCATTGGTAGCATTCCCGCATTTTATGTGGTACCATGATTTCAGTCAGTGCCCAGTGTAGAGCAAAAGGCCAAAGAATTGAATTTATCAAGGGCATCAACTTTTTAAACATGGGAATATCCACCTAGATTTAATAATGAGGTCAAATATTTAATGAAATTCATATGTTTAAGTCAGAAAAATAATTCCAAAAGAACTCTGTGTTGTCTCAGTACTGCTGTGGCAATGACCACTTCTTTAGAAAAACAAAATCACTATAATTTTAAAAGCATCACTCTCTTTTCTTCCCAGTAAAAATGACTGTTGAAACAGGGAATTCACATCTGATTAAAAAAAAGAATTATGAACATGTTAGGCATGAGAGAAGAAGTCTCTCCCTCTTCCCCACAAGAAAGAATGAATAATTTGACTTAAGTTTACTTGATTATTGGAATTTGTCAAAGGACAAGCATCCCTGGAATAGATTTACTGACCTTTCCCTTCCAAAATATCGTTTTATACAATACCAGAGATGAGCCTGAAAAAAATCATAGTTCTTAACTTCAAATAGATGTTAACCAAGCTAAGTTAATTTGCAATATTATAAGGCATTAAGTTTGGTTGAATGTCAGCAGAGCTCTTGATTTGATATGTATTTCATCACGATCTCCAGAGGCACTTTGACTGCTGTCCAGAACCATTCGAGAGATTACTGAAAGCATTTATTGCACAATCTCCCTTGAACTCACTGCTGAAGTTTGAAAGCAATGATAATTTTACTATTTGTGAGCAAATTGTACCTGAGTATATTATAGATATAAAAGGAGGGGTGGTGGTTACATGATGGCCTTTTATTCCCTTCGCATACCTTTGGACATGTAATATGGCTGGTTTTCCCCTCCATCTCAAAGGTAAAGGAGTCAGGAGGACACGGACGCTGTGGACCTATCCCACATGCCTTACCAATTCCTCTGGGAGCCTGGACTTTGGAAACGATACTTCCAGGAAGAAACACAAATGCCCTCAGGGTGTATTTCATTCTGCATCAGGCACACATCCCTTGGAGATGTGGGAGCTCAGGAAAGGAATGTGCCCCATCAGGGATCAAAGTCAGCTGTCTGTATCTTTCAATTTTGGTAACACTGTTTTTAGATAATGATAATGTGTTCATTAACAAAAGACAAAACCTATGCCCTTATCTACTCTTATGCAATGTCTGTGGCTCTCTTTTGCTGGCCTACAGTAAAAGGCTCCTATGATCTTCATCCAGTGCTATTTTCTAACTTTGATTGTTGAAAGGAAGAGCAGTCACAGTGGGCAAAATCTTAGAATACTGGATTTTCTCTTTCTGTTGAAAAATCAATATAAGCATAAAAAATTTAGCCATTAATATTTTTAGTTTGAAATCTTTCAAAAATCCTTCTAGGCTGTGAAAACCTCTTTTTCTTCTCCAAGTTACTTAAACAAGTAACTTTAAGTTAGTTTTAAGTCTCAAGCATTTATCTGTTCTTTAAGGAAATTCTTTAGGTGTCTTAAGAAATTCTTTAAGTGTCTCATCCCTTGTCATATTCAGATTGTGAATTTAGTTTATATGTTGATCCTTTAGTCATAAGTAATGCTTTCCTGGCGTTACTGCAAACTCTTTCCTACACACTTTAACTGACTTCTCTCACCTCTCTAATTTTCATGTGGCCTTCTCCCCCTTTTTTTGCACAGTTGAACTTTACATTTTTTAATGCCACATCTTTGTTTTTGCTGGCTTACATTGTTCCTTCCCTATATGTCTGTGACCAGTTATCACAACCACATGGATCATCAGTGTTTTTCTGTTGGAAATAGTTTCCGTAAACATCAGCTTGCTGCAGAGCTCAACAGCCACTGTGTTTACTCCATTGGAAATACCACATACTGGTAAACCTATTTGTTTCTGTGCATAGGGGGATGAGCATCATTTCTGCCTGTCATTTTAAATAAAATTTATAGTTATCAAATATATTTACTGCCGTAGCAATTAAAAATAAAATGGTTACTGAAGTTTCTTCCACAAGATTTGCATTGCTGCCTAGTTTGAGAAGGGTGTTTTTTTCTTTCTTTAAAACCTATGCCAATTATTTTCTTCGTAGATATAATTCTTCAAGACTCATTTCCCTTGTTTGTAACTTTGTGCTACATCCTTTCTGAAAAATAATAAAAAACTCTCTCAACATACAAATTAGAAAAAAAATTGTTATGAACCAGAAAATATGTTTAGATACAATAAGTCAATTTAATATGTTCCGTTCATTCCTTTGGCATGCTTAATTTTAGAACTGATGAACTAAATAATTTGCTGTCAAGAGAAGAAGCATATGGCTATGGCAGTTCTAGGTGAGAAAAATCTCATTTCTGAATACATAACAGCATATGATTCCACATAAACTTCAGAAATGGCTTTATTTTATTTTGGACATATTTTTCAAATCCTAATGTATTTCATACATAGAATAGTTTGTGTTAGAAGGCAGTTCTGGAAGTCGTCTGGTACAACCTCTGTGCTCAAGCAGAGTCCTCTAGAGCTGGTTTCCTGGGACCATGTCCAGATGGCTTTTTATGATCTCCAAGGATTGAGATTCTGCTACTTCTCTGGGCAACCTCTGCCACTGCTCTGTCATTCTCACAGTAAAAGCAGTTGTTCTTTACATTCAAGAGGAATCTTCTCTGGTTCTGCCTCTGGTCCTGTCACTGGGCACCATTGGAAAAAGCCTGGATACCTTCTCTGTGTACCCTTCCTTAATGTATATATATACATTGATAGCATTTCCCTTGAGCATTCTCTTCTCTCCTCATCATTTTCACATCCCTTCTCTGATAATACTTCTAATGCAGCCCAGGGTATCATTAGCCTTCCTTGCAGCAAGGTCTTTACATAAGAAATCCAATTCTTGTACTGTTTTTGGGTTTTTTAAAGCGACTTGCTTGTAGAAAATTAGCTTCCCTTTTTCCCCCCCAGAGTTTAAGACATTGTTTTTGTTATTTCTGTGCTTTTCTTGGGGACAATGTAATGATAGTAATTTTTCTAAAAACAAACATAAACAGGATTTGCTTCATTCTTTAACTGGTAATACATAATTAGAGATAGTTTCCAAGTAATACTCCACCTCTAGTGCATCAGGTTTGTAGTTCAGCACAGCTAATAATTTCCCAGAACAAAATTCATGAATGAATTATTATTGACATGCAGAATTTAGTGCTGAAGTTCATACAGTGCTTTGAAAACTTGTGCCGTGGTAGAACTGATTTTAATCTATCAGATCAGAGACTTGCGCTTTTCAACTACAAAACTGGGATTGCTTCATTCATATCTGTCACCAGGTTTCAGCCACTGTCTTCTTGTTCCAGTGTTTTCCATTATTTAACAGTTACAATATAACACCTGGCAGATTCTATTTGTGTTTATATTTTTGTTCTTTGTCTCTAGCACTGAGAGCAGTAAGTCTTAGCAATTGTATGCCATTTGTCCTTCAAGGAAGGCAGCTGATATACATTCTTCCCCCACTTAGGTAAAGAGCAGTTTAATGAGATTTACGTGCTGTTTCTGGTAAGAGGCCAGTGCCTTATTAGTGAACCAGCAGTATACTGACCTTTTCCTTTAACCTGCTTTATATTCACTGCATGTTGACCTAGCAGTGTAAAGCTTAGAGCCAAATATTTAATGATGTGTCAATTATTCTAAGCCCAAATTTTCACTCACAGGTACTTTGATGTATGCAGCAGGCTTACTGAATGTTATTTGATATCCTCAGTTCATCATTGAAACAGAGTATGTAAATAAAAATGTTAGTTGCATAGAGATTCTGTGCCTCACATTCTAGATTTTACGTATTTTGAAGTACCTTTAAAAATATTCTGATAATTAAGATTTCCTAAACCATTTTTTCTTTAAGCACTTAAGCATGATTTGAAAAAAATATAGTGCATTTGGATTATTCTTCACATGATGAATCATACCTGTGCTGTTTTTTTCATATTTGCAAGATAAAATTTCAGAGGAATACCAGAATCTTTTTAAGGCCATTCAACTGATATTTTGGCTTGCATTAAGTAATGGGTAGAAAAGAGTTATTATGGAATACATCTAAAAAAATTCTGCTCTAAATCAAACTATGGTGGAATGTAACAGTTGCTGCCTTCGTGTCAATGCTATTTGCTGATGCAGCTCAATGCTGTTGAATCACCACAAGGGAGACATTTGAAGAGCTTGGTATTCAAACATCTCTTGGATGAAATCCATAAAAGAGCAGACATGAGCTGTGTAATAAATCCCGTAGACATGTATGCTGGTGCTATGAAATGGTATCAGTAATCCTATCCAGAGTAGCAATTAAAATATCACAGCAGTAGTCTTCTTTTCCTTTTAATAAAAACTCTAATAATGACAACAATGAAGTAAGAGATGATAGAAATTTTTATATAACAATGATGTTCTATTTCCAGTTAACAATATAACACAATGGTGAAATATATGACTGTCTTTCTCCCTGTAAAATGCTAAATATAAATATATGACAATGAAGTCCAGACCATTAAGCTTTCTTATGCACAGAATCACGCATGAAAAATTCTGCATATATATCCATTGATGTGCCGACACTCTCAAATTCCATAGTAGTGTCTAACAGCTGGTAGTATACACTGTAGATTGAAGCCTCTTAGCTTATTAAAGTCCACAAAAGATTTTCAAACTTAAACAGCTAGAAAATTGCAGTCTGATTTTTTCAAGGCTATGAGCAAATAAACTTTGGTTTTCAGGACAAATAAATCAGACTTTCATGACCATTGTTAACAGGCTATTACAGGAGCAAATACTGAATCATCTGTAACTCCCTTGGTCTCTCCCAGGACTTCTGAGGTTGCTCTGACAGCTGTTGTCTTTGACAAAGTGCTTCCTAAAGATAATATCTGAGGATTATTTTGCCAAAAAAAACATAGGTAGCAAGCAAATTAAAACAAATAGAGAAAATCTTCAGTGGCAGGTATGCAAATAGTAATTAAATTGCATTAAAAATAATGAAATAATGAATAAATCACACATAGGTAAGTTAAAAATAGCAAGTAGTTTTTGAGCATGTCCAGAAGAGCTTTCAAATTGACTCCAACATGATCCATTTATGTGTTTCTCTATTAACCTTATTAACCCACAGACTTTGGGCCCACTTATTTGCGTAGGAGAAATACAATTCCCTTCACATGAAGTATTTTATAATTAAGAACAGAGAGATATTATTTTCATATATTTTCATGTCATTCAACCGTCTCTTCTGAGTGGTTCCATTGATTTCACATTTGTTTCATTGTAAATTTGCCTGAACTAAATTTGACCTTCATATCTAAGTCAGTATTTTCATGTAATTACTTAGTTGGCTGAGGTCCCATATAGCACAGTAAGAGCAGCATTAACCCTCTCTGTGCTTACATTTTCCAGTACCTATCCTATCTAAAGAAGTGATGTTAGCAATACTATTGTAACATGGATTGTTATCCTAGTGAAGAGTGGAAGGGAATTTTGTACTTAATTTTGAAGGTGTGCTTTGAATTATTTTCCAGCCCTTTATTAAAAAAGTAAGTTCTGTTACATGATGCGTAAATAAAGAGTTTCAGTGTCTGTGTGTATAAATGTTAAGACATGTGCACAGTGTTTTCACCACAATTTCATCAAGTTATCTCCTCCCAAGAGGAGGGATCAGTGAATTTTGCACTCAGCTGCTGCTGAATAGAGTTTTTTTATGAGCCAGACTTCTTGGAGAATCCCTTGAAGTGGACTTGCTTTGTCTGGTCAGAGCATGAGATCTTGTGGAAGGGGCATTTTGGTGCACAAGAACTCCAAAGGAGTTCCTTCTCTTCACAATATTTTTGATCCATTACACCGAATTTCACATAGCTGGGGCAATGCCTGAGCCTTTTTCTGCTCTGTATTCCAAGGAGAATCAAATCTCCAACTTGCCAAGAAAAAATGAAGTTTGCTTTGTTAAAAGTGTTGGAAAAATGTTGTAGGAGGGAAAAATGGTCAAGATAAAGACCTATATGAAATTCACTTGGGAATAGAAAGGATAATAACAGCAAAACCCCTATACCAAGACTACTCAGTGCAGTCAGTCCAAGACCTTCAAAAAATTTGAGCTTTCTTTTTGTGCTTCACTGTATTATTGATCAAATCTGCCCTAAAATACATCATGACTTAAATATATGTAGGCCAACAGTTGTTATCTTGACTTAATAATTAGTTTCTGTAAAAATCTGATTAATTTTTAATTTGTAACACACCTACATTTCACAGGGGTAATCATGTAATCCTCATAATCTGGAGATAATCTGTTGATGACCCTAACCCAGACTGCACTGTGTTATACTCTGTGCTCCTGTCCATTCATGAAGCTATTTTTAACAGTGTAATTAAGAGAACAGTCTTTACTATAAATAAAAAGGCACAGCTCCACATCACAATTAAAAAAAAAAAAAATGTATCATGAATTAATGAAACAAAAGCTCGAAGTAGCCTATCAGGAAAGCCAGACAACAGATTCTTTGTTGATTCTGTGTTAATTCTTTTTATTTATGACAGAACACCTTGTCCCATTTTATCATTTAAAAAATGCCGATTTACATATTGTTTTCTTAATGGTTCTAATTTATGAGTCTGTAAAGAGAATGTTTGGTCATGGGATAAGAAGTAGCTTCACTTTCTAAAGATTAACTTGTTTTTGCACATACAAACACATTGACCTACTTGCTTGGATACCTTTTAGCCCCTTATAATAGAATTAATGATATTTACATTCTAAAAGTAACTTTTTATACTGTATTTAGAGACATTGTAACAGATATGAAAATGTAAAGAAAGAGAAGAACCACCATTTGTATAATATAAGAAATTTGCATTATTTTATGACTAAAGAAATTGCAATTAAATAACTAGTTTATCTTTCTAAGTACTCTGCTGTTTCTCTGCAAGTAAATATTTGAGTTGTCTCATCAAATCGGAAAAATTTATTCTGTGGTTTGTTTCTTTGCTCAGTAGTTCAATTATTTTTTTCAACAAATCTGAGACACTAAAAATGATGTTCGGATTTGCAAATTCCTAAATGTATTTTGGAAGTCAATAATAAAAATATAATAAAAATATAGGACATTTTACCTGAATATTTGCATAATTTTGTGACATAAGATAGCATATAATTCCAGTTATTAATGTGAGATTATAAAATTGCAGTGCTGACAACATCCTGAAGTGTTTGCTGAAATGGTAAATGCTTTTAAGAGCAATTTTTTCCTGATTCATAGCAATCTGGTAATTAATGTGGCAACCAAAGCAAGCTTGTATACTAAAATGACCCAGTAAATAATAAAATTATAATGTAGTATCTTCTGCAGGAGTTTCTATGGAGTATAAAAAAGAAAAAAACAGTTTTAAACAAATTGGCAAATTGATTTTTTTTTTCCAGTTACTTTGCTTTAAAAGTTTACATTGGCTCTGTGCTAAGGGATTATTTGAGGCCATGGAGAAATCAAGAATGAGCTGATTGGGTTTTGAATGAAACCAGAGTGAAAATTTTAAAGTTATGGACCATTCAACTTGAGAAGTTTCCACAGGAAAGAAATGGTTAGGAATAATACAGACAGACTGATGCAGGTACATAATTACATTGTACATAATTACATTGACTCAATAGAACAAAAAGATATATATAGATATGCATTAAAATGCATTAAATGTATTTTAATGCATAAATGCATTAAAAGATATGCATTACTGGGAGAATGAGACACCAGGAACTAAGGCTACAGGTATAGGTAGTTTTCTAGAAAATTATTGCAGCTTCTTTTCCTTTTCCTCATATATACCCATGCTTTTTTTGCCTTCTCTATGTATCCCCTATTTTCTCTCTATCCTTTGGAACTTCAAGAGGTCAATTCTGAGGCAGCCTGTATGCAGCATAATGCTGGGGAAACCATCCAAAAGAGCTCCCAAAATATCCCAAAAAATCACAAGAGTTCTGAAGAGCACAAAAAATCTTGTTTGTGAAAGAAAAGAAGGTACTGCGTCAAATGGTGGGTATTTAGGAGTCTGGCTTCCAATAATAAAGATCTCTATTTGCAATAACCAGAATAGCACATCAAAATTTTATTTCCTTACACCTGACACACCCAGGCTGGCAAAATTAATTATCTGGGAATGTCAACAATGACACAGTGATGGTGTATGAGATTGCCAGTAGTGTGAATTTTTACTTCCTCTTCATGTACAGGGTTGTATTACATAAGATGCCTAGAAGTGGGAAACCTTTACTTTTCAGCCTTCACTCCATTCTCAGCACTTAATTGGCTTTATTAAACTCTATTAATGAATCATAGGACTTCTTTGGGTTTATTAGTCTTCTGTTTGATGGAGCAACTTGAGCATTTACAAGACACATAATTTTTATCTATTCAAACTTAAACAGCCTAAACCTGGCTATAGCTGTTTAAGTCATTAGTCAGACAAGTCTGCCTCATGCTGGGTAAATGCAATTCTGATCCCAGAAATTGTTCTGACATAGACTTGCTCTGCTCCTTTGAAGAGAGTTTAGTGTACTCAGTGAAGACAAAATTCATAAGGCTCTGGTCTCTTACACCCAGTGTAACAAAATTATTCAAGAGTTGTATTCACTGTATTCACTGCTTTAAGAATTCACAGCTTAATGGACAAGGATCTGTACAATTAAGAGAGGGAGAAAGGAGAGCAGGAAAAATGAAAGGATCTATCATTTGACATGCAGGGTTGCCTTCAAAAACTTCTTGAAAGCTAATTTTGTTCTAGAGACCCTGCAAAAACTGTGCTCATAGCCAAGCCTTGCTCACTTGGTGCTAGAATTACCACCTTTACCTACCTTCTTTTCTTACTCTGAGAGTCTCTTTCTCACCAAAAATGGGTGAAAGAGTTGAAAAGACAGTGAAGGGTAGTAGCTGCTGCAGCAGGGATCAGTTTCTACTACCATTTTAGGATTTTGATCTTTGATGGTGATGAAAGGTGTCTCAACTTCCACTCTATGATTATGGAGGTGTATTATAAAACATGTTTATTCAGACAATTCCATGACCTGTCAAAAATCACATTTAATTTAACATTGTGTCTGATGCTGCAGGAGTTGACTCCTTTGGTTACACTGAGCTGAAGTTTATGTAAGAAAAAGGGATGAGTGAAAGCACCCACTAAAGACAGCATTTTCAGCACTTCATTTTCAACATGGAAAATACAACACTATTACCTGCTGTTGCAGGGAAATACTTACTTTGATATGGGCAGACATGGCTAGTGACCAGTGACATGCTCAATAGGACAAAAGATCTCCAGAAGCCAGTAGGTAAAGCAATGGAAGAAATTTGCACTTTTCCAAGAATTTGTGCAGGAGCTGTGGTCAGAGATAAGGGCTGAAGGTCAGGCAGCTACAAAGCTGATGTGCAAAACAGGCTCCATGAAGAAAGAAAAGACATCAGTGAAATCAGGAAGACATAAGGAGATACCAAGGCTAATGAAATAGAAGAAGGAGGAAAAGATCAGTAGTACCCAAATAACACAGTACATGAGAGAAGAGTGTGCAACTCATGGCCAGCATTTTCTTTCTCTTCAGCCAGATCTGGATTTTCAGGTCTTATTCATCACATATGGGGGGGTAGCTACCCTGTCAGTTGCCCAGGCATATGTATTACTATGCAGTTAAATTTTAAAAAAACCTAATATGCAGAGCTAGTACTCAAGATTGCTACAGACAAGTGAAGCTCTGTCTAAAACATGAAAATTATGCGTGAATTTTTGGAATTGGAACACTGAAGAAATCTTCCCTCCCACAAAACCCCAAATCAAACCACAAACACATAGAAACAAACAAAAAAACACCAAAGCAGGAAAAAAAAAAAAGGTTAGAAAGTTTATTTTATAGTGGCTTGCCTGCAGTGTGCAAAGGAGGTCTTGAGGAAATGTGTTCTCTTGTACTCTGAAATTACCAGCTGTGAGGTGGGAAACTCCATGATGCCACAGAAACTGGCCCTACACAGGTGTTTCCTCTGCTGAGATGGAAAAACTTACCTGTACTTTACTGTGAGAATGAGTTCTCACATACCTATGTTTGTCTTAGCTGTTCTTTATTCTAAGAAGGAATGGGCTATGTGTACCCTGGAGTTAGACCTGCCACTACAATTGCTATTGACTATGTGTGTTGTAAGGTATAGACTATAAGATGTTTGTACTGTACTCTTTTATGTTGTTTTCTTAAAACAAGTTACTTTTTAGTAACTTATTTCCACTTGATGCATTGAAAATATATGTGCTTTGGGAATAATGAAAACCCACTAATTTAAGCACCTTATAAAAAATATTGAATGTCAAATACCAGCCTTAAGGAAGTCTCTATACTTAGTTTTCAGGGTGAGTATGTAACTCCTGAATGCACCTCAATTTTGTTTAAGCTGTTGCTTAAGTTGGCCATACTCTGCAGAATTTCTGTGAATGTATCATATACTTTGCTCTGTCTCTTAATAGATTTCCCAAAGAAATAAAGTGTAGTCATCTGTAATCCTCACAGTCTGTGAGTCCAGCACTTGCTGAAGTACAAATACATAATATCACATGAATATTCACAGCTACAATCAAACCCATGGTACATCCCTATGGCATTAGTATCGAACAGAAGGGACTTCCCACTGGAAAGCTGGTGCAAGTAGGCTTAGGCAGACTGTTCATCTGTCCATTCATTTACTGTCACGTGTGTCATGCAAAACTGACACAACAACTTGTTAACAGGCATAATATCACTGCAATATATCACTACAACCATAACTACAGAAGCACACATGTACACCAGATTGTAGGAAATACAGCAAGTAGACATGTTAGGAACAAAATTCTTGGCCAGCACAGTTTATCTTAAACTTGCATGCTTAAATATTAAATAATATTTATAAAGTATCAAATAATAATTTTATTTACTTAATCTAGCTCTCTAACATCTTTAAATATCACACATTATCACAAATATTTCTTTTAATACTGCTGAAGGGAAACTGACAGAGGGAGATTTAAATTGCACTCTTCAAAGTAGCACAAAACAGACATCCTCAGACAGGATGTTCATATTACCTGAATGTGTAAAAGTGAGGGGACAAAAGCCTTTCCAGTCTCTCTGAACTCCCATCAAAACCACAGCTAAATAATGTTGGAGAAGAGATTCACTTTGTACTTTCAAATATTTCTTCCCATAATTTTAAGCTCTAACTATGAATTAATTAAGAAAAACAAATACATAATATTTATATTTAATAACATAAAATTATGTTAAGATAGCATGACAAAAAGAAAAGCATTTAATTTCTATGCAGTTGGTTTCCTGTGACAAGGGGAGTGATACCAAATTTATGCTTCTGTAAAATGTGAAAAAAATATTTCACACTTTAAACCCATCAGTGCCAAATATCAGTCTTGTGAGATATTGCCCTGGTTTTGGCCAGGCCAGAATTAATTTTTCCACATTAGCCACGAGAGGGTGTAGCTGCAGCCATGTGGGCATGTCTAGGTTGTTATTCTATACAATGAACACACTACTGGGGGTGGAACTGAGAGATTCTCACTTCCAAGAAGAAGGCGTGTGTCGATTGAAGTTGGAAAGAAAAGCGTGGGAGGAGAGGGTTAGTTTACCATTTTGCTCATTGTCTCGAGGGTGGGCTACAGTGGGTCAGGGTGAGCATATTTTGTATGTAAATCACCCTCTCTTTGTACACTTTTTTTTGTTAATATTGTTGCTGTTCCAGTTCATTTTCTTGTCCCATTGTTGATTTCAGTAAATTGTTCTTATCTCAACCCTTAATCTCTGCCTTTTGTCTGTCTTGATGGGGTGGGAGGTGGGGAGGGAGTAGGAAGGGCAGCTGTAGTGCTGTTTCTAAACCATGATAGATGAATTGAACTTCTGGGGATCTGGCTGCTGCTGCAGTCCAACAAGAAGGGATGCAACAATGAAAGCTTGAGAGTGTATTCTGCAGCCCATTGCCTGGCTCTGATCATCTCTGACAGCCACACATCAGTGGGACTCAGTAGGATGTATCAGGGTCTTGGGGAAACTGGCTGCTATTTCTACCAAGCTACTCTCCTTTGCTCTTGAAAAGTCGTGGTGGTCTGACAAACTCCCTGGTGACTGGAAAAAAGGAAACAGCTTTCCCATATTTAAAAAGAAAGGAAAGGAATATCCAGAGAACTAAAGCCTCTCCTCTGTACCTGGGAAAATCATAGAGCAGATCCTCCTAGAAGATACATTAAGGTACATAAAAAGGAGGGCATGATCTATGGCAGCCACCATGATTTCACTTGTCCAATCTGATGTTCTTCTGTGAGGGAATGGCTGCAATATTTGAGAAGGGAAGACTGACCAACGTCATCTACCTATGCCTCTGAAGGCCTTTGATGCAGTCCCACTGGACATCTTTATCTCCAAATTGGAGAGACACGGATTTGATGGATGTACTATTCAGTGAATAAGGAATTTGCTGGATGGACACAGCCAGAGAGTTGTGCTCAATGGCTCTATGTCCAGGTGGAAGCTGGTGAGGAGTGATGTTTCTTAGGGCAGACAGAGGTCTGGGGACTGTTGCTCTTCAATATCTTCATCAATGACGACATTGAGTGCACCCTCATCAGGTTTATAGATGGCACAAAGCCAAGACTTTGAAAAGACAGGATCTTTCCTGGGGGAGTGAAGAGGGACCTGGACAAGCTTAAGCAATGGGCCCACGGGAATCTCAGGAGGTTCAGCCTGAGAGTATCAACAGTGAAGTGTGAAGTGCTGCCCCTGGATCAGGGCAGTCCCAGTTATGAGTACAGACTGGGAGAAGAACTCATTGAGAGCAGCCCTGTGGAAAAGGGCCTGGGGGTTCTCCTGTATGAAAAGCTGGACATGACCCAGCAGTGTGTGCTCACAGCCCAGAAGCCAGTGATGTCCTGGGCTGCACCATAAGGGAGGAGCAGGGCGAGGGAGGGGATTCTGCCCCTCTGCTCTCATGAGACCATACCTGGAATGCTGCATCCAGTTGTGGGGTTCTCAGCAGAAGAAAGACATGGACCTGTTAAGATGGAGAGAAAGATGATCCAAAGGATGAAACGCATCTCCTGTGAAGACAGGCTGGGGATCTCTAAGTTTTTCCTCCTGGAGAAGGCTCTGGGGAGGCCTCAGTTAGCCTTTCAGTACCTTAAGGGGGCTTATAAAAACAAGTCTTTTTGTATGATCAGATAGTGATAGGACAAAGGGTAATGGTTTGAAACTGAAATATAGCATGTTTAGATTAGATGTTAGGAAGAAATTCTTTACTCAGAGGGTGATGAAAGATTGGAAGAGGTTGCCCACACAAGTCATGGATGCCCCTTCCCAGAATTGTTTGAGGCTAGGTTGGATGGAACTCTGGGCAATCTGATCTAGTGAATGGCATCCCTGCCCATGGCAGGGGCTTGGAACTAGACAACCTTTAGTATCCCTTCCAACTCAAACCATTCTATGATGCTATTCTGGTTGATCCTGGCCTTCTCTTGCCTGGGTTTATGCCCTCTTGTTTTCACAAAAAGTAGTTTCAAAAGTAGAATTTCAGTGCTCTAAACTGTCAGAACTCTTGTTTTGTTCCTCCCCCACCCCCTCCCCTTTCTGCATGTAAAAATATGTTGTAACAAACTTGTCTTTCTGTAGAATTTACTGTATTCTTTTTTATCAAAATTAAATTTTGGTTATTCTCTTGACTCTGGCTTTTAAACAAATAAAATGCCTTGTTCTATGTTTAGATGACTAAAATATTGTTTCAGCTATCTATTAATAACAGACACACCAGGTCAGCCCAAAAAACTTCCTTTAACAAGAGAAGTTTTCTCCTTATGGATGAATAATGCATATTGGAGAAATAACACCACTCCTGCATTTTCTGTGTAGGCTGATAATGTCCTGTCTTTCAGCAAATGCATTAGGCAAACGAGAACACTTAGGGGAAACAGCCATCTCCCAGAATAGAACATTGTGTTCTTGCTTTAGCAGAAAGTAAGTTACAGTGGTAGCAACTTCATGGTTTAAAACTCCAGATGACTTGTCTTTGCAGTCATAACTGGAGCTGTGAAGCAGGAGGAGTTACATATTAATGGTCCTCTTTACTGTCAGAAGAAGCAGCTGGCTCCAAAGGGCTCATGCCATCCTCAGCAGGTGAGAAAGCAGGGTAATGCTTGATACTTACAAAATAAAGTTGCAGGGAGGTGCAGAATGTGTCGCAAATATATTCTCATGCCAGCATTTGGTTTATTTTACTGACACTAGTCTTCCCAGCCGGTCCTTAGAAAATGTGATAACGTTCTCTGGAAAAAGACAAGATATATCCCTATTCACTGAAGAGATTTCCTATGATTTGCAGGCTTTGAATGCAGAGGTTCTCAGACTCTTTAAGGGCTTAGAGAAGGGAGTCCTCACTGCCTCAACCAGCTCAGCATATCCTATTTCAAAGAAAAATCTTCTTAGACTGGCATTAAAACAGTGGATTTTATATGTATTGATAGCGAAAAACCAGAAAGATATGCATCTATAAGCCTCACACTATAAACTCTTCCAGGCGGGGACTTTCATTATGAGAATTCCTTTACATAGTAACAGAATATAAACATATGTATTGTATGCAACATATAAAATGCAACATGCATGCTGCCTAGAACACATACATTTTTAGACTGTATTGTATTGTTCTGAAATACATGGTAATTCTATTATTATTATTATTATTATTATTATTATTATTATTATTATTATTATTATTATTATTATTATTACCATCATCATCATCATCATCATCGTCGTCATCGTCATCATCATCATTAAAAATTACTTCTGTATTAAACAAACAGCAACACAAACAACACAAAAACAACAAACCAAACCCGAGTGTCTCTGTCTGAGAAATTTAGGAAATAAATGCAGACAAGTTAGAATGTTCTGACACTCCCTTAGAAAATGTCACCAATTTTCCTTTCATTTTCTTAATCTTAAACATGTGGGTGGTGAAGGCAGCCGATTACTGTGTCTGTGAGATCATAAATAAACTGTGTCTCTGAAAAAGATCTGAATAGAAAGAAAGCAAGAAGGTGGTGTGAACAGAGACAAAATCAGAAAATTAGAGAAGAAATAAGCTGATGCTACACTGCCATATTTGATAGCTCTGTATTGAGTGTGGGGAAGATTGAATGCAACACAAAATGGGGCTAAACTGAAGATTAAATTTTTAAATGTAGTTTGGAAAATAACTCAGTGCATTAGAAAGTTAATCCAAAGCTATGTTTTATCAGTGAAATGGTATGTACATATGTGATGTACATGGTATAAACAAAACAGAAATAATTTGGTCATTTAGAACAGTTTTCCCACAGGAATATAGTGAAAGGTATACCTATGCAGAAAACACCAGGTGTTTTTAGTGCCCACTAGGAATCTGCATCATGGGTTATCGTTTAGTCATGTCCTGTACATTTTGCTTACATGCTTACAAAGGTACACTGTCCCTTTCTCCTCTGGGATAGAGACTCCTGTCTGCAGCCATTTGCTCAGTGCCCTAGTCTGTATCACCATAGTCTGGTGATGTGCTGGAGATGTGTTGGGGTCTTGGATGGACTGCAGCATTGCCTAGTGGTGGTTTCTTGGCTCACTTGCCAGACTGAAGATTTACTGAATATTTTATGAGTATATAAAGAGACTCTTTAAAAGAAAACTACCTCAGAAGCTCTGATTATGATTTATGGCTTTTGAAACTCAAGAGTCAAAATGAAGAAGAGACTGAGAACATAGCAAGGATAATTCTTCCTTCTTATTTCTTACTTCATCTAACAGGAAAGAAAAACTGACCCTCTGTTTCCACAATTTGATTATTTTCTCTGTGTTGCTGATGAACATGATTTTCATCCTGACTCTAGATGCAGTAAGGCATCTGACCAGCACATAAAAACTTTCTGAATATCATGTTTATTCCTGAAATACAGGCAGAAAATATAGTGCAGCTGCGAGTCTTGTCAATTTGTATTGCTGCACTGCATAGAGTCTCAACCAAAGCGCTTTTTCATATGCAGTTAGCCAGCTACAAACTGGACATGAAAACCTCTGTGCACCTGTCCTTGTGCCGCAGTCCCATAGTTTTACATAATTTCTCCAGATGAATTCACTTTGTTATGATTTATTTCATGGCAGTACCCATGAGGATCAAAACAGAAATATAAATTTCTCCATATATAAGCTATTAATGTATACAGAAAGAACCACTGTAGGGCTCCAGTATTTTGAATGGATTAGAATTGTTTAGTATTGTACATGCCTTCAGCAAAAAGAATTATAAAAGAATGTAAGAGTATGCCTTCATACCAATTCTCATCAGAAATATTGTATTTTTATACCTCAAAGCTCCCTGCTAAAACTAGAAACTAATTTGAATCTTTCAGTGTAAGTGCTGATGTTTTCTCTCTTCTATTTTGCTTATTAACTGTTTTGTAAATGTCACTTTAAAAATCTGATTTCCTGCAGTTAAGTCAACAGCAGGTCAGTTTATAGCATATTGAGGTGGAATTATTTAATCTAAAAATACATAACAAAGGTTTACTTTTCACAAATAAATAAAATCTTGTGGAATAAATTCTCTGCTAAAGGGCTTTTTGGAAGGGCTAAGGAAGTTCTATCACTCTACTTAAACAACAAAACAACTGTGCCCTCCTTGTCACAGCTCATATATTTCCTTTTGTGATTGCTCTTATAAACCATGAAATTTGCAGTGGTAGTACCTTATGTGGAGATACAGGGAACTGTTTAAGAGACAATTTTTGAGAGCAGAGAAACATATGAAACACCTTCTAATAGTAGAATACCTGCTCAATTTCTATTGAAGCAGACCAATAATACAATTACAAATTGAAACCTTGATTTGAAACTTTCCATATGATAGACGGTATATACACATGTAAGTTATGTATACTACTGTAGCAGCAACCATTAAGAGAAAAATCTTTAAGGATTGAGAGAAAGCCAGTCTGGGAACTGGGACTTATTTTGCATTCTGGGCAGAAGGACAAATTTCACCGTACATCTGTCAAAACCGGTACAAGAAGCAGCTGACTAAATTAACTCACAAAACACAAGTGGTAACACTCTCTAAAGATAAAATTTTTGAACACCCTTGGGCAACATTCTTGTACAAAATTCTTCTGTTGTGATTAGCAGATTAATTAATTAAGATCAGGGTATTAATGGAGAATTTTCTATATCACTGCATTGAGTTCGTTAATACACAGTCATGTTGAAACTAGCTACAAAATGTCCAAATTTAATAGGAGAAATCCCTGAAGCTGCAAAATACCACTGAGAGCAAAACCCCAAACTTTACTGCTATTAGTCATTCTCAGTAGTAGTTACTCCTTGAGTGGACCCTTGAAAAACAGAAGTGTTTTAGAAAAAAATTGCTACTCAGCTGAGTAATATGTGAGTAAAAGGAATGAACAGCTTGTCTAGTTGATCCCAAATCTTTTAAATAGCGCACAGCAGTGCAACAGTTGTAGAGACATGGCTTTTTTGGCAACAGTTCAACAGCTCCAGCACTGTAATCAGCTTGCAGCCCTGGCATTTACAGGGGCCTATGCTGCACTGATCACCAGGCCTTGCCAACAGTAGCAAATCACGACAACATGCAACCTAGTAGAGCTTTGAGGCTGGAAATGTCCCACATTTCATTCAGAGGTGAAAGGTACAGCTGTGACCAATCCTTCATCTTACTCTTTGCCTCAAGAGGCAGTTCGTGCTCTGAAAGACTCCTGTATCAGACAAAGTGCTGTGTAGGAGCAAACTTCTCTTAGTTGCACATTGAAAATGTAATGGAAGGTTATCTGTAATTGGGACTAACTTGAAGCAGATTGTGCTCATCATATTTCAGCTAGAGGCTCCTAGGTATGCTGATCCAGGAGTCAGAGACTGAGGCATGCCTGTCGAGGCAGCTGGCTTTCTGCCCACTTGAAAGAGTGGCTTGAGAAGCCAGCTGCTCGTACCATAAGTGATGAGTCATTTATCTGGTAATGCACTGGTAGTGAAGAATCATTACAACTAGCAGTAAATTACTTAAAACAGAAAATTGTTTCAGTTCATTCTGTCACTATCATAGACATATTTTGTAGGTTCAGGGAACTTTGGCCCATCTAAATTTGCCTTAATATCTTGTTCACCCAGCCTACATTTAATTCCATATGCCAGGTGTTTCCAATGCCTAGCTGTACATTTAGGGTCTCTGAACTTCTGAGGACATTAGAATATTCATTGCATGGCTCAGACCTGGAAATTTATGTGTCAATTATATTAACTTTTGACCTGAGCTTATGAGGCAGCAGATGACATCTACTCAGGGCACTTGCCGCTCATGGAGTTCAATGTATCATCCAGTTGAGCTTCTCAAAGAAGGCTTGTCGTGTTGTAGACCAGAAGTATAGTAATAGAAACCTTTTTTAATACTTGAACCCATGAGCGCACCCTTTGAACACCCATGGCTGTGCCCAAAGCCACTCATATAAGGCACACCTTGCAGTACAATTTTCATGCAGGACAACCCCTGCAGAATGAAACCATCTGGAGAAGTATCTTGGTGGCAAGAAATGCTCTACAGCATTATGTAGAAATGTAGAAATACAGAAAAGTGCCTCACATTTGGGCAGTGGCACATGACCAGTGTTCTGGTTGGAGGCCAGAATCCTGACTAGACACTAGTTTACACAGTTTCTCAGAGGCTCTGCAGACAGAAGCACCTCTCAGCCTTGCCATGGTCTTAACAAGCAGATACACTTATCCTCTGCATTGCTTGAAATTATGAATGGAACAAGTGTACCTTGTTAGGTAGCAAAGAGATGCTATGAGCAACAGATCACGTGTCTGCAGCCAGGTAAGGTTTTACTGGCAAAAGAGAAGAAGGAATATTTGTCAAGCTGTTAGGTGCAGTGATGGTAACTTTTGGGTTTGCCTAATGATAGTAGAGAGGGATGTAGGTGTCTCGGTTTTGGGAGACAGGTGTCTGCTAGGGAGGGCAGGAGCCTCCCTTGGAATGAAAAATTTAGACCCCCTCCCTCCGAATTATGATAATCCTGAAATCAAGGGGCTCTCAGGCAGAGATCTGGGGATAGAAATAACAGTTCTTTACTAGTATGTATACTAACTACATATACTTTACTAGTATGTATAATAACTACAGCATTAGCAAGAAAACAGAACCAGGGACCCCGTGACAGCTTTCTTGGCTGAGACGGGAAGGGATGGAGAAGAGGCTTTGTTTTCACAAACCCCTCGGGCAGTCAGTCCCGGTGCTCCTGCAAGGCTCTGAGGAACACTCAGCTGGAACAGCAGGGATGAGCTGAGATCCTGGGCTGGTGGCTGAGTTGTATCAGCAGCTCCGCGGTGGTGCCTGGCACTGCCACACGTCCCGGCAGGACAGGGGGTGTGAGGCCACCAATGAAGAGGGAAGAAGGAGAAGAAGCAGCAGCTCTGTCTGGGTGGTGGCGAAATTCCCTTCTCCCCACCTCAACAGCTCTGCGTGCCCAAAGTGTCCTTCTCCGAAGCCGAAGAAGCCGCCAAACTGTCCCCATCCTCCTTTTTCCTGCCCCCTTCCCCCGCTGGGCCCGGCCGAATTCTTTGTGCTCTTCTTCTTGGTGTGTATCCACCGAGTACCCGCTGTCAGGTTTTCCCCTCAGCTAATGGGTAAAAATTCCACAGGTAAGCCAGAACTAAAAGAAGGACACCTAACCCCCAAAAGTAGGAAAGGTCTCATGTTAGAGACAACATGTGGGACAATTTCCTTCATTATTTCTTCTGCTTCTTCCTGAAAACGTAGTCATTGGCTTTGTCTGTGAAAATGCATCTTTTTGAGGAAGTCTGTCATTCTTAGCTTTCCAAGCACTCACCCAAATCACAAAACCATAAACTAAAGCTGTCTTCAACATTTTCTGAAAGATGCTTTTTTTCAGAGAGAAAACTCATGCAGAGATAATGTAAACAAACTGCTTGAATCTTGATTTGCAGATAACATGTTAAACCTGATTAATTAAATGACTGCACAGATTTAGGTACTTTCACTTAAGCTTATTTTTCAAGTTCTCATGGCTGCTAACTCTTGTGAAAGGTTATAATACTTTTTCAATGTATCTGAAAGACAAGGCACATAATTTGTCAAGTAACCAAATTACACATCTGGATTTTGTTTTTATACATTCTGAGACTTAAAGTGTTGAACATCTCTTTTGTAGTACTTTTCATCAACTTGAAGATGTTACCAGAGGATGACTGAAACTTTACTATAATTTTCTTAAATTAGAGATCCAGGAAGATCAGGAAGATTCAGGCACAGAGCAATTCCTACTGTCTTATTTTTTCATCATTCAGCAGTTAAATTTATTTGGTTCCTTTTTATTCAGTCTGCTGCTGAATCCATTGCTTAATGGATTATGCTGAATGCTTAATCCCATTGCCTTTTGTAACCTTCCAAATGTCCTGTTAAGGGGCAACAAGCACTTTCAAACACAATTCCTTTTTTGTGAAAAAGAAATTCACAAGGCCCAGAAATCTGTTCAGGTTTTCAATTTTATCTTTATCACTATACTTATGAAGACCAGTAGAAGAAATTACATTTATATAGAATCTGCATTTCATTAAAATTTTAACCTGGTATAATGACCTCCATTCTGTTTCCCATTGTTGTTCTTTGAAATCCTCTAATTGCTCCTACTGAACATTTTGTAAAGCAAAATAGATTAATTTATATACACAGACATTGGATGAAATAACTTGTTTTACAGACTCACTGAAATCCATCACCTGAAGAATGAGCTTGGTCAACTGGTTCAATCTTTGCTGTCACTTGCCAAATCGAGATCCAAATTTAATTTGCTAAATCATGGCATCATAAATCAGCCCTTTTTGGAAGGGACCTTAGATGTTCATTTGGTTGAATCTTTCACAGTACCTGATGAGTCTAGCAAGGATCCAGAATTCGACATAAGGTTAAATTCAGGTGGTATACTGCAGCTCATCTGCAAAATATCTAGGAGAGTTTGACATGCAGTTACTGAAAAAGCATTTGTATTTATGAAAATAGTAAAATGGTTTTATCTGTTATTGTTATTACATCAAAGTCAAGAGATTTCAACTCAATTCCACAGAGCAAAGCATTTTGTAGCTATGCAGCAAGCTCTGTCAAGAGCTGGAGGCTTATGTTAGTATCTAAATAGAAAAGAAAGAGGAAGAGGAAAACACAATCATTTTCAAAACACCTTGTAGCAGGTCTGTGAATGAGAAACCTGTTACTCCAATCTGTTTTTTATGACTTCATCTCCCACAAGATCTCATCAATATAAGCAGATGAAGCTAGCATCTTGACACATGAAATTTCTACTTTGCAATTTATGTGTGTGTGCACTTTATATATGTGTGTCTACATGTGCATGTGGAGGTATGCAGACACATACATTCCCATACAGATGGTTTGTGAGCTTTTTTGTTTAGATGAGTTGTTTTGCCCATAAGCTTTGACATTATAAGAAACATAAATATATTGACTATCTCCTTTCAGGATAAATTGTAAGGTTTTTTTAATCCTTTCTATTTGTTTATATACTGCTTCAGTAACTTCACTTGTCTTTTTGTTGTCTGTAAAGTAGTAAAGAAAAAAAGCTATCTAAACAACAGCACCTCAAGGGCAAGCTTGGTACTACCACATAGCTTCATGATTTTTGTCTTACTGTGATCTCTGCTTTTTTTGACTATGTTACACAGGTTCAAACCACAATACAACAATTATTTATGCAAACAGAGGTTACATCACTGCCCTTGCCAAGATACATGGGTGTGTGAATACCTGAACTACTGTATTAGTACTTTTGAAAATGGTAAGGAAATCGGGTATTTATTTGTATATTTGTACAATATATGCCTTAAGACTCCAGTTATGAGACATCAATACATAATTTCTGTAATACATAAAATACAATATGTAATTTGACAATTCATATATGCAGTTATTTACATTAGGGGAACAATGCCTGTGTTCTAGTTCTAAGGTGTTCTATTCTGTGTTTAGTGTTCTAAAAACTGCAATTGGGATGGTCAGTATAGAAACTTCGCATCTGTCCTGATGCAAGTACTTATGTAATCCTCAGTTCTGGGTGTTCAAGCCATCACTGAAGATCTGTCCGGTATGTGATGACAGGAGAACTTTTTCATCCTTTTGTAAGGATAACAACATTCTTTGTCCCCTTCCATCTTTTCTGTCTCATCTCAGCTTTTCACCCTGCCCCTCATTCATCACCTGAGCTTGAGCAAAGGTGGATTTGTACATACTGGCTTTGAAGGGCCTACATAGATACTAATGACCTGAAAGTGCATAGACTCCCTCAGCTACAGAGCATGTTTGTTCAACCATTCAATATGATGCTCTACTAAGTTTAAGCATTTACCTAATTTCCAATTACTGTGTCATCAAGAACTCTTTAAATTGTTTTTTCTATCAGCACATCCCCAAGGTGAGACCAAGGGCCTGCATTTTTAGAGGTCTTACTCTTCTCCAAATAATTTTGACAACTTCTTTCCTTTTCCGGAGAGATGTTTAGAAGCAGGATTCCTGCAGATGTGGTCCACCACAACAATCTCACCAAACCACAACTGCTGATGCAATACCATCAGCAGGTGTGCAGGTTTGTGTGACTCCCTGCTGCTGATGGCAACCAACAATCAATTGGGCTGTGAGAGAGCTGGCCCAGGTCTGCCAAAACCTGCAGGAAGAGATGCCAGCCTACCTCTCAGCAGACTCGTCTCAGGGAGCCCTGATTGCATGAACGTTCATGTGCACGTGCACATACTCAGGTGTGCATTCAGAGCATTTTTCTAATGATTGTCTTCTGTTGCTGTGGGTCTCCACCAAATGAAGCTTACCAACTTTGAAGTACCACATGTTCAACGGAAGTGTGACAGTAAAGTAGCCAACACCTACCAGAATTGCTTGTAGAGTTTTACATGTAATTGGAAAATCGAAGTCCTGTACTAGGCAAGCTTCTGTTTTGTTTCAACCTGACTTCAAATTTTGAGAAATTTTTATGTAATCAATTACCATAAAGTACAGCTTCCCCAGCACAAAACATAGCAATGACCATGACACTCTGCAGTACCCTGTGCTGCTGAACTACACTGTTTGGTATTTCTTTACCATCTATTTGAATACAAGAACCCTACAGCAATATTTTTTTCATTTTGGTGATGGAAATTGCACAGTGATTAAGTTCAGTATCTCTTCTGATGGCAAACTACTGTCATGCAAGATCTGTGAGGATTAGGTTTGACACCTTACCAGATTCTGAAGCTGACAAAAAATGAAAGACCTGTGAGCCTTTTTGAATCAATAGCAAAATACCATAAATTATTAAAATGGACATGAGCACTGAAACTCAAGGTATAAAAGTGGAGTTTGAATACCACACCCACATAAACACATGCTCCAAAGGCCTCAAGACCCTCAAGGAATGGAAATTTGGACTGAAATAGTATTGTACTGAAGCTCCTGCTATTTGGATTTAGCAAGTGTGACAACACCACATGGTTTATGACTTATGTGACTTATGGCAGATGCCTCCTGCTTTTGAGATACTGCTGTTTTGTGTGTCTGAGAGGTCGGTTCTGAAGAGACAAGCAGACCTTTTACACGGGGCTGTTACAATCTGCAGCAGAAGATAGATACAGCTATCTTTGACTATATATCAACTATATAGTTGATCCTGCTTCTAATACAGATGAAAACATTTCATGTGGAAGTTCCTTATTGTAGAGAAATATTTATACTCTGAGCGGGGATCTAGATACAGATGTATGTGAACTCAGATATAGCTCCAACTAAAGTGGATTTAAATACCAGTATTACATCTTGTGCTTAAAAGGAAAGTTGCTGTTTCTTCTGCTGTCATTCTCTTTTCAGGTTTAGAAAACATTAGTAGGAAATGTTAATTAGCTTAGCCATCTGAGAATTTTACATCAAAATTATGTTTTTCAGAAAATGTCAGCAATTTTCTTACTTTTTTTTACATGAAAAAATAAATTTTTTTCTGAGTCACATTAAAATTCCATTTTACTACAAAGGGATTATTTTCTGGTCATCCATAGCAGGTGGTGTTTTATTTTGTATAAATTTTATTTTAAAACAGCTGTATCAAAAATAACTGGTCCATTACTGAGAATGACACTAGAAATGGGCATTAAAACCTCAAACAAAAAAACAGAAGACAATTATAATGACTCTTAAAAATTACTAGCCTTTTTTTTTAAAAACCCACAACATATGTAGAGGGAAGACTTATTTTCTACTAAGATGCTGTCATCAGTAGTTACAGTGATTGCTTACAGAGCTTTCTTTCCTAAGTCTGAGAAGTTCTGTTCAACTGTCAAGTTCTGTTGCTATTGTTGCAAAACACTGTCAAATTCCAGGATGATAACAATAGAAAAAACCTGGGTTTGTAAAAGTTTTATAGACAGGGTTTAAGAATAAATCCACTTGTATTGTCCAGCAGATCCCTTTTAAAGCTATAAAACTGAACATTTAAGAAAGAGATTGAATATTTATACATCATACTATATAGATTTTAGTAGGAAACAGGTCACATTTTTGCCTTGTAGATCTCTAACCAAGAACCAGCTGGACTGAGGATGAAACAGTTTGGAAAGTATATAGCAACTAAATACAGTGATTAAATGGTTAAAACCAGTGCTATAAGTCAACTGTGATGCAACTATCAGTCAGATGAGATGATAGTAATAATATAGTTTTCCTTTATATATTATACCTTCTTCCCACACAACGTCTTTTAAAAACTTTCTAATATTAAGCACTTAACATTAACAGTTGATTCCTGTGTTTTGTTAATATATCTGCCTGAGACTAGGCCGTCTGTCTAGCTGACTGTTCACTACCTCAAAATGGCTTGCTTTCATCATGTTTTCCCATCTCAGGTCTGTGGGACTAGAAGTGAATATACTGGTGACTTCCGTGAAACATCTACTCTGAATAAAGGCTGCAAGGGATACACAAGTCAATGAACAGATTGCCCAGGAAGGCTGTGGATTCTCCATCTCTGGATAAACACAAACCCAAACTCTGCATGACTCCAGCAGGCTCCTCTTGGTGACCCTGCTTTGAATAGGAGGCCCCTTCCAATCTCAACCATTTTGTGACAGCAGAGATGCCTTGGCTTTCACAGCTCTGAAGGGAGTTGAGAGACTTTGGAAATAGATGCCAGTACCTTTTAGTTGTCTCTCACTGAGCTGAATAAATCAGAAAGGCACCAACAGGCTGAAAGTGCAGATCATATGTAATGGGACATAGATTTCAAAATAGCTGAGTGTACTATTGTGGGCAACAGATCAGGAAACTATTTCATATTTTGTCAGATCCCTTCCATATCAATGGCTTGTCTTAACTTCCATGGTCCTAGATTTCTTATCAGGAACTTAAGAAGACAGCATTTTTCTTTTGTGACTATGATTGCATATATATATGTGTGTGTGTGTGTAACTATAAATCACATTGCCCATGTTTGGTGTAATATAATGGGCCTTAATAGGTGACTCCTATGGTGCTACAACACACAGTTCTTTTTAAATGAGGATTTTAAATGGCAATGTAAGGTTGTGTAGAGTAAAAAAGAACACCAAGTTGCTTAGGTTGTATTTGTGGTGACTGCTTAGTTAAATTGTTTAATCTGAGTTATCATTTAAACACCCTGGTTCCCAAGTATGTGGCTTCATAGCGTAGTTTGTCCTCTGGTCTTAACAAATACAAGGATGTAATAAAATCCTTCCATTGACTGTTACATTACAATGATTTGACTTACCATTTTCCTTGTTTAAAACAGCTAATGCACAGATCTGATTTGAAATGAGCAGTACTTTGCACATTGAATCAGACACTGCATGGCATGGTCAAGAAAACACAAAAATAATCAAAAAGTCTTCCTTAGTAATGAAATGTGGACATTTAAGTCTTTAACAGCTACTGTGAATCCTTCTGCAGGACAACTATTGCATATCATAGCCTCAGACTTCTCTCTCTAGTAATTGCAAGACATAAGCATTTCACAAGACACATATTGTGCTTCTAGTTTAAGGAAATTGCCAGGAAACCAGTGAATTAAAAATATAGTTTGGTGTAAAATGAAATTCTGATTAAGGTTGACTTCAATCAGCAGTGATTTTTAAAAATTTATGTAAACAGTTAAATAAAAGCAGAAAAATCTGTTTTATTCCTAACATTATAAACAAACCAATAAATACTTAAAAATAATAGGCTGTCCTCAAACTATAGTTGTCAGATCTCAACAACCCAAAGAAAAGCACAGATGGTGTTGAAAGGTATCCTGTGAAAGGAGCTGTATCTGCTGCCTACCCCAGGCTGTAGTGACTCCATGTCTGAAAGTGAATGCATTTCAAGCTCTGCCAAGATTTTGCAGCAAATTTAAATGGAATAACTGAATATATTTGTCAGTATCAGAACACTCAACCACTTGGATGATCTCTATGTTGTGTGAATTTTCTAACTGGTACGTGGAATTTGGCTGCTGTTATATGGAGTGGTTTAAGAGTTGTTTTCTGGATTTAGCCCAGTTTTAGGGAAGGCTGCTTCTGCTGTAAATCTGGAAGTGTTATGAAGGAATATCTGCTAGGCTGACTACACCAGCAGGGAAGAATGAATAGCTTTAATCATGAAAGCTCTTCTCCAGCTGAAGAGCAGAAGCAATGATACCAACAGCTGTAGCAGCCCTGACAAAGCTGCTACTAAGCTGTCTTCATATTCCTATTAACCCCATGCCCTCCAGTCACTCCGTTCTTCTGTCTTGCTAATGCTCATAAAGATCACAACACTCCCATGTTTCCAGTATTTGCACAATGTAAATGGTTGAAATGTGAAGGCCAGTAGGAGTTTTGTCACTGCAATCCACCAGTACCACAATGGTGAGGATGTTTAATTCAGCTTGGGATGAATCTGGTGTAGAAGCAGGTGCACAGCCTAGTGCCCAACCATTTGTGTCTCAGAGCCTTACCAGCAGGACAGGTTACACAGCAGACCCTAGTGTGAGTGGCACAATGCCATGGTCCTGTGCACAACAAAAGTAGGCAGAATGGGAATATAACTATGCCACCTGCTTAAAAGCCAGAGCTCTTTCAAAGCTGCCCACAGGTGTCTGGGATTCTAAATTTCCCACCCATTTTGTGGATATCCACTGGCAAAGCTCTCAGAACACCATTGTGCAGAGCCCTGCTCATCTCCTTTGGTCATCCTCACCACGGAAAGGTGCAGCAAACCTCCTCTGTTGGCTTGCACAACTATAAGGCTCAGTCTGGTGCCTTGCTAAGGAAAACAGTCCAGTGTGGCTGTAATTGAGCAGCTTCTGTGCTCCAGCTCCTCTTGAGGCCACATCTGTACTTCACCAAGAAGCTTCATGTTTATCTGGGTTTACTCACTCGGCCAAAGGGGACTGGAAATCAGTGTCTTCTATAAACTAGCATGTTTTCTGGACAAGCTCTCCGTATGGAGCACACAAGGTGGAGGGTGTGGAGATCTAACTAACCTCACCAGATACAAGCATGAGTAATCAGAGGAAGTATTTTCTCTGCAGCTAATTATTTGGTGGATTAGCCAGACTTTGTACATTTTGCAAAGGTAGTTCATAGTCTAAAACAAAATTCACAAATAAATTGGAAATTTAGGGTTGGAGGTACTTTGCAGCATTCTTATGGCAATACAAACCAGTTGTATATAAGCTGAAACTCTGAAAAAAAAAATCAAGTACTTTCTAGGACTCAAAGCTGTCCTAGATTTTGCTGTGCAACAGACTATTGAGAGTCATTTTATTAGCCAGTTTTTCTGGAATATCACAACTTACTGATGAAGGTTTTCCTCTTGTAAACCTCTTCTTAACTTGAATAGTGAAAATATCTTTTAAAGAAATAATTCACTACTTCCTAGGAAATTGCTTTATTATATTTGCATCCATTACTTTTCATTTAATGATCAGATTACTTCCAAATATTGCAGTTTTTCACTGCACATGTAAAGAGAAAAATTAATTTTCCCTTGTCTAGTTTAAACACTTTTTGGTTTTCCATCTTTTTTACCAACAGAATAATGAATTCTGTTTATATAAATATATAAAGGATATAATATTATTGTATATTATTATTATGTATTATTATATACTATATATCTAATTATATTATATTAATAGTATCTATATAATATACACAACATATATAATATATAAAATATAGAATATTTACAGTATATTATATACATTATAGATATAATATATATTATATGTGAGATATAATTGTATATAATTATATTTATTATACTATATATTATAATAATATATAATTATTATAAAATAATAAATTAGCACTTTTTAAATACTTGATTTTAATAAAAGGTCTCTCTAACGGGATCCAATGGATGCAATGTAATATCAGAAATATTCCTCTGTGTGTGATATTCAGATGAAATAGTTGTTGATCTGACACACATTTGTATGAATTCAGGATTTCTTAAAAGATTTATATGATTGAACACCCTTCCATTAGATCAGATTAGATTATGAGGATTCATTCCTTGGAGACAGTCATGTTGCATAAAATGCAGAGGACAAGTCAATCAGTGTCTCCAGGCACTGGAATGAATAGAGAAGCAGATGCTACAGTTCCTTGATCATTCACTTATCATGTAGTCAGTAATATGCATAATGTGATATTATTTTAAATGCTGACAAAATTTTCTTTCATATAATAATTAATAATTTATTTTTTTTCAATTGAGTAAAACCAGCTTGGGCAAATTCTACAAACACAATTGGAGATTCACAGTGACTGTAATAAAAAAATATGCTAGAATTATCAGAATAACAGAAATTCTATTTCAAAGAAATGCTTTAGGAACACATAGTTATCATATATTATAACATTATTTATACATACAATTACATATTATAAAATAGATACTTATTATATGCTCATAAAAATGAGGCTTTTGATCAGGGGCATATAACTTAATTTTTGTCTGTGTCAAAATGAGAGTGGTGTGATTTCTCTTTCTCTTTCTAGAAAAAATATATATATAATAGAATATAGCAAGAAAACATTTGAAAAATAATATCAATGAAGTTGTAGCACCGGTGCATAAGCTTTACACAGATCCTTCTGTGCATGACAGAATGCTCTTTTGCCACAAAAAAAATGATGACTCTAAAAGCCTCGCATTTTCTAGCAACTGATCCCATCCCTTGACACCGGGAAAACCCCGTGTGTTTTGGAAAAGTGCGTAAGATGTAATAATGCTCTATTCTTAGAAATCTGATTATGTGCTTCAAGAAGCTTAAAACAAATCTAGCAGTGATGCATTGTCAACAGGAACGTAGAAGGGCTTTTGTGTTCCTAGGGAGGTTAAAGCCATTCTTTCCTCTCTATTAAAAAAATAAAAGTGGAAAGTTAAACAAAAATTGAACCAACCCTCCAAACTTAATAGTCCCTGCAACACAGTCATGCTCATGCTGAGCAAACACGAACACAGCTGTTACAGCTGCGCTGTTAAAAAACAAAACAAAACAAACAAAAAAAAAAACCAAACAGCTGTACATTTGTTTACACAGTTTCTGATATTCGGCCAGGCCTCGCAACTCTCAGCTGAAGTGAAATACAAAAGCCATATGCTGCTGGCACGCTCAGCTCCCCGAGCTGGCATTCCTGTGCCTCACGTGGGAACGGAGAACTTCGACCAAATTAACCCATAGTCGTCTCAGAGCGGCGACTCCCCGGCCAGCCTCCAGCAGCCTGAGCCTTCTGCTCTCCAGGGTGCTGCCGACCACTTGGGAAGTCGGAGGAAGCCACAGCAGAGCTGCCTGCTGAAGAAGCTTGGGGCCGGGGACCCAGGAGACGCCCTCAGCTGCGTCCTGGAGGCTGACAGAGGTCCCGACAGGATGCGGGAAGAAGAACTTAACCTCACCCCCTGCAAGCAGGCATGCTGCTCACACAGAGTCCCTGGGGACTTGGATGTGTTTTACCGCCATACAAACCTGATCCTTAAAAATTAAAAATTAAAAATTTAAACCCCTTAAAGAAAGGGGCCTCCAGCAATTCAAATTTCAGATGATTTCACTATTTCTGATGCCTCATCTGAGACACCCTAATTTTGAAATAGCATTAAACGGAGACTTATGGTTTCACTGTGCACAGTTTCAGGATCCCTCAAAATTTTACAGAGGATGTTTGGAGTATATAAACCTATTGGCTGCAGAGATGACATCCTTAACTCCTGTTTTTTGGGCACTGTAGAAATAGTCTACAAGTCCCCAGGGTCCAGAAGCATGGATTATAAGTGCTGCTAGAATACAACAGCAAAGATATTTCTGCATATTATTATGTCTTCCCATTCATTTTAATTTGCACCTATATCTTGGAAAAACTGTGAAAACAAACTTGATTATATGTAGATCTAAGAAGTTTCAGCTACTTGCTATAACCTCATGGTTCAGTTATTTAATTCCTGGACACTGTTCAGAGAGAGGTAAAATCAACATCCACTTGGTAGAATTTGTTTGCTTTTCTGTTCATCCCTCCATTGTTTTTCCAGTCCATCTAGATTTCTACAGGAAAACAGTATTTGTTTTCTTTTGGAAGTTGACAGAAGGTACAACATGTCACCCATAAAACAAATGGAGGCCATATGTGTCACTGTTTTCCTGAGCTTCATGACAATTAGCTATGATAGGTTTGACCTATACGCTGTTTGCACATATGTACCACCTCTCCCCCCCTCTTCAAATAAATGGAATGTAGAAATAGTAATGGAAAATATCTTAACAGAAATGGTTCACTTTTTATTTTTCTTTCGCTTCAGATTTGTATCTGATCCTGTAGGCTTTGATCTAACTTGCAGGAAAAGGAATGTATAGATCAAAGCAAAATCTGTAGTGACATTCTAATAACATAGTGTTCTACAGGTTACATTAGGCATATGAGCAAGAGGATTGAATTTGAATATGATTTTAAAATTTGTTGACAAGCATATGTAAAAACATGCTTACATAAACATGTTTTTGCTCAATTTAGGATTACTCTGGAGACCTTGTGGTGCATTAGATCAGATTCTAGTAAAAATGATATCATGGTGACCAAGTGGTGGCAGTGATTAATAGCTAATTAATGCAGGCAAAAATTGTAGCTGAGATACCAAGTATGTTAAATCCTTGAAAAGAAACAATGTAAAAACTTGTCTGGAATGTGGTGATTCCACCAACTCCTGGGTCAGAGCCTGCAAACAGTTACAGATGTAGAAATTTGTTCATAGCTATATGACAAGGCACTCATCTGACTACAGACAAGTTCAGACTTGACATGAGGGAGTGCAGAACTAATTTAACCAAGTGGAGGCCCACCAAGGATGCAGAAAGGCCCTTGGTGAGTATACTCCAGCTAACAAAGCTCTGTTCACTCAGAGACAAGTCTTGCTGATCTCGCTCTTTAGGACCCTGGCATTTCACTCGATTTGACTGATAAAGTAGAAGTGTTGCACTGAGATCAGTCCTATGAACTGAGTAGTTTTCCAGTGGTTGGGTCTGGGAGAAGGCACAGCCCAGAGCACAGCCTGGGAGACAGGCACAGGAATGATGCAGACTGTTTAGGCATCTGATAAAAATACCTGATAGAATATAAATATGAAGGTATCTCTCAGGGCAATAAACTTATGTTCTCTGTAATTGAAATAAATTCATAAAAACCTTGTTAATGGTGGTTTTAATTTTATTTAGTGTGTTTTGCAATGTTAAGTAATTAACATCCTACTTTAGTGCTCAATAAGGAAATCAATAAGAATATTGGATGTGAAAATGATAGAAGAATCTGAAATAGTTTGGTGATTATGCTTGTCATTCTTGACTTAGTGTAAGTCTGTTAAGGAAAAGACATGATATCAACATTCTGAGATTACTGAAAATCTGAGAAATGGCTGAGAATATACACAGTATATGTAAGCATTACATTCGTCATTCTTGTTCAGAACTCAGAGGTAAAAGCCTCCACTGCCAGACACAGATTACTAGGGCAGGAATTATGTGGCTTTGATTCTACTGTTATTCTATGACAGTTGTTCCAAGTGCACTAGGAATGAAAAAGGGAGATTTTTATAATTCTTGCTTCCTTTGTTCAGAGAAAGATCTAGTGGCTCCCCATGGAAGTGACTCACTGACACTAGTTCTGTATCCTGCCATATCCTCAGTGGGGTCTCCTGCAGGGTGGGCTGTGTGTTAGAGCCTTCCTACTCTCTGTGAAGAACTGAAAATGAAAACATGGGGAAACTGTTCTGTGAAATAGATACGAAGTGTACATGCTACTATTTCCCTTATGGAAAAAGAAGTCCTGAGCGTTATGGTTTTGAATCTTCACTGCAAGTATGAGATGTCTAAAATTTGTTGTTTACCTGTAGTATGCATTCTGAGAAGACATTACTTCCCACAGCAGTCAACGCATTTCAAAGTTTAATGCGTATACTTGCAGTACTAAGGATGTAATGGTAATTGATGGAATATAAGGAATGTATTGATGGAATATAAGAAATGTAAAGCCTTTTTGCTTCTTTGAGGTTAATGGCAGAAGGATAGGCTGAAAGACAAATCAAGATAGTTGAAATTGTTCAAGAGAAATGAAAATTTCAGCTCATCACAAAGGATGATCTGGCTCACATATGCACTTGGAGCCATGGAGTGCTGCTTTAGCTTAATTTTCTTATATCTTTTAAATCTGTAGCCCTTGCTTTTCCACTTAAAGAACAAAATTGTAAACACTTTGCTTTTTAAGTTATATGCCCCTGATGAAGCAAGTATATAATTGGTTAATTATTTATTTTATATATAAAAATATAGCTTTTAAAATTCTTATTTCAGATATTATGAAGTTACGGAACTTCATTGAAATAAATGAGGATACTTCAACAGATAAGCAGTCTTTTCCTCTTGCTGTAAAATCATTTAATCAAATTCACTACATCAAAAGTATTTCAGTAGCAACACCTGATTTTAGGAGTACAAGATTAAGCTTTTGCTGCTAGAATATGCAAGTGCAACTCAGCTAAATGGAGCTGTGCAGTCTATGTCAGCAGTGGGCTTGACCCCAAGGCTTCATTATTTAGATTGTGAACTCCTGATGTGAGGAACAATCTTCCTGTTTGTTTGAGAGATCCTTGAGCTTCTTTATAAATAATAAAATCACAACTCAAAGCCTCAGGGAAGAGGAATACTGACTGTGAGAGAGAGAGGCTTTGTACAGATACAGGAAACTGTCATTTCAGCTGCCTTGCAGGTACTTGGAAATTAAAAAATAGTTGAAGTATTTATTATGTATATTGGTCTTTAAATAAAGCTTTGTATAATGTGTATTTAGATCTCTGAAGATACTTCAGCATGGGTGCCTCATACACACCAGTGGATGGTCCTGCAGATCTGAATGTATTTATCATATTTTGGGTAAATACAACAGAGGAGATAAAGTTAGGAAGAACTTTTATGGTCCCTTTTTCAGATGCTCTTGGGAGAGGATTCACGGTGAAGGGTCTGGAAAGATAGGAGTCTCACTGCTACCTTCTGGCAGTGTGTCTCACCATGATGTGATGCTAATGAAATCATCACCTCTTGGAGTACCATGACTGTCCTGGTACCTTCCCACCTGAGACAGCTGACCCACATGCAAGCCCACCCTACAAAGACAAATCAAACAGCCAAAAATTTGTCTTGGCTCATCAATGCCAAACAGCTAAGCAGTACAGCTCTGAAGAATTACATACCATCGGTCACATTTGCTAGTAATTGGTGGGATTTTTCCTCTAAGCTTTAGTAAAATAGAATCAGGAAAGCAATAGTCTTTATCAAGAAATGGTTTATATTAGTGAACCAGAACACAGGCATTTGGTGAATAGCCTAGCCAAAAAGTTTTTGTCTGTGGCATTTGTGGTACCAATTTCAAGATATTAGCAATCTAGGAAAGCATCACTGTCTCTTGGAGCAACCTGAGAATATGGCTAAACATGAGCTCCAGTAGAGAGAATACTATAAGATGACAAAGCAGTGACTTTACAGGACTGAATTTGTCTGAATACTCATTAAATAAATGTATAAATGTCATTATACAGTCAAATTATTGGTGGGAATTTGTAAGAGCCCTCCTGTTGCAGAAATTATCAGGAGATGATAATCACAATATCTCTTTTTCAACACAGACCAACACAATGCTTGGAATTATATATGGGGAAAATCCCTCAGGTCCAGATGTAATTCTAATTTATTCCCACAGAAAATGCTAAGAAGAAATGTGTTTCCTATAAGGGCCACTAGAGTTATGTATACAGTTAATTGCTTTGAGACAGATAGAAAAGTAGATGCATTTGCAACTAAGACAAGGACTGCTAGGAGATTTCAAGTCCTTCCATGTGTTTTTTTTCTAATCTTTGAAAAGCCAGCAAGATTTTATGTCAATGAGCTTCTACTGCCAGAAGTGTTACTTTGGGCTTTCTGTACATTAATGTATTGTAGACCTATGTTAAGAGAGACACATGACCTCCTTTCAGGTTATCTAATCTGATACTCCTTTCCTGCATGAGTGTTTTATAGATTCACCTTTGAAGGCCTGGGGAAAAAAAGGTTCTGTGTTTTAGAGGTATGAATGTCATGAAAGACTGGATGAATCAGAAAAATAAGTCTGTTATAAATGCAAAGGCAAATTTAGGTTAAATAAAAGAACAGTTTATTATAAAACAATTTTTATAATAAAAATAAACAACAAGGAAAAACCACAATAAAATAAACAGCGCAGCGCTGGGTGGACAGGGGTCTATACCCAAAGGTATAGGTGTTCCCAAATCCACGCTCGAGGGTTCTCTGGCCTGGGTTTTTATAGGGATTTTGTGTCCTGAGGCCAAATTCCAGGCAGGCACCATTCACCAAGGGTCCTTGATTGTTGGATGAATTGATTTCCTGGCGTTGGAGAATAGAGTCAAATAGACGTCCGGCAGAGTCTCCTCATATGTAAAGAAGTTCTGAGTGTTCCTTGATTTCATTTTGGTTCAGGCCATCTGGATGCGATGGTTGGATCCGGGTTGGAGCTGATGGATATCTTGGCTGGACTTTTCCCTTTGTCAGCCTGATTGCTTCCCCAACAGTGGCCTGCAAGGCGGGGTGTTCAGGTCCTGCGATGAGTATCTCGTCTGAGCTCGTTCCTTTGTCAGCCTGATGGCCCGTGTCCTGCTCATTCTTTTCCGTTGATGGGCGCCGGCTAGGATTGTTATCTCTCGAATGGGAATTCACGACTAGATCTGGGGAAGGACTTGTTGGCCACACTGTATTTTATATTTTATATTATTATAGCTACAAATATATTTATTTAGACCTCTACGAATTTTTATTCATAAGTTCATTTATCACAAGTCTGTATTTGGATGTACAAAGTTGAATGAAATGTATTCTTCATTACTGTTGGAAAGAAATTGTCAGTGAATCACCAATAATGATGGTGATGGTGGTTTTACTAGAGAACTGACTCAATAGTATACTGTCAGGGAGGTGATAACTTTGACTGCTTCTTTTCTAATAATGCAAAAACAGTTACTGTAGGTCCAAGTGAAAAAAACAACTGCTGAGTATATCTCCCAACTTGCTCATAATATGTAATTCATTACTCATCATCTGACCAAATCATCTGCTTTCCAATTTCTTGGTTTATTTGTTGAGAAAAATAGCCTTTTTCAGCACCCTGCAGGACAGACAAGGTTTAAAGAAACATCCTTCTGTTAAAAAGATGCTTCAATAGAGCAAACACTTTTTTCTTCGTATAGATCATTTCAGAGAAGAATGTAATTTACATTACTGTCTTGGGTTGCAGTGCAAGATGTAACCAAAGGCATGTATTCTATTACCATCTGTTAAAACCAGGTGGGGCAGTGTTCTTTATCTCTTTCAAAACCCATCCTCCCTCCAAGGAGATATCTTCTGTTAATGGGCCATTGAGTCTCACTGCATGACTGATAAATTACATCATCCCACTGTGAGATGCTCCACCCAGGGGGAGGAGCCAAGCATCTAAACCTGGATCTCTTTGGATACTCAAAACATTACAGCAGCCTTTCTCCACTGAATTCCCAGAGGAAGACCAAATCCATCTACACCGCCACTGGACCTTCAGAGGAAACCTATGCACATCTTCAGGATCATTGCTTCAACAGAACCACATCTGTCACTCCAGGAGGATTGCAGCCACCATTTAATCAGACTGCTACCAACACCCTGACCAACAGGGTGTCAGTTTATATTCTGACTCTGTCAGTGGGTTGTTTTTGTACTACTGCATTTTTTTTCAATATCCTTAGTAAAGAACTGCTATTCCTATTCCCATATCTTTGCCTGAGAGCTCCTTGATTTCAAGATTATAATAATTAGTTGGGAGGAGTTACATTTTTCCATTTCAAGGAAGGTTTCTGCCTTCCTTAGCAGATACCTGTCTTTCAAACCAAGACAATTACTGTAAGTGGAATAATTGTGTGCTTCTCAAAAAATTAAGGACCATCCAGAATACATTATTAGTTAAAGATCAACAAGGCCAAGCAATTTAATCAGAGAATTTAATTCCTTTTTCTGAAATGTCCAAGAACATATTTTTTTTCAAACTTATTTAGCCAATTTCAGTTTGTGCTGTTTACTTTAAGGATTACGCATAATTAAGTTAAATCTTATCCATTTTACTCAGTTGTTATGAAACAGTGAAATTATAGCAGTAACATTGTTTCTGTTCCCAGACGTGACAGAACTTCTGATAGCAATTACAGAATTCAGTTTTTGGTTAAGCATGCAAAAGACAATCTCACTTATGAACTATAATGGGAATAGCTCATATAAAGAGAATTCTGAATAAAAACTGGTAGGCTTTAGCTTTGAGTTGAAATCAACATATAACAGAACTTTTCATTTCAGATAGAAGGGAGCATGTGTGTGAATTGTTTGGTGTGCTGTTTAGAGGGGTGGAGGCAAATTAATTATTTAGTAGTCACAAAAACATTTTGGAACATAACTTGGCCACAAAAAGAACTTACGTTATTTGATTGAGAAATACATACTTCTGCAGGTATTAATCTTTCAAATAATCATCTACAGAAATTAGTTCTACATTTAAGTATTTTAAGCTGAATTATTAGCTTTTACTCTTCCATGCTATTTGTTGAAAATTGTCTCCACTTCAATCCACACAATTTGGTCAGAGAATTCAAAAATAAAAAAAAACCCAAAACCCAAGCCATCAACCTTAGCCTTTCATGTCTTCAAGACTGCATTGTTCCTGCAAAAAGGCAGAATGAAACAACACAGTTTATTAAATTTCCTAGGGTCCAGTGCTTGTAGTTGATTTTGTTCTCCTATTGCCAGGAAATACGGAGTTCCCTGAGTGTCTCCTAACTTATGAGTGTCACTCCAGGCTCAAAGGAAGCTGTTTATGACCAAAATATATAGGCACTGAAGTCTTTGTGTGCATGACACTCAGAGGGAGAAATTTGGGAATAAGAAGCTGACACAGAACATCTGTTCATTAATAATAATTAATTCATTGTTCATTAATAATAAGAGATCATACTGTGGTTTTGTGGTCTAGTGCAGGCCAAGTGTTTTCTATGAAATTCACAACATCTCTCCTTCATCTTCCCTGTGTTTGAAATGGTAGCAATGTCTCACTGCTTTAAGCAGAATGGAAGAGCTAGCAGGGTGTAAGCAGTGTAGAAGAAACACATTATAAAAATAAATTGTAAAGCAATGTAGAAGAAATATAGACAGGCAATAGAAAGCCAAGTTAAATAGCTGTACTGAAAATTAAATAGAAATTTTTGGGAAGAAGTCCAAGAAAAAAACATCTGGCAAAGGAGGCATGGGAGGCATGACAGAAGGGACAGAAAAGCAGGATTACCGGTTTGTTTTTCTCTTTGTAGATCAAACCGACATGTCAGATGCAATGCAATCTGTTGTTTTTACAGGAAAAATTGGGGGAAGAGACTGGGAACATCCAAACTAAAGAGTGTCATAAAAATTAGCTGTACTGTGCCAAGAAGTAGATGAAGTGTTTGGATGGAAGCACAGGGGTACATGGGAGGATCTGGCATTGAGCTCCACCAGTCTCCTAGGACAGGGCTACTGTAAGAGAGAATCCAGGCTGGGCTGCTGTGTTCATGGGCAGATGGAAATAGTTTTTTGAGTCTCTACAGGGAAGTGAAAAAACATGGCAAAATGTCTACCATCCATCAGCTCAACTTGATAATATAGTATATCAGTGAAATGAGCTTCCAGAGATTGTAGAGACTTGATTTTTTCATATTGTCTTTTCCCCAAGCTCCCAGTTGTTCTTATTTCAGTTTCAGCTTCACTCTTTCCTTTTTGTCTCATATTTCTTAATTTTTCCTGTACTGGCTTAGTCTTCTGTCCTATTCCTATTTTTCTCTTTTCTCCATTAGCTTGTTTATTTCTTCTTAGCATTCCAGAATGTCTGATTTTCCCAGAGCCTTGCTGTGTATTGTTTCTTCAGTAAATAATAGCAGTGATAGCTGTTCAGCTGTAGTGGTCTTTTCTTCTTGCCTGGAGGTTATGTTCCTGTTTAGAGAACCAAAACCAAACTGCTGTCCCAAAACTTGTGGCTACATACAGAGGCTTCACTGATAAAAAATTGGCAATTCATTGACAAAATAAACAAATAGTGAATTACAAGGTTGAAGATCCTACCTGATGAGCCAAAGACTTAGTAACTTAATTCTAAGAAAAATACAGTCTTTCGTACGTGTCAAGAGGACAGGGGATGAGTCTGATCTGAGGCAGAGCAGAACCCCTAGGAGATGTAAAGAGCAACAAAACATAAAGCAGCGTCCAAGTCCTGGACAATTTTCATCATGGTGGCTAGTATGGGATAATGTTTTGGACTTGTGCTGAAACACCTGTGTTGATAATACAGGGATATTTTGGTTATTGCTGAGCAGCTAGCTACTGCACATCATCAAGGCTTTTTCTGCTCCTCACACTACCCTGGTAGCAAGAAGGTTGGGGGTGCACAAAGAATTGTGAGGGAACACAGCCAGGACAGCTGAGCCCAACCCACCACAGGGATTTCCTTTATTATATGACATCATATTCAGCTAATAAAGCTTGGGGGAAGAGGTAGGAAGGATGGCACATTTGGAGTGATGCCATTTCCCAAATCACCACTGTGTACGCTTGAGCCCTGCTTTCCTGGGAATGGGTGAACCACTGCCTGCCTATTGAAAGTGGCGACTGAATTCCTTGTTTTGCTTTGCTTGTGTGTTTGGCTTTCGGTTATCCATTATAGTGTCTTTGCTTCTACCCAGGAGTTTTCTCAGTTTTATTCTTCTGATTCTCTCCCTAGTTCTGTAAGTAAGGGAATGAGTGGGCAGATGAGTTGGTCTTAATTGCCAGCTGGGCTTAAATGATAACCTGAACAAACAGAAAAGGGCTTATGTTGAAGATCCATCATGAAACTCTGTAGGATCATTGTGAGTGATCAGATGTGGGAGTTGATCTTGTCATACTGAATGGGAAATAGAGACGCCTATAGAAGGCCTGTGAAGAGGAAGATAGTTAACTTCTCTCCTAAGTGTTGGAGAGAGAGGAACCAGCAGAGTGGCATGGTTGAAAAGATTCAGCTAGATGGGTAACCCATTTCAAGCTTTTTTCTTCTTCTTCTAGTTTAAGCAACTTAAAAAACAAAAACAAACAAACAGAACCCAAAAAACCCCCACTCATATTCACATCACAACATTATTTCAAAAGCAGTGGCTAAAGTTAGCACTGAGTCTTGTGCAACTCAGAATCACAGAATCACAATAATCACAGAATATCCTTGAGTTGGAAGGGACCAAGAGGGATCATCAAGTCCAACTCCTGGCCCTGCATAGCAACATCTCCAGTAGTCACCTAACATGCCTGAGAATGCTGTCCAATGCTTCTTGAACTCTGTCACGCTGATACTGTGACCACTTCCATAGGGAATCTGTTCCAGTGACCAAACACGTTCTGGGTGAAGAACCTTTTCTAATATCCAATCTAAACCTTCCCTGACAACTTCAGGTCATTCCCTTGGGTCCTGTTACAGAGAAGAGATCGGTGCCTGCTCCTCCTCTTCCCCTCATGAAGATGTAGATTGCTATGAGGTGTCCCCTCAGTCTCCTCCAGGCTAAACAGAACAAGTGACTCCAGCTTCTCCTTGTAAGGGTTCCCCTTGTGGCCCCCCTTTGGACACTCCGATATCTTTGTACCTCTCTTTTACTGTGGCACCCAGAGCTGTCCCCAGCACTCGAGGTGAGGCTGCCGCAGAGCAGAGCAGAGCAGAGCAGAGCAGAGCAGGACAATCCCCTCCCTTGCCTGGCTGATGCTGTGCCTGATGTCTCCAGGACACGGGTGGCCCTCCTGGCTGCCAGGGCACTGCTGACTTGTGTTCAGCTTGCCTCAAACCAGGACCCCCAGGTCCCTCTCTGTGACACTGCTTTCCAGCATCTCATTCCCCAGTCTGTCTGTACATCCAGGGCTGCCCCATCCCAAGTGCAGAATGTTGTTCACCTTCATACAGCTGATGATTGTCCAGCCCTTCAATTTGTTTAGTTTTCCTGTAGGACCTTTCTGCTTTTGACATCATCAACAGTTCCTCCTATTTTTGCATCGTCTTCAACCTTGCCTAGTATTCCTTCCAGTCCTGCATCTAAATCAGTAATGAAGACATTGAAGAACACAGAGCTTAAGATGGAGACCTGTGGAACCCCACTAGTGACAGGTCCCCAGTCTGGTTTCACCCCGTTCACCATAATCCCTTGTGCTGACCCATGAGCCAGTTGCTCACCCATTGCTCTATGTGCTTACCCAGCTGTGTGCCAGACATTTTGTCCAGAAGGATTATGTGACAGACAGTATCTGAAATCACCTGGATTCCCTTAATCAATTAAGTGTTACCTTGTTGTGAAAGGAAATCAGGTTTGCTAAGCAGGACTTTTGTCTCGTGAACTGGTTTTGGCAGTGACTGCATTATCTATTGGTGATGGAGAGAGATGGGGACAACTGAGTGGTGATCAGAATCTGAATTTACTGTGGGCTACATAAGCTTATATACCATTCTAGGAATTTTTTATTACAATGATTGGGTTAAACATCATACAAATATTTTTGCAACATCTCTTCTACTTGATTCAATCTTCTCCCTGTCTCCAGGCTTGATTCAATCTTCTTGCAGTCTTCAAAGTTCAGTTTGTTCTTGCCAAGGCATCCTGATTATCAAATCTCTTGCACTAATCAGGTCCTAAGTACTTTCTGTCTTTACAGTTATTATCCTTCAGGTATTTTTCAATATCTCCCAGAATAATCTTGTCCATAACTTGACCAGGAACTGAAGTGAGACTGTAACAGGACTTTAGTTTCCAGGGTCCTCCATTTTTCCCTTCTTGAAGACTAGGACAATACTCGCCAGCTTCCAGTCAGCTGGTACTTCTCTGAATTGTGAAGACTGCTTAAAAATCATTAAGAGAGGTTTTATGATGACATCAGCAGCTATTTGAGGATTCTTGGATGAATCCCAGTATGCCTAATAGATTTATAGGGATCCAGGGGGAGCAGCAGATCCTGCACAGGAATTGATCATTCTTGCAGTCATGGTCCTTCAGCTCATGGCACTTAGACCATTGATGCATCCTCTGTGTTGAAAAGGCAAAAAATGTATAAATACCTCTGCTGTGTCCCTGTCTCTGTTTGTGATGTGACTACCCTCATCCCATAATAAGCTTTTATTTCTACACTGCCTATTGTCATTAATACACTTAAAAAAAAATCTTTTTACTGTCCCCCTAAACTGTGGCCAGCTTCAACTCCACTTGAGCTTTGTCTGCAAAAATTTTCTCCCCACAGCGATGAGCAGCATTTTTGTATTCCTCCCACATCACCCGACCTTGTTTCCACTGGGCACATGTCTTCTATTTTTGCTGTATTTCTAAGAAAAGACCCCTGTTCAGCCAAGGTAGCTTGCCTTGCCTGCTTAACTTCTAATATTTGGGAACTGCCTGCTCCTTTGCCCTTAGGAGGTAATGTGTAAAAAGTGACCAGCACTGATAGGACTCAGCACCTGTGGAAGCATTTTCCCAGGGTACGTTGCTCACTTGTTCCCTGAGCAGTCTGAAGTCTGCTCTCTTGACATCCAGAGCTGAGGTTTTGCTGGCGCTTTTCCTTCTGCCAACAGAGATTTTAAACTTGATCCCTTTATGGTCACTGTGGCAAAGACAGCCACCAATCTCTACTTCACTAAGAAGACCCTTTCTCTTGGCAAGCAGTAGATCAAGCAGGACATCTTTCTGAGCCTGCTCTCTAAGGATCTGTTCCAAAGATCTGTCATCCAGGATTTTTAGGAACCTTCTGGCCCAGGCTATACCAGATGTGTGATGCTCCCAAGTAATTTTTGATGAGTTGAAGTTGCCCATAAGGGCAAGGGCAGTTGACTTGGAAGAAACCCTTAGTTCCTCAAAGAATAAATCATCAGCACCTTCTGTATATTTTAGAAGGGTTAGAATGTATGGAGTTCACTCCTTTGCAGGAGAGCTCTACTCTCCTGCCTGCCTACCCCTCCTGAAAAGACTGTGACCATCCGTCAGAGCACTCCAGTCACAGGACTCATTCCACCAGATTTCATTTATGCCAATGATGTCAAATCTCTGGGACTGGGTCAAAGCTTTGAGCTTTGAGCTCTTGTTTGTTCCTGATTCTCTGTGCATTACTGTAGAAACATTTCAAATGTGGTACACTGTAGCCAATACCTGGTGAAGCATACCAAGGCACTTCATTAGTGCTCATTTTCTCAAGTTTTGGCACACCATCCCATTGCTCATCACTGGTTTTGACACTTCCCCTTTTATAACCTAATTTAAAGCTTTGTCAACAAGCCCCACTAGCTCCTGTGGTACAACTATTTTTCCCATCTGAGATAGGTGTGTGCTGTCTGGGACCAGGTGTTGAATAGATCATCCCATGGTCTACAAACACAAACTTTTTCCCCTGACCTTGGAGCAATGTGTTGACTTCACATATCTAGTCCTAGCAATACTATTTATTGTTACAGGAAAAATTGAGGAAATCACTACTTGTGCTCCTGATCCCACTACCAATCATCCCAGGGCCCTGAAGTCTCTTTTTTCCCCTCAGACTTATCTTTGCAATTTTGTCACTTCCAGTTTGAACAATCAATAATAATAGATAGTAATCAGAGTAATAGATAGTAATCAGAGGGCCTTGCCAGACTGGAGAGTTCTCCAGTGATGTCCCTCATCTGAGCCCCTGGGAAATGGCAGACTTCCTTCCCTGTGAGGGTCTGTCTGTTCCCCTTAGAAGGGAGTCTCTTATTAAAACTACCTTTATTTTCCCCTTAACAGATGAAATCAGCATGTGGGGTACAGTTGGTATTATTTTAGGAGGCTCCACAATTCCAGATGGGCTTTCACCCACCCCATCACTTGTCTTCTAGTTCCAGAGCCTCATACCTATTGTGGAATGTACAAGTCCTCTTTGTCAAATCCTGGGAAGGAGGAGGAACCTACCTCCTGGTGTGTGCCATGACATGCTTCCAGCTTCATCTTTAACAGACCCTTCGCTAAGAGTCCTTTGACTAATTCCCCTGCAGGGTTCTGAGTCCACCTGCTTCTCCACTAAAATGGAGGTTCAAGACTCCTGAGAGTCTTAAGGATATAGTGTCTCTGAAAATAACTGGTTCACTTGAATACTATGTAGCCTGTTCACTTTTTCCTGTAGCTCCTTAACCTGGTGACACGATTCCTCAACCATAGCAGACTTTCTGCCCCGGCTTCACAGAGAGGCATCAGGTCCTCCTGGCATCCAGTGAGCTGGAGAGCTGCATCTACCATCAGGGTCTGGAGGCCTCTGACATGGCTGGTTCAGTGACCCTCACAGCTACATGGGACTGAGCTAAGGGGCATATCAATACCATATCTGAGGAAGCTTTATAGCTTATGCTAAAAAGGCTGGAGTTGAAAGGATCTCTTTGTTCTTCTTTACCAGGAACATTTTCTGTCTTGACTGGCTACTCTCAAATGGTCAGAGGGGAGGCCTCACGGCCCTGCCCATGCCCTCACAGTGCTGCCATGCCCTCACTGCACTGCCATGCCCTCAGTGTCCTGCCATGCCCTCGCTGTCCTGTCATGCCCTCACGGCCCTGCCATGTCCCTGTTCGTTGCCCAAGGGCTTTGGAGTTGTGATGAGGCCCGGGGGCCACTGGATGGATTTCTGAACTTGGGAACCCCTCTCTACAGCTCAAGCTCACTATCTGGTCATTCCTTCAGTCACTACTGCATGAAAATGGAGATGTAATTGTAGAAGTTGCAGTGTAGACTTGCAGTTGGATACAGATTTTTCCCTAAGTACAAAGAGAACAAAGAAGACATGCAAAGTCCCCACATTCATCATAAGCTAACAATACAGACAATACAGATGGAAAATACTTTTGGGCAACTCTAGAAAAGGTCCTCACAAGATGACTGTTTCTGAGCCACTTTTCTCCAAGTCTTTTTCAAAAAACATGGCAAGCTCTTTTACAGTGTTACCAGGGGCAGAGTCTAAGGTGTCAGATTCCAAATGCCATCTCAGTGCAAAGTCCTTGCTCAAAACACAGTCAAAGTCTATTCACCTCTTCAATTGAACTCACGGTCATGTCCCCATCATATCAATCAATCAATCTTGTTACTTTTTTCCATAATTGATATAACAAAACTGATACATTAAAAGGCATCAGGTCAGCCTGAGTACACATACATTAAGCATCAGAATTACTTGCAATTCATCTTCTAAAGTATAATAGCTTTAGTCAAATTGTTCTAATTCTGTCAAATTTAGATAACTTTCAATGTGGTGATGTTATTTAATCTAAATGGAACCATTTCCTTTCTCAATATTTCCATCATATAATTTAATGTCAAGTATGCAGGAGTTTAGCAGCACCTCCTTATCAAACACGCAAAACAAGAAAGGCTGGCAATCAGTGAAATACATGAAAATCAGTTAAGATAACTGTATACAAAGAACCTACTTTGACTAAAGATATAGTGTACTGCTTTTCAGGTGCAAATCATTCTGTTAGACTCAAAGCTAATTTTCTGTAGTAGCTTTGTAGTGTGACATCTCAAATCTCATTAACATCAATTGGTTCAAAGAGATAATATACAACAGAATGTTTAAATTAATGTAATGAAATACAAATCTCAGTGCAGGCAGGTGAAAATATTAATAATCTTACTTGGCTACTTTCTCATCTAATTAACTACTCTGTCACAGTGCATTTACCTACAAGCAGGAGGGTTGACTGAGTCAGGCCCTAATTTTTGCAGGTCAAATCAGTTCTTTGTATTAAAGGAAAACAGATAACTTTGAAATTATAGGTTTAGAAATCCACTTCTGAGCTATTTTTAGCAACACAATTTACTCCTAACATTTGGCTTTTATTCCATTCTCAGTTATGATGAATAATAAGTTAGGAGAATATCAGTAACATGTTGCATTTACTAAATCCCCTTAATTTAATGATTTTAAGGTCTTCATGGTCATGAATAAATTAAGCATTAAGACAACAGTCTGGAAGTAAGTAATTTTGTGGTAAAGGAAGAAAATGAAGCATGAGGAATGACAGGAATCACCCAAGTTGAATCAATGCCTGACTGGGACACACAACCCAGACACTTGGGCTTTTGCTTTTCTTCTAAGCACTAAGCACTTGGTCACTTGAAGTGCTTTGCATGAGAAAAATCAAACCAAAAATCCCCAACCAACCAACCAACCACAACAGAAAGCTACACAAAGAAAATAATGAATCATGAATCAGAGAACTTTAAGAGTGTGAGAGCTTGAAGAGACTGCCTTCTGAAAGTCTCTCTAGATACCTTTCCCAGGCAATCACAGAGAAAACCAGATGCACCTATTGTCAGAGAATGTTGCAAGATTTCCCATGTGGTTTTGTTCCCTGTTGTTCTAAAGATATTTCTAAAGAAAATTTCAAGTAATAGTAAGAGGTGGGTGTCTGTAAGGGAAGGGGTGCATGGGAAGCTACATATTCACCCATCCACCATGCTCCTTGGAGGTGCCCCCAGCTCTACACTTCCTTCAAGATTAATGAAAAATAACTTTTAAAAAACCCCTCAGGTTTACCTAAAGCAAAAGAATTGAATTTTAAACATTGACTGCTAAAGGATTGACTTTCAGACTTGGCCCGGTGCAGCCCATATTGCAATCAATACAGTCCTTCCTCTTAGCTGCAAAGCTAAGATCATGGTAATATTGTTAATCAAGTTTAAAAAAAAATGTTTCCTTTAGATATTTCTTAACATTCTTATGAAAAAGAAAATAATGAAAAGAAGAAAGAATGATAATGAAATAACAAAATGACAGTGTATCTTTAGTGTAGAAAGATTCCATTGACATTCAATTATTTACCTGTATGACTTGAGCTTGAGATACAGTGCTTTTCTCAGAGCAATAAGAAGTAATGAAACAGGTTCAATAATCAACAATAAAATGATCAACTTCAAATCTGGCAATTCTCTGTTGGTCTAAAATGTACATGTGCACACCCAGGTACGGGTACATATTTCCTCATGTGGCTAATTTTGTAACATTCACACTTAGGTTTTTTGATGGATGTTTTCAGCCCTGTCATATTTTATGATTATAGGAGACCTGATCTGAAAGATGAAGGTGCTTCATTCTGTCACACTGGGAGTGAGATCTCAGGTTTTATGCCTGGACTCTTAATGGTGTCTTAATATGGGCCTGAAGAGGTTCAAAGGATTCAAGCAAGGTCAAGAAAAAACTGAAGAAAAGAGCAGAGAGTCATAAAGAAAAGAAGGTAAAAACACAGAAGCAAAAGAAACATGGAAAATTTCCCCTGTTTTAGTTACAAACCAGTAAATCCAGGAAAAGTGCTGACTTACATGGACTTAGGCTAAACATGCTTCAGTAAAGAGAAGGATGTGTGATCTGAGATGCTCTCATCAAAGTAACTTTTTTTTTTTTGTCCTTTTGATCACTGATATTTTCATCTGAGAGGGAAAGCATTCATTCTCCTCTACACACAGCTTAATTTGTTTTTGTAATTCTGTGCAGAGATTCTTTGACCAAAGTGTTCTGTAACATCAAGGTGAGAAAGAGGAACTATATGGTGTCCTGCCTGAAAACAATTATGATTAGCAAGACCACTGCTGGGACCTGGGACAGGGACAGCAGTAGCCTCTGATTCCTCAGAGGTTTTTACTTCTACCACTGCTGTTGTCACCTGATTGGAAACATGCCTGCCTTGGAGTGCCTGAGCTCATTTCCCTCTTTTTCCAGAGTCTCTCCATGTAGTTACATCTCCATCACTTTTATACACAGGTACCTGCTGAGCTCAGAGCCAGGTTTGATACTATCTCAGAAGTTTTACCACAGAGAACTCAGATTCCTAAGATCTGCATTTGCCCTATTTCCAAGCTATGTACACTATATACAGGCATAGGTAATGCATGCCAATGAAGTCCTGCATTGTATGTGAAATGTACTGGCTCAGGATTATATAACTTCTGATCTTGTTTAATGGAAAACATTGCACTGAACTTGACCTACTGACTGAATGCAATGCTGCTCTAGTAACATGCCTTTCTCATTTGTATTGCTCAAGGAAATCCTCTTCTCTGTGACATTAGGTTTTATCTGTGCCATCAATCTCTAGCAGAAAGACATACAGGAACTCTGCTTAGGATGCAAATTCTTTTTTAATTATTAGTAATTCTGAACATAACCACTTCATCTTTGTAGTTCATTATTTTCAGAATTCATCTGTTCATTTTTCTGGAAATTTAGAGAAATGTAGTTATTATGTCTTTTTTAACAAACTGTGGTTTGCTCCATAATGGAATAGCAAATGACTGTCAGATCACAGATAATACGCCATCTGTGATGCTATACTAAGTTGTTTGGCCAAATATTCTGGTGTAAATCAGCACAGCTTAGATTATATGAGCAGAGACTTTCAGTCAAACTTAAAATAAAAACTGCATCCACTCAAATTATCCTTTTCTTCTTCTAATTGCAGGGCCAAAATGCAGATTTCAGAAGTTGTATTAAAATCACTGGGAGTGTGAAAGCACTACAGCAGGAAAACAAGCAAACAAACAAATCCAACTAAGCTTTTTTTAAAAGTTCACATGTACCTTAAATATTTTTTGCTGCTATATTTTTTTGTGTTTTGTCTGCCTCTAAACATTAAACCATTCGGTCTATAGCAGAAATTTTATCTTCAGCCCTGAAAATTTAATGCATGAACTGAGTCTTTTCATTTTTCAGCGTGCTAAAGATTCCCAGGGACAGCCAGGGAGATTGCTGTGGACAGCAGCACAGACCTCACAACCCCTCCAACCATGGAGATATTATGTGGCCAGTTTCTGTCAGACATGTGATGAGAGAAACAAAATTTTGGTAAATGTTAGAGGCACTTCCAGTCACATGACTGGACATGAGAGAACATGGCTTTGCAGTGCCAGCATGGGATGTTATATGACCTGACTCTGCTATAACATTTTCCACTCTGCCTTGAAATCATGTGGAGTCACAATCAGTCATCATCAGGCACTGACAAGGGTAAGCATAATGTGAATGTTCTGGCTGAACTGCCCGTGACTTGGTGAGGCAAGAACCTCACAGCAACTCAGCACGTGGGTAAGGGCACAGGCAAATAAGGGAGCAGCACAAGTGTGTTCAAAACTTTCCTAAATGCTACACTTTATAGCAAACTGAAAAAGATTTTAAAAACCCAGTAATTCTGTGGGTGTGTGTGGGGGGGAAGCTAGTCTAGAAACTTTTGGAAAGACACAGCAATAATTGCCATAGTTATAGGTACATTCACAGTCTGTTTAACACTTGTCAGCAATAGAAGTTCTGGAGAAGGTGAGAACTGAAACTCTGCCATTTTTATCCTCTGAAAACAAAAAATAGGTTTCACCTTGCAGTTCATCCGCATAAATAGGTCTGCTCACTTCCAAACACTCAGAAACATGCTGCTAGCACTCAATCACTGTTTGGAAAACAGGCAGCTTTGGGAAAAAAAAAATGGGAAAATTTTTCTGGAATGTTTGGGAATGCTTGGCATGCAGAAAACCCTTGCTGGCTTCCTGCTGCTCTGCCTGGGAGACAGAGCACAGAACTGCAGATTCTGCTGGTAGCATCCTAATGTATTAATTTTGCTGCTGCTTTGAGTGTTTTTCATCATCCATGGTGAAAGCAAGAGAAAGACAGGAGAGAGACCTTTTACTGCTCCCTTTGAAGCCAACAGTTTTCCTTCAATGGCAAAGTGTCAGAACCTGTGCTTGACCAAACAATTTTGTGTTTCTGCAGTAGGCTGCATTTCCCTAAAAGTTCTTATCTGAACCATAGGTCCCAGCCATAATCCCATGCCTCCATAAGAGTTGGCCTTGGAGCTGGCACCCTGTGCAGATGATGCTCCTTCACTTAATGTCACCTATCACAGTGAACCCTGGGTGTCCTATTGATGGCAATGCCCCACCATTGTTTGCAGCTCTGCGCCTTGTCTTAAAGTCATCTTGGCTCTTCTTGATTTTCACTTTCACACTTGCATTCACACTGGGGTACAAGGACTATCTGTACCAGAATGGTGTCGGGTCAGGGCAGGAGAGATCATCAGGGTGGGCTGGTTATCTTCCTTGCTGACCCTTTGGTTCTGGTCCTGCAGCAAAACGTTTCCCTGCAGGGAAGTCATAAATTATGTCCTTGGTGAAAATTCCCTGTTCTGACTGATGCCACAGGCTATCTGAGGGATGTGACACTTGAGCTGAATGCTGTAAGGAAGCAAAAGATTCTCACACTGTGCACCCAGACTGAGTTTTATCCTCAGACAGAAAGGACACTGTTTATGTTAAGTGGAAAAATAAACTCCAGCCTTGAACACAATGCTCACCCTGGCTGCAAGCACAAACTGCTTCACATCTATGTGCAAGGTATGTGCGTGCCCCTGTGGTTCCTCCCCATTTGCTGCAAAAGGGATCAAGGAAAAGGCTGTAAAGAAGAAAGTCTTTACAACATCCACCACCAACTTTTCAAAGCAACACTTTGGACACATTTCCTGTCTCACTGACATGGGAAAGTTAGATGAGAGCACTGGGAAATGGTAGCACTCCATTTTTAAGCTCAAAAGCATTAAGAGGAGTATGGCACTGAAATTAAAAATAATATATGATTTCTGTCCCCAGGAGATGCATGTTTTCCTGTGAGGGAGATAAAATTTAATCAGGCACAAATAAACATTTACATAACAACAAAGTGTGCTGCTTCTTACAAGACTGTAAGGATCAGCATACTGTAAAAGGATCTGTAGGCCTGAACTGAAGTGACATCAATTTTTCTGGTGATGACAGCACTCAAGCAAATAAACCAGAGGGCTTTGAGAGCACATCCAAGATATGCATTACTGCTTAAGGCACTTGGATGAGATGGGAAATGAGCCTGCTGGAGCTACTGCATATTTGAACAAGATACAAAGTGGTAGAGTTTGCAAGACGGTTGTGTGCACAGAGCTAACAAACACAGTCAGGAAGCAGGAGGCTCTATTACATGTTTTCACAATACGTGTCATACATATTCCTCTCTGTCATGATCTGATAAACTGTTTGTTTGCATCCACATACTCTCATACTGTAAAACAATAAGCAAAGGACTGACTGCATTGCAAAGCAGGTTGTCATTGCTGATTCTCAAAGCTTTCAGTGACCTCTGTCTTGAGCATATTTTTGCTGTTTGTCCTTCTAAAAGGATGCGGCAATATCACAAGTACCAGAGCAGGAAGAAAGAAACATTGCTAAAGCAGAAGTTTAACTGCATCAATCCTTGTTCATAGCAGAGCAGGTGTTAGACATCTGCAGCCTGGACATTGAAACACTGCACCTTTCTCCTTTCTCCCTTAACATCATGCAACTCACAGTGTTATCTATGGCCTTGCACTCTTCTGCAGCCTATGGTCCCATGTTGTGTCTTGGATTTTTTAAAGCAAATAGAATATATGTAGAGTTTCTCTCAGCCTTCTCTTATAATTAAAAAAACCCCAGGTCACAAGTCAATTTTATTTTGCTTTATATCTAAATTTCATGCAACTTTACAGACAATTATTAAACCTCACAAACCTCATACAAGAAAATGTGTCTGTGCATTTTGCCAAGATGAAAACCCAAGGACACAGAGGTTAAATGACCAAATGAAAAACATACAGGAAAATCAGTGGCAGCACCAAGAATGAAAAAAAAATAAAGAAGTCTTTTCTCAGCAGCCATCTTAAACCAGCCATTGTATTATAGAGTCTTCATCACTGTCCTTAAATGCAATGCACAGAAGTGTACTGCTTCCCCTGATGCTCTACCATTAACAATATTTTTCCATGCAGATGGGAATATGATTTTTCAATGTAGATTATTCCCAGCCTGTAACAACCGTTTCTAAAATCCTTAAGTGAGTTTCCAGTATTTTGTGCTTTGAAATAAATATCTTCAACAAATTTTACTCTATGATCAGGAATAATTTAGTAATTTTTTTTTTTTCCAGGTAAGATATTGGGATAACCAGAAAAGATGACCCTCTTCTTAACGGAATTCTGTAAGGACAATAATTTTCTTAAATTATTGTCATGCAAGTTGAACACTAGGGGTCATATTTAGATAACCACTGACATACTGCAGAGCACATCCAGGAGAAAAACAACCACTCACTCATCAATGACCCATGAATTTTAAACAATGCCCAGAGCAAGAGCACTGATTTTCATAGTATATTGTGCAGTAGCTGGTTTGCTGTGAAGTGCTAGGTTGACTCCTAAATTTCTGTGTTTTTGACAGGAGATGGGAAACAAAATGGGAAGGTTTACAACATGCTCACAGATAGAAAGCTCTGTCTTTCTCCTTAATAGAGACTGCCCCTATGCAGGTATTTTGGTTTTGTCCTTTTGTATTTTCAGAACCACAGTAGCTCTAGCTCAGGAAGAGAGGGGCACAAAATTTTGGTTGTTGAGATAAAGTGCCCTGGGGAAAGTTGCAAAATTAATTTAGGAGTTAGAATCAGAGGCAGCAGCACCAGTGTTTTCATCAGGTTTACTAAGCTTTTGTATATTTACACATTTCCTGTAGTTAACTTTCACTACCAGAGAACTGTCTCCAAGCACAGTATCTTGATGTTAGTTTTCCACCATTCTTACGGTAGTGGGAAGAGACGGCAAGGAGACACATGCATTTATGGAAGTGAAGCTCTACCAGTGTTGAGACACAGCTGTGTTTCTGTACATCAGGCAAGAAAGGCAAGAAGCGGGCTGGTGTGTGTCTTTGCATTCCCACTGTCCCCAGCTGTGCCATGGTTCCGCAAAGGCTGCAGAATGCATGTGTGCTCATGCTGTTAAGGGTTGTGATAATGCTGGGTATACCTCAGCTTGCAGCATTGTGCTGCTGCAGTTCCATTCAATGAAATGCAGATGTAGAATACAGGAGTCATCTCAGCCATAACACCTTTCTGGCCTCATGGCTTGCTTGTTTCCTGTGTATTAAAGTTTCCACTACATAGTTGTCCAGTCACCTTAAAAGTCCTAAGTACTGGAGTTTCCAGCTTTCCCTTTTGAAGACTATTTCACAATTTGAAATGTCTTGCTGTCACAGAGGTATTCCTGACATCCATCCTAATGATTTAGTATATATGATAATGATATCAGACCATAATGATAAGAATTTAATTCTCTTAATTTCATCTCACTACTCTTAATGAAACACCCATGTGAAAAAAAATCCTTCCCACAACTAGAGCCAGACTGTGGCTGATCTTTCATGTGCATGCAAGCTGAAGAAGAAACAGAGAACCTGAATTTCCCCTTGCTTGTAAGATAAATGCAAAACTAGCACAAAGAAAGTCTCTGAAATATATTCTTTCAAATTTGAAGACTGTGTTAATATGTGCAGTTAGTTTGAACTCAGATGCTGTAGAAAATGAGAAACAGAACTGAAAAGAAATGATCAGTTCAAGACAAATAGAAGGTCTATGGTTTTTTAAAAGCCTTTACTGCTCTTTCCTACAAAATATATTGTGTCATAAACATGTCTTTCAATCTGTCTTTGAAAACATGTTGTCACACTTAAATATCCCCACTGTTTTGTGGAGCTTCTTGTGAAAATCCCTGACTAGTACAAGTTTCTTTTTAACAAGTTATTCAGAAGCCTTTTTAATGATAACTTAGTAGTAACAAATTATTCATTGAAGCAAGGATTTGCACTCAAGAAAGGGGGTAAAAAAATTCTGGATTCAGAGCTTTGACTAAAAGTCATCAGCACTTTGCACAATAATGAGAGATTACTCCATATTGTCCTGCTTAAATTCAGATTTACCTCTATGGCATTAGATTTCAATTTTCCTATAGTTTCAAATTGAAAGGGCTGGTTTTTAATACCCCTTCTCAAAAATGACTGCTGTGCATTTCTAGTACACACTGGTTGGTTTGGTTACACGTATCACAGAGACTGAGCCTCAACACTGAGTGGAATAATGGGTGAGACACTTCAACCTCTAAATATCCTGCAGGAAATCAAAAGGTTCTATTCATATAGAAATTTAGCAGTGTAGACACTTTTTGTTAAAATATGTAGGTGTTCACAAAGTTTTTTCTTCAGAAACCCATGTTATTCCATATGTTGTGTTTATCTCAGATTCAATTGCCAGAAAAGCCAGAATAGTATTAACTGAGACTCAAAAGGAGTAAACTAACAACAGTCAAAATCCTACAGAGATAAAAAGAATCTTTAAAAAATGCTCTGACTCAAATGAAATAACAAACATTTTAGATAGACTTGTTTTCTTTAAGATGTCAGGGGAGAGCTTAGTCTTAAAAAATTTATTGATTTTAAAAAGCACACCAAACACCAGCTATTGAATCTTAGGTCTATTAACTGTAATACCAAAAAATTATGTTATTTTTATTCTTTTTTTGCTGCTTGGGACAAAGAAGCTCCACACAGCTAATTGCTGAAACATGTTTTTTTCCTACATCATGTATGGCTGGATTTGTGGATTTGTGGATTTGTTTCCAACCCTAAGTCATGCCAAAGAGTATTGGGTAACTACCCCTCTCCCAGTCCATCTTGACAGGGCAGATTTTATCTGGGGATAGTCAGTAGCATGATGCTGACCCTGATTTCAGAGTGGATGAGGAGAGCATGTGTCTGGATCACAGCCACTAGGGATGGGCACTTCTTTGGATTTCACATGGAAAGCCTGCTCTCTGCTCTGCCAATTGGAAAGGGCCTTGTCTGGACTAAAGCAAATCAGGCAGTGGATTTTTTTTAAAAAAAATCTGTTTCCTTTGAGGCCTACAGACACTTTGTGTGCAAAACAGGTGTAGTAGTAGCATAATTATTTATTGACATAATTTTTTTCCTTGGGTGTGATTTGACAAGGTAAGTATGTAAGGCTGAGGCTGGTAGCTGAAAGAGTCCTCTTGTGAGTTTTCACAAAGCTTAACTGGTAGTATTTTCATTCTGCTAGGTTTTAAACAATTTGTTGCAGACTATCATTGTGACCCATTTCAAATCCCAGGGAGTGTCCTATTAATTCTAGAAAATGTCATCTCAAAAAAGGGGAAGTTTTTCAGACTGTTGAAAGCTCTATGTTTTGCTACATATCGGCCTCAAGACTTTTAACAGTAGGATGTCCATCCCATACTACATAGAACATTATAATTTTATTGAGCATTTATGTTTATTTTAGCATGATCCATTCCTATTATGAGATTAAAAACTATAAGAGGAGGATAAACATTAAACTACAGAGTTTCCATCCAATAGCAATAGGGCAATATTTTTATCAAATGTGTCACTTTGGGTCAAAATAAACACCTGATGTACTAAAGTAAGGCAGATGGGGCAACTCATCAAAGGCAGGTCAGAGACTGAAAGGATTAGCACAGGATTCTTACCTTAGACTCTTAGACTCCCCTCTACTTGATATGTTTTTGAATTCCAACTGGAAATCACAGAAACGAAACCTGTGCACTTAAATATTGAACTCAGAATTTCAAATTACAAGCTGGACACCTTTTAAAAGCTGGGGAGAAGATTTAGCTAGGGAACAGATTATGTTTCTGAAACACAGACATTTGCAGTGAAAATGAAGAGAGTGACTCACCTTTGGAATACTAGCTTTGCTATTTGACTCTTCAAATCACAGTTTCCCTGGTTGGGAATAGAAGAGGCCCTACAAAGCACAGGGCTGAACATCCTCACTTCTTTTTAATGAGGATTGGTGAATTCAGCACCTTGCAAGAACTGGGTTATGTTTGAGGAACTACAGTACTGTGTTTTGCTGTAAAGCTGAGAAAACCTTCCCTCAGTAAATTGTAGTGGGAGAATTACTTGCACACTGAAAGTAAAATTTTGATGCTGTAAGAACCAGGCCTATACACTGCAATCTACTAGGGTTTTATCCAAAACACATAAATAAAATCTACTGATTCTTTGGGGAATACCCCACAAGTATATCAAGACCAAATATTATTGTTCTGCTGTAGCAAAAAAGGATATAAAAGTAGGAAGTCTATTTCTATGGGCTATCCCAAGACACATAGCAGCAAATCAGCAAGACAGCTCAAGAAAGGCAGAACTAAAGACCACTTGACTAGCCTTGCCTAAAAGAAAGAGAAGGTGGGAATCCCTGGCTGTCCCAGGAGCTCTCTTTGCTGCAGATGCGGAGATGTTGATCTAAGAACTCTGCAGCTGACCTTAGAATAAATGGCTGAAACGTCACCTCCCCCCTTTCTTTCTCATGCACCTCTCAGAAGGTGGTTGATTCATGCATCTGTTGCTTCATTACATGACATTTTGGTGGCAGAACCTTCTCAAGATGTTGCAGCCCTGATTTCCCCACCCTACATGCATCCTGTGTGGCAATGCTGCAGTTTCTAAGTGACCTGGCAAACAGAGACTGTTCCTTTAGTTTGGGATGGATGAATCATTGTTCCAGGCATGACTTCTAAGCACACAGTCTCTGCACCTCAGCACTTCCTACCCAAAGCATGCAGGTCTGTCCTAAATTTTAATTTCCTCTGTCACCAGTAGCTCATTCCTGACCCAGCTGGAAGAATGACTGCTAGCACTGGGGAGTCTGCTAGACACAGACATACAGGAGGTTCTCTCGTGCTCTTCCTCATATTCCAATGGGTCCCAGGGCAAAGAGACATTTTGGAGGTAGGTGGAGAGGGAAGTGAGACAGCCATGAAAAAATGAGGGTTCTTGTGGATTCAATTTCTCCTTCAAGCTGTGATCAACTCCTAGGATGCTTCATAAGACAATTAGAGCTTATCTAAGGCAACACAAGATCCCTAGAGGTGTGTTCACACTGTCTAATTTTTGATACCTAATGTATGTGCTCTGAGTAGTCTTCTGACAGTCCTGTCTCTTTCTCCATTAATTCTGTGGGAGCTCAGACATTCAGGCTCTCCCCAGGCTCTTCTGCATTGCCTCCTGCAATTAAAAGTCCAAAGTGATCCAAAATATTGAGACCATACCTTTGCAGAAGCTCCACTCTCTTGAACTCCAGCAGCAGGGTCTGCTAGCTGGTGTAGGAAGAAAAATCCCCCAGCACCAGGCATGGACCAACCCCTGTGGTGGGGTATGACTGGGGCATGAGGACGTATCCCTGTTTGTAAGCACTGCTGTGTGCTTGCACCTGTGTGTTCTTTGTGGTACTCATCTGAAGAGACCCCTTTAACATAAATAGCCATGCCTGAGCTTCTTCTGACTTCCAAGGAAATGTCAAAGGGACTCGTGAGGCTGAGATTGTTATATCAAAGCTATACAAGATGCAAGAAAAAGCCTAAAAAATGGACATTTCTTGTCTTTTCCAAGAATGGGTGATACTTTTATGAAGTGTTTGTTTCCCACTTTATCCTTGAATAGGTTGTCATGTCTTGCAATTGCAAAGTGCTTCAAATCTTATCCTTCAGTGACATTGTGTTGATATGAAAATGAGATGCACCAGAGACTGAAGACTGTTTGCTTAGTGGGTTATAGAAGCAATAATTGTTATTGATAACACACAGATGATCTTTGTGTGATTATCTCTCCATGTATCTGGTTCAGTGACAGCTGTTGGCAAGAAAGATAAAAAGGAAATCCACATTAAAAGCAGACAGAGGAGAATGGGAAAGGAGCGGAAAGGAAAGGAGCGGAAAGGAAAGGAAAGGAGCGGAAAGGAGCGGAAAGGAAAGGAGTGGAAAGGAGCGGAAAGGAGCGGAAAGGAAAGGAGCGGAAAGGAGCGGAAAGGAAAGGAAAGGAGCGGAAAGGAAAGGAGCGGAAAGGAAAGGAGCGGAAAGGAGCGGAAAGGAAAGGAAAGGAAAGGAAAGGAAAGGAAAGGAAAGGAAAGGAAAGGAAAGGAAAGGAAAGGAAAGGAAAGGAAAGGAAAGGAAAGGAAAGGAAAGGAAAGGAAAGGAAAGGAAAGGAAAGGAAAGGAAAGGAAAGGAAAGGAAAGGAAAGGAAAGGAAAGGAAAGGAAAGGAAAGGAAAGGAAAGGAAAGGAAAGGAAAGGAAAGGAAAGGAAAGGAAAGGAAAGGAAAGGAAAGGAAAGGAAAGGAAAGGAAAGGAAAGGAAAGGAAAGGAAAGGAAAGGAAAGGAAAGGAAAGGAAAGGAAAGGAAAGGAAAGGAAAGGAAAGGAAAGGAAAGGAAAGGAAAGGAAAGGAAAGGAAAGGAAAGATAATGTGTATGAAACTAATTAATCACAACTATGAAATCAATTAAGCAATCTGTGTTATTTCTGTCTGACTAGCTATGCTAGCTAATCATGTATTTCTCACATTTAGTGAGTGACAAGGTCTTGGCCAAGATTATCATCTTACTTTGTCTTCATATATAATGCTTCCAAAGTATGTAAACTGCATACTGTTGAACAACTCCTGCTTTATTTTATGATACTAATTAACTGTGCATCTATATATATTTATATATTTAATTTACTACTTAAATCTTCCTTCCTTCCTTCCTTCCTTCCTTCCTTCCTTCCTTCCTTCCTTCCTTCCTTCCTTCCTTCCTTCCTTCCTTCCTTCCTTCCTTCCTTCCTTCCTTCCTTCCTTCCTTCCTTCCTTCCTTCCTTCCTTCCTTCCTTCCTTCCTTCCTTCCTTCCTTCCTTCCTTCCTTCCTTCCTTCCTTCCTTCCTTCCGCCACTTCCTTCCTTCCTTCCTTCCTTCCTTCCTTCCTTCCTTCCTTCCTTCCTTCCGCCACTTCCTTCCGCCACTTCCTTCCGCCACTTCCTTCCGCCACTTCCTTCCTTCCTTCCTTCCTTCCTTCCTTCCTTCCTTCCTTCCTTCCTTCCTTCCTTCCGCCACTTCCTTCCGCCACTTCCTTCCGCCACTTCCTTCCTTCCGCCACTTCCTTCCTTCCGCCACTTCCTTCCGCCACTTCCTTCCGCCACTTCCTTCCTTCCGCCACTTCCTTCCTTCCGCCACTTCCTTCCTTCCGCCACTTCCTTACTTCCTTCCTTCCTTCCTTCCCTTCCTTCCGCCACTTCCTTCCGCCACTTCCTTCCTTCCGCCACTTCCTTCCTTCCGCCACTTCCTTCCGCCACTTCCTTCCGCCACTTCCGCCACTTCCTTCCTTCCGCCACTTCCTTCCTTCCGCCCCTTCCTTACTTCCTTCCTTACTTCCTTACTTCCTTCCTTCCTTCCTTCCGCCACTTCTTTCCTTCCGCCACTTCCTTCCGCCACTTCCTTCCGCCACTTCCTTCCGCCACTTCCTTCCTTCCGACACTTCCTTGCTTCCGCCACTTCCGCCACTTCCGCCACTTCCTTCCTCCCTTCCTCCCTTCCTCCCTTCCCTCCCTCCCTCCCTCCCGCCTCATTTCCTGCTTGACGCACTTCCTTCCTGCCTTCCTGCCCGCCTGCCTCTCCCTCCCACACTCTGTATTAAAAAGCTTTGGAGAAACAATTTATCAGCATTCACACTGGTATGGGGTACAGACGTTCCTACATTATTTTGTCTCTACAATCCAGAAAGCATAAACCAGAGGTGCATCACTAGGCAGTAATTCTTCATTTTGCTCTCAGAAAGGGCCTTTGTAAAGTGCCCACAGAACTTCAGCTGTAGCACAACCACTGAATACTTTGGAAGATGTGTCAGAAACTAAAGGACAAACAGACTACAACAGCTGGAGACTGACTGAAAAAAACCAACAGATAAATTTGTACTTTGTTCAAATTAATCTTGAGATAGAATATTGGGCTCCCAGAAGAAGTTGTTATAAGACCTAACAAGGTAAGAAACGTCATTATACAGGGAAGGATATGCAAACATGCCTTCTCTTCATATTTAGTGAAGAGTCACACATTTTACAACATCAGATGCCCAGCCTTCACCTGTAAACATATTAAGTCATTTCTGTACTACAGTACGGTAATTGGACATCAGAGTCCCATTGCATACTTAATCGAGCAAGATAACGAAGAAAGACCAGAACAGATACTGGATATCTAAGTAGAGGTAAAACTGCTGTCAAATGGCCATTTTGAGAAACCACCAAAAACCTTGGTGGATACTTTGTCAATTTCCCCATGTTACAGATCTTCAGTGTGAGACCAAATTCAAACATACTGCCCAAAGCCAAGTGCTTGTGCACTAAAAGAATAAGGCTCACAATCCTGCTCTCATAACTTCATGCGTGCTAAAAGATGAAAACACATCCTCTTAATCAGACCATCAAATTTTAAAATAGCTTTTGATCATATTGTTTTAGTAAAGGTAGTTGTGATGGTTGCATACAGGGTACAGGAAAAGCATGCTTTTAAAAGACTGCAGCCAATGTCATTTACCAGAAATTATCTTGGCCCAGGATAAGTTGTAAAGGCCACCTTAAATTGTAGTAAGGTATTTATTGCCAGGAAGACTCTCTTTGATACAAATTTCCACATTTCTCTCCCCAGAACAATTGACATGTAAGTGGTTGGTCCACAGGTTATAATGTGCAAATGTTAATTGTTCTTTAAAGTGGCAATTGGGTGTTACCTGTCTCAAAAGTAAATAATACATTGATAAAACAGTAATAAGTTAGACTCTGCAAACACATACTCATGAGAATACTCTGGTCATACTATAATAATGAAAAATAGGTAGTAGCATAAAACCTTTGGAATATCTCCTAAAATTCTAATATATTATAAGCTGAGAAACTAAATTAAATTCATACAAGTGTATGCAGGTTTATTGTGTCACAATACAATAATTTGCAAAACATTATCTAATATTGGTAACTAGAGTTAAGTCCTCCACATGCTGCAGCACAGGAGTTCTTTAGATGAGACAGAGACAGCCTGTACCTGTCTCTGGTTCCATTAGCCTTCTGCCAGACTGTTCCTGAACAATCTCTTGAACATGCAATGCAGAAAAGAGACCAGGAAAGCACAGAAGAGAGGGATTATGCAAAACAATTTGGTGTCCTTCAGTACTTTTTTCTCTGAATGAGAACTGTATTGTATTTACTGAGCTAAAATGCCACAGGTATGTTGTAGACCAGAAAGAAGATATTAATCTTTTTTTTTCACAGGCAGTTCAGATATATATGATTATTGTCCTAAAGCAATGAAGAAAACCAGTAAATTTGTCTAAGCTTTGCCTTTGGTTTCATTTTCTCAGGATGAAGTGGGATATTTTCACTGGTGCAGTTACCTCTTTTTTCTCTCCTATTGTGCTGGATAGAGGCTGAGCTTGTTTATTCCATTCTTATTTTGAACATATAGGAAAGTATCCCTGTTGTCATTGGAAAGAGACTGTGAAGCACAATTTATTCCTTAATGAAGCAAAAGAGAAAAAAATAAAAAAGGAAATAAATAAGAAAAGCTAATAAGTAATTAACTCCATATATGCTAATCGAATTAAAGGTCTAGTCTAATCATACAAACTGGTACTAGAGGAATCTTCTTGGTCTTCAGGACTTACCTTGACTATGAACACAATACTGGCTTTTTTTTGCCACCACTCCTTACAGGACATTATGTATTGGACCCAGGAAGTATTTACACTCACTAGTGTTCATCTAACTGCATTGACGCTGACCCTGTATCTCTCTGAACTTGTGTCAGTGCCTTCATTTTGATAACAGCAGAGTGAGAAAAGGTTAAAGTAAAAATAACAATAAACCAGGCAATTTCCAGGCAATTTTCAGAACAGAAATGTTCTGAAAAGCACACCAACTTGTCCCTTAAAACTTGGGTATATATCATAGTGTCATGCTTTGCTACTTGATTTGCACAACTGTAGATACTAATGATGTTGTAGTGCTTTTTTTCTTTTCCCTACAGTCAGTAATTGCAAATTGACCTGACATACAAAAGACATGCATTGCAAAAGACATAACCTTGCAAGGTATTTTTCTGGCATGAAAATCACAGTTTTAGTGCCTTTTCCTCATGGATTGTGATTTTCTTGCAGCAGTTGGGAGAAATTTGAAAAAGTAAGAGCAGGTCAAGTACTTCAGTGGCTGCATGCTGGGATTTGGCTGGGGCAACAAAGTCGTGACCTCTTGAATGGTGGAAGAGCTGCTGACAATGGAACATGAGGTAGAAGTAAGTGAAAGAAGACCTCCCATCTCCTGCTGTCCTTGCTGAAGTAGGGGTCTCACAGTCCCCTTTAATCAGGATAGCAAAGCTTCATAACCTGTTGAAGGTACTTTGTAGATATCTGTGTCCAGCTCCTCAGCTTTGCAGTCCTCATAGAAAGGGAATCTGCTCTTAGAAGAAGTATAGGATAGCTGTGACAAGTCCTTCACAGAGGACTACACAGACTATCACATATGCTCACAGATTTACTTAATAATGATCCTAACTTCATCAGTATAGGTTTTCAAATATGCTTCTGCATAGGGTTTCTGATGGAGAGAAATAAAGATGCTACATAATGACAGTGTACGGGGTTTCACCTGGAAATAAAAAAATATAAAACTATCTGGAATGGCCTGGAAGCTGCTACTGTCTTCAAGATCACGAAAAACAATTTCAAAACAAAATTACAGGTTTTGTGCTATTAGGCTGACCCTGCAGGACAACACATTACTTTTGTGGCCTTCCATGTGCTTTCGTAAGGCTTGTGGCCTTACTTTCCTTGTGCTCAGTATGCAGAGGAGATACTTTCGATTAGGACCTCCATTTCCAAAAGACTTCACTTGCAGTTTATAATCTAAGTACATTGCATACTTCTGCTTTTAAAATTCACCCTTATGTTATGGTTTTGCTCATTTCAGAAAACTCTGGTGGTGTTGTAAGGCCAGAGATCACTGATAACACCTGCACTGCTGTCAAATGCTGAGGTCCATTATAAAAGATTTAGTTTTCTGAATATTAAGATGAAAGCCTCTCCAACCAAATAATGGCTAGATATCTTCAGGCAATAGAACCAGGAATCACGTGAAGGAACACAGGTGCTGAAGAACTACTTCCTATGTTGGTTTAAAGCCTATCAATTCTTGTTATTGTACAATGAATGAAACAGTAATCTCTATGAGATAACATAACAACTCATCCTTCCATTAAAACTGGATTTACAGTAGTAATCTAAATTATTACAGCAGCATTGATCTAGATAATTGCTTGCAGAGCAAAGTCTGGGTGCAGAGTATGTAGGAGAAGGCCTTTTGAAAAGGCTTTTTTTAAAAACTCTTTCACAGAAATCAACCTGAATTGCTTGTTGAGAAGCAGCTCCATATTCACTGCTGCAATAGCAGACAAACTAAACACATAGCTTCATGACAGTGTGAAGGTGTTTACTGGCAAGTATGTTAGAATGAAAAAAATTAATGGGAAAAAAAAGGGAGCATCTAATCACTGCAAGTGACCTTCAGATGATAGATAAAGTTAGGGGGAAAGATACAAGCAAAAAAAAACACAGTGGAGCACAATAGGCTAAACTTATCCCAAGTATAACTCCAGCCAGCTGGCCAGTATCTGGTTGTCAAAATATGTTTAATGGGGAAAGAAAGAAAGAAAGAAAGAAAGAAAGAAAGAAAGAAAGAAAGAAAGAAAGAAAGAAAGAAAGAAAGAAAGAAAGAAAGAAAGAAAGAAAGAAAGAAAAGAAAGAAAGAAAGAAAGAAAGAAAGAAAGAAAGAAAGAAAGAAAGAAAGAAAAGAAAGAAAGAAAGAAAGAAAGAAAGAAAGAAAGAAAGAAAGAAAAAGAAAGAAAGAAAGAAAGAAAAGAAAGAAAGAAAGAAAGAAAGAAAGAAAGAAAGAAAGAAAGAAAGAAAGAAAGAAAGAAAGAAAGAAAGAAAGAAAGAAAGAAAGAAAGAAAGAAAGAAAGAAAGAAAGAAAGAAAGAAAGAAAGAAAGAAAGAAAGAAAGAAAGAAAGAAAGAAAGAAAGAAAAAGAAAGAAAGAAAGAAAGAAAGAAAGAAAGAAAGAAAGAAAGAAAGAAAGAAAGAAAGAAAGAAAGAAAGAAAGAAGAAAGAAAGAAAGAAAGAAAAAGAAAGAAAGAAAGAAAGAAAGAAAGAAAGAAAGAAAGAAAGAGAAAGAAAGAAAGAAAGAAAGAAAGAAAGAAAGAAAGAAAGAAAGAAAGAAAGAAAGAAAGTCTAAAATCTGTTCTAAAACATAGTACATTGGTTCTGTTTGGATGAATCAGTATGCCTTCTGTAATGACATTCTTTGAGATCAATTGCTCATTACTGTACCACCAGTATCAAGATATGATCCTTGCCATTTTTCTGACCCCTTTCATCACCCTTCTTTTTCCCCCACAGCGTTCTATAAATAGCCAATGTGCTATTTTCTTGTGATCACTGTAAACAGGGGTTTTAGACATCTTTTTACCTATATCACCATGGAAACTAGATCTGTGTATACATCTAAGATTAGTCTTTCTCTAGAGGCCTTCATTATCTATGCAAGCTTACGGCTAATTGTTCTGCATAAGATACGGGTGTCTTATTCCTACCTACCACTTCGGAAATTCATTTCATGTACTTGCACATAACAAGCTGTAAAGAAGGTTTTATGAAGCCAATAATGCAGATATAATACTTGAGGAATTCCTTTTGGATTGGATATATTTATTTTTCCAAACATTTTGTTTGAGAGAAAATGAGATTGCTATCTGCTGTTTCCTTATTTTTTGCAGGAAAGCAAAGGGTTGTTGACTTCCTCTCCCCTCCCTTCCTTCCTTCTTTCTGAAGGTACTGTACTCATCTGAAAAAAAAAAAAAAACCCAGAACGAAATGATTGTTCCTGTTCTCCTTCTTAAGTCATTTGAAACATTGTCCCTGCTAGTTTTCTAAGTTTACTGCAATCTCTGCACAGGGGGGAGGGAGACAGTGGGAGACAGAAACAGATATTACAAACATGAGAGCAGGTAGTGTTTAGGGCAAGACTCCTTCCAGCTTCAACAACTGGTAAGTTAAGTAAAATGCTTTTATGGTTAACTCTTTAGAAATGCAATATATTTATCTGCTTTTGTATTAAGAAAAAGTGTTAATCAGATACACATTTAACTGATAAAAGAATAATAACCATATGCATTAACAAGCAGTCTATTTACGCTAGAGATACCTATAGTCTGGTTTTTAGATACTGGTGCTATTACCATATGGTCTAACCTATGCAGATAGGAAAATATTTTCCAATTAGGCTGATAATATTCACAATATAATCGGCTGTGAATTTTGCGTATGTAAGTCCTGCTACTGGAATCTTGTTAAAGGCTTCACTAACTTTATCACAACAGTTCCAGCAAGATTCAATGGGCCATTGCTAAAAACATAGAGAGGAGCTGTGTCATACAGGAATCAATGTATTTCATTTATCATCTGCCAGTACTGAAGTCTGCTCCAACACACCAAGCTGTGCTGTACTGGGAGAAGAATTACTGGGGCTGTTTTTTTTCTCTTCAAACTGCATTGTGTTTAGGATTCCACATGTTTATCTCTACTCATCTGTGTATATGATTAGTCTAGGAACAATGACATTTAAGAGGTGGTAAGCTGGTTCCTGGATCTCACTTGGAAAAAAACAGAACAAAAGAAAAAGTTCATGTTGTGCAGTACATAACAACACTGAGGCTGATCACTCATATCAGTAATAGGATGGACTCAACTGCATATCTCTTGTTTGCATTTTTGTAGACCTCAATAATGTTTTTTCATGTTGATCATAAATGCATCAGAATGATCAGAACTGCCATGTGAAATGAGTTAATGCAAGAGTATGTTTCAAATACTGTATGAGAAAAATCCCCCCCTGCACGCTTCTGAAGAAGCAGAATGCAGAGGTGGGGCAAGAAATAGGACAGGTATCCATTTCCCTGCAGAAGGAGAATTTGCTCATTTTATGATTAAGTATTTCTTCAAGCTGCTGCTCTCTGAAGTGCAGGGTCCTCTGCAGGATGCCCACAAATCAAACAGAGAAACTACAAATGGTGGGCAGATATTGCAGAGGGCTGGCAGGCAGCTCCAGCTGCCCTGCTTTGAATCCTGCTCCCGCCAGGGCACCTGGGCTGCGCTTCCACCCTGGGACAGCCTCCTGCTTCCACCCCTCACTGAAGCAACTAGTGGAAAGGACTTTCTGCCTCCCTCCATCTGGTGTCTTTCTCAGGTTTTTCCATAGGAAGAAATGGTGTACCACAGATTCAGCCCAGTTTCTGGGTAAGTTGTAGATTCTTTATGCTTTGGGAGCAGCCAAAGGGGGCTCTGCCAAAGGAGATGGAAATAACTTGTTTCTTGAACTCCTTAGCTTAATGTTGCCACCCACTCTAGTTTGGTACAAGTTAATAGTTTATTCGGTTATACTTAACTCACAAACAATTTGTTATCTGCTAATAAAAAATGTATGCCAGGTCTTGCTGTGAAAACCATTTACCACATCTTGACCTTGGGATATCTGGGTTTATTTTTATGTGATAGATACAGATATACTGATTGAAATTAAAGAAATTATTTGGACAGTTATTTTGATAGTTACATGACAAACACCTGGAATACCAGTTTTTACGTCAAGTGTGATGTATAGAAGTCTTCCAAACACACACAGAAAATTACATAAGTTCTGTGTTCGTGGTGGTATCTTGTTCAAACTGCAGGGTATTAGTCTGGATTGCAATCACTTGTAAGTCTTTGTTCTGGTTGGCTCAGAAGTTCAGTTTGCCATGTAGATAAAAGCAAGCTGCAGCCTTTAGGTACAGATTTTATTTCTGAAGATGTTATGCATTAGTGTATTCTTGATTTAAACCATATATACAATAAATGCTTTCTCTGAGACATTGTCTGAAATACATAAATATGAAGAAAATTTGCTCAAATCATAGTAGGTGAGCAAAAGCAGTACATACTGTTTTAAAACCCAGTCCCCAATAATAAGCACAGAGAAAGAGTTTTTTAAAGGAATGCTTAGTAATTTGCGTAGTAAAATGCTTAGTAAAAAACAGACTTTGAATTTTGAGTTTCATTCTTATATTTTACCTATTAGGTTTACTTTCCTTTAAAAAATACATCTTTGCAATCATTTGGAGTTTATTTATTTTCACTTTGTATAACTTATTGCCACAAGCACTGTAACATGATTTAGCACAACAGAAGCTTGTAACAGAACTAGGATCTTTCTTGAGGTGTCAGGAGGATGATTTTTTTTGGCTGACATGTTATTCCTACATCCCTGAGATATTTACAGAAGAGAAAGGTATAATCTGAGTCTGTATTTGGTACAGATTTGCTACTAGTTTGCTGCACAAAATAAATACCTGTGCAATGAACTTTCAGTTATTTACCCCAATGTTTGTGAGACACTGGACTGTTAATGGTTAATGACTCAACTCTTAAAATTATAAAAATATTCACACAAGAAGCCAAGAATAAAAAGAGGCAGTTTGTTTTTATTTTGCTTAAAGTCTTACTGCTTCTGCTGCTAATAGCCATATTTTTGTGTATAACATAAATAAGTAAATGGTCAGTGTATGTATTTCTTCAGAGAATTATTTAAAACCATTATTTCCATTTGATGTGTTCTCAATTATAATGAAATAAAGTATAGAAGAATATTGCTTTTGTTTGGAAATAGAAAAAAAAAAGCTATACCAGTAATGGCAGAGAGGTTACAGAAACAGTTTGTACCCTGTGGAAATCCCAAGTTTACAGGTCTGGTTCAAACAGCATAGAAGCTAAGTGAAGTCTTTCTGTAAATGTCATTTGCACTTTTATGTTTAAGACCAGCTTCTTTAATGGTGTAGACTACTGAGACTTTTTGTCAGTACAGACTAGTAGCACTGAGTTACATTCCTAGTAACATTTTGTCATGTCTAATGTACATTTTTGACTAGAAGGTAATTTGAAGCTTTGAATATCAAGGAAGTTTTTTTTTTTTTTATAGTCTTTCATTTTTACCAACAAGTGCATCAACAAGAGCCTTGTCTTAGGACTATCTGGGTGCAGAGCAGATGGTAGGGGTTTGACAAACACTGTGCATTTCACAGATAAACATAGTGTTGTGTCTTTAAGGTGCTGTTCCAAGTAGTCCCAGAGAGATACACAGGGTTTAGAACAGGTTAAGCATGAAGGGATGAATCATGGAAGCAATCCAAGACAAGCCCATACACTGAGACAGAAGAGTATGTATCTCAGACAACACTTACGTTGTTTTCAATCTTTGAAATTGCAAAGACTCAAAGGTGCAGAGAGATTTCTGAGTGGCCTGCTCCACTCTTCTGGACATGTCAGCAGAATGGCATCAAAAGAAAAAAAAGCAGTAAAGGCTGCATAAGGTAATGGGGATTTTCTGTGGCTGTGGTTAAGGGACACAAAACAACGGTGTGTAAGGCAACATCTTGCATACTATTTGATATGAAATGATCCATAGTTTCTGAGCACCAATGTATGTTCTTCAGTACCAATGGATCCAATCAGACTGCTCCTCAAAACAGACCTTATAAATGCTGTGAGACTGCTACAGGCTGTTGTCAAATTATTCCGTTGTTAGATTAATTTTATAACCCAACAAATTCTTAAAAATAAACCACCAATTAAAACCAAATAGTTATTTTAATAGTTATTTTCTTTTTAAGTCCAGTAGTTTTCCATGATCTACCTTGCAATCTCAGAAGATCACAAAAAAGAAAGGAATGTCATCTTGGAGAAGAAATAATTATAGAGACACAAATAATGCAAAGCCTTTGAAAAGAAAGAAACAAATTGGGGGGGAGGGGGGAGGGGAGGCAAAGAGACTAAAATTTGGTTTGGATTATTCTTCTTTTTCCGTAAATTTTCTATTCTGAAATTGAGATTGCAGCTTTCCATTGCCGTAAAAATGCAGTAGCATTTTATAAATTATATTCAGATTTTTATCCAAAGAAAAGGCCCAAGTTAATCCGCAGCAGTTATTTAAAACATGCATTGAATTGTATGTTGATTGTGTATTTTTTGTTTACATATACCTGACAGGGACTAGTCCTTCTTGCTTGACTTCTAAAATACTTATGATCCAATGAAAAATATTACTTAATGTTTGGTTTAGCTCCTTCCAAATGTAAAAATTTTTTGACTTTCTTCTGTAAAACAGGTGGTTTTATACATATTACTCTGCTCTTGATAAGTGAAACACAGCATTTTGTTTCTCATGTTTCTCAACTAACAATTCTTAATGTACTGTAAAAACTTGTAATGTCATTGGTAGCAATTAAGCTAAGTAATCATGTAGTAAAAAAAAATATTTTTGTGCTCTGGAGATTATGGGAAGAAATTATGTGAATAATTGCTTTTTTTAAAAAATTTAATTTCTAATTTCCTGCTTTTCATGTTAGAAAAAACTGTTATTAATTATTTAAATGTAGGATGAAAATACCACCCTATTTTTAATTTCTAATCCCTTCCTCCCTCTTCTACCACAAAAGCTAAAACACTAACACATTTTCCTTCTATTTTGTGGATGTGCAGGAATTAATTTGATGTAAAGGAAAAATCTTAGCGTGAAAAGTGTGTTCCCTGGAAACCTATTTTCCCCTTTCATTCTTCAAAAAGTAAACCTGGAAATACTCTACTTTTCATCTGAATATGCCCATTAGAAGAAGTAGAATTCAGAGAACACTGAAAAATACAAAGTTGGAGATTGGTTTAACTACTAAAAGCTACAAGGTAACTTGAGTCTCCTACACTGATAACATCACCTTTTGCTAAGAACTTGAGACAGGTACAACCAATTTGAAATTGAAAGCAAGGCTGTGAGAAGGAGCATGCCTTTTTATCTGTTTTTCTCCAATGATGTTGTAGTAGAAGGGATGATAATGCACAGCAAGTAGGCATCACCCACAGACAGTCCTCTGTCTGGAGGCCTGATGAAGAATAGACACCACCTGATTTCCCTGCATGGAAGAATCTTGGTCTTCCCACAAAGGAGGACCAGATGTGATGGCTCTGAGAGAGAAGCATGTGGCTTTGCCCCCTCCTGTTCTGACACCAGCCCCTCTGATAAGCCACAAGTGTGTTGGCTGGGAAGAACAAGATGACTTCTGGTCTTCCTTTTAATTCATTTGTTGCTATTCCTGGTTGTGAAAGAACTTATACTTCAGTCTTCCCTTTTTAGGGTTGCAATGTAACTGTTAGACCCTTTTTGCAGTGATGAAAGCCTTCCTGTTTCGTGGTGGGCTCTATGCTGGATCTGCTACTAAAGACTTTGTAAGCTGGAAAGAGTATGTGCTCTTACAATGTGCTCTTACGCAATACACTGGATTTAAACCAAATCAAAAGGTATCCAGGATGGATGTGTTGGAATTTAGTGACTGTTTCAGGTTTAGTTGTTTCTCTGAGCTGCTTTCTAAAGCATGTAGTGTTTCAGCTTGGTGTTTCAGCTCCAGAAAAAAAATTGAGAACATTATTTAAAAGGGGGCTTCTGTTATACAATATTTCCAGTTAGCATAATATTTTTCTACTAGTCTGCTTTTTCTTAAAAGTATTTAGAGTACATGTGTAATGAAAACAATATCAGGAGGTGGAAAGGGAAGGAATGACCTGTTTTTAGAGAATCTGTCAGCTTCTAAGGAACAGCAGAAGTTGTTTGAAGCATCTGGTAGGCACCAGCCCATGCTGGGTCAGTTCCTTAGTACAGATTTCTGAAGCTGTGAAGATCATCCTGTATTTGTCCAAAACCATTGTCCTGTGATAAGAATTCCAGAAAACTGTAGAGGACCTCCTCAAAGATCAAGCTAACAATTTGTTCATAAGTTCACCAGAAATTAAGCCCATCCATTTATAAATGAGCAGGAAATTTTTTTTTTCTATAGAACCATAGAGCAAGGAATCACACCAGTATGAATGCTATATCAGTGCTATATTATTTCTTGCATAATGTTGCACTCACAATATGAAGTCACCAAGATTTCTGGAAGAATTTTGTGTCTGTAGGCAGCATTTTGTCAGGATGTCACAGAAAGAGTCACATATGCCAGAGAAATGGTGCTCACCAACTCCTCTTTCCTCTGCCAGAAAAATGGAAATATCAGTCTCTCATTCCAAACACATTAATTGACTTTTTCACATCCCACAGAAAGTGAACCCCACCTAAACTTCAACCACAGGTAAAGAATGCAGTTGAATGGTTGTGACTGGATTCTGCAGGCCAATGATCAGGACTCAGGTTCATCCTAATGACTTGCTGCAAGAATTCTGAATAGTTTGTTTCCTGCTAAAAAATAATGAACAGGCTCCCACTGGAAGATGGTGAATCTGGTTAGGACAGTAAGTCATGACAGAATTTACTGGGTAATGTTCCCATGCTCAGACCAGAACTTCACCTGTTTTATCTCCTAAAATACAGCAATAATTCCTATTAATTTTCCCAGGATTTGTATGTGGTGCTTGTTTGTTCCAGGGAAAAGGTCCTAGGTAGAATGATTGTGGGTGGGGTTGTGGAGGTGTGGGCAGGGATTGGTAGACACAGTTATGTTAATACATGCTGTGACTTCTCACAAAACTTCATTTTATGATGCTAGTTGGCCATTCTTAGTCATGCTGTAGAGTCACAGTGGTTTGATAGGGTTTCTTTGTTTCCTTTTCTTTGTGATGAAAATCTTAACTGAGTTAGTATCCAGAGCAAGTCTTTGTCATCACTTATGGTGAAAGATTAGTACTAGAGTGGTTGTGAAATGTTCAGAATTTCAGGTTTCAAACTATGTTGATTTTCTTCTCACTTTTTTTTTTTTTTTGGCAAAAAGTAATTGCTTATTTATTTGTGATTCTAATCTCTGTTCCAGTATCTGCTGGTGATACTTGGCTACATCTGAGCTGTCTTACCAATTCAATATGCTAGCTTATTGAATTCAGTACAATTAGTATTTGAAATCTGTTTCAGTTTAAAGTAATTAACCTCTATAATTTCTCCCCATATTGACCAAAGGAATTTGTTTTCTAATTGATGGAAATTGCAGAAGCAAGATAAAATTAGTTTTGAATTTCAGATTTTCTGCAGTTTCGGGAACAAACTTGTACTTATTTTTAAAACTTTCTACAAGTTAGCAAAATCATTAACAGCAATACACAGGATGTGTTTTGGGTATCAGAGGGGGAAGGTATCTTTGTTGTTCAGGCAAGGACAAGATTCAAATTTGGCACCACAATGAAGGGCAAAGGCAGAGAGGAAGGTATCTTAAATTACTTGTTGCACGCACTTCATAGGATTAGACAAAAATGACATTTTGTGCTGGAACTGAAGAAGTAAACACATTTCTCTTCAAATTAAATAAAATAATTTTATAAAAATGAACCCTCTTTGAATGAAATTTTGAGGTGTATGTGCAAGCTACAGTTTTTCTGGACAATGAATACATATTCAGCGCAGTTTCAAAGCTTTAACAGAGGTTTTATGCTCTGGCAGTTTGGAAAGCAGAACTCCCTAATAACAATATAAATACATCAAAAGAAGTTCCTTCCAGTGCCTCAGCAATTTGCCTTAAGAGCCTTTTTAAACTCTGTCTTATTGATTTGATTCCTGTTTTTTTCTTGTTGGATCTCAACAAGAAAAACACAGTGGTATCCTAAGAACAGCACTGATATGTTCTAATTCCTTTACTGTGTTTTCTGTTGTACTTAGGTTCAAAGGGAAATATCTAAGTCATTACTAAGCCAGCTTAATGACAAGTGAATAATAGAGGCTAATAAGGATTAATCAGTCTTTACAGCCAAGCAGCTTTTCCAGCAAGAAATCTGCTCAGTCTTCAGCTGAAATAAAATTTATTCATCTTTCCTAAGTGGAAAGGAAAGCATTATCTCGTAATTACTTTTAATAACTGGACACCAAGAGGAGTGTTTGGTAGCAGATATGTTTTTATAAATACACACACACATACACATACACCCACATAAATATATACTCACTTCTGTTACTTTGTGGGTGAAATCCTCTTCTTTCAGTTCTTGTAGGATATAACATGTCTTACTGAAACACATGGTACCTACCTCTTTAGCAACCTTCAGTTTCACTATGAGTTTTGTATTGTGTGAAACAAGGAATTGAGCACAAATGAAATACCAAAAGCAGTGGTCTTGCTGATGACTAATAATACCCTTCCATGTTTAAAGAAACCTAGCCTTTCATTAAAACTTAAGCTGTTTTGGAAACTTTTTACAAAATCTCTTCCATACAATCTTCTTCTCCCGTGGCCCTTTTCCAATTATGTGTGCACATTTTATCTGGTCCTTTCTTTTTTGAGATGCATGCGATGCCCATAAGGTGCCATTAACTGCTGATGGAGGAGCCAGCTGGCTGGCTTAAAGAACCAAGCTGAACAAGCTGAAGGTGGCCCTTAGCTACCCTTTAAGACAACAAAGAGATGGGAGGAGAATAGACCATCTCTCTGGCCTCCATGTAGATGATAAGGACACTGGGATTACAGTAGGAAGAAAAGCTCAATGTATTTCCTTTTTAAAGGTCATGAATGCCAGTTAAAGGTTTGCTTTCAAAATAACAGCTCAAGTAGGACAGAACAAGGGTTATGGAAGGGCATGCTTTTTTGATCATTCTAATTTTGGATGTTCTTCATAGCTCTGTTATTTTTCTTAAAATAACAGCTCAAACTCTCTCCATTCTGTTTATAGTGTTTAATGACTGTGCATTTTAGGTTGAAAGATTATATCCAAAGTGTTATTTACACTCTACACTCTATCAACATCACTATTTTACTACAAAATCCTTCCTAATATTTATATTATTAATTTGTTCTTCTGTTTACCCTGTCTCTTTTTGCAGCTGTATGGAGAGAAAAAAAAGTCCTAACGTTCCATGGATGTTATTTGATAATTTTCCAGTGGAAAAACTATTTAACACATAGTATTCCTACAGGGCTAAAAATGTATTATTTAAATTGGCAGTGGCAGATATGGGATAGACAGGAAACAGGGATGGAGTGATAGCTCTTCTATAAACAGTGATTAAAGTGACTCCACATACTTTTTAAAGGACACATCCTTGGTTCCAGCCTGTGGCATGAGATTGCCTTATCCACTTAAGAAAGGGAAGAAATTTGTCTAATGGTCATCACCTCACAGCAGTCTAATCCCCAATCTTGTTCTCAGCTACACCCCAGATATTCCATAATTATTTCACTACAACACAGATGATGTCAGAGAGAGAATTAAGTTGGCTGCTTAAGATGAGAGTTGTTTAACTGAGTAATTAATTGAGCTGGCCAATCCATCATTAATTCCAATGCCTAGTGAGGGCAGGACCAAATTGCATTTGCAGTCTGTCACTGGTACCAGTTACACTTTGCACATTTGAAATTCTTTTACTACATGTGCTGCAAAATGTTACCCTTATGGCCAACCTGATCTAGTCCTGTAAGAATACTTACATGTAACTGAATATACACTGACAACATCAGATTTGGGGAAAAATACAAGAGTCACAAGATGGGAGACTGATTAATTTCCCTCCCAAGGAGTTTGGACTCACATCACTAACCTCTCAGGGGAGCGCTGTAGCTAAGGCTCGTGCTGGTGACTTTGGACTCCTTTGGCTGGGGCTAGACCTTTAGACTAGTAAAAGTGCAATTGCCAAGGGGCAGGGAGCAGCGGGAAGTCAGATGTGATTGTTAGGGGCTTGTAGACTCCAACCTTCTGGAGCCTGGACCCTCCAAGGTGTAACTTCAGGTTACGATCTGTTTGCAGGAAGTTTTCTAAGTTGCCTGAAGACCAGGTGGAAAGCTGACATAATATGCCATCTGGTTTCTTGTTTCTTCATGAGACCAGTGTCTTGGGTTAGCTATACTGCTAGCCTGAGCTGATATACCTGGTTTTACATCCTCCTGTGCCTCACCAGAGGTGACCTCAGTTTCCTTGAAGCTACACTTAGCAGGTTTTTGGGGAGGAACAGCAGAAGGCAAGAGGTTAGACCAGAGCCCACCCTGCTGTGGGTAGGAATGGGGCAGAGCTACACTGTGAACCCAGAGGTCTGCCAGCAAACAGCTGTTCCCTTTCCCTTGCACTCCAAAGCAGCTTTGAATTCCATGTTAGTACCAGCAAATCAGGCAGATGCAGTTGCTCAGCTGAAGATATAAAATCTTGGCCCCTTTACACACTTTTAGACGGTACAATTTGCTGTGCCTTGCAGGCTCCCACCATGTGTAGCTTGTGGTTTGTGGTGACTTTGTGTAAGCAGCTAACTCTTCAGAGTTTGTTGACTTAATGTTCATTTCATTATGCAGGTTGTGTCTGTGTTGCTGATCATTTTAGCAAACAGAATAGAGAAGTAGAGAGGGAGTGAACAACAGATAGAATACAGAAGTGAAGAGCAAAGAACATGTAAGAGAAGAATTAAGAAAACTCATAAACAGGAAGAAAAAGAAAAAAGGAGAAAGGAGGATAAGATAAAGAAAAACAAAGAACAAAACCAGTGTCCTAAACAATACTCAAAAATTACTTTGTTCATAACCTGAAATGATTGGAGAGGTCCACAGGGCTAAGCACTGCTAGAGGCATTGCCAGTAAGCCCCTAGGGTAGATAATCTGTGGATAACACAAACATACTGTTTTGTTACCCTCAACCACTCCCTTGTTAGGTGAGGGAGGAATAGAGAGAATGATAGCAAAGGTGTCCCTTAGAATAAGGACAGAGCACACATAAGAACAACAAGAGGGACAGCAAACCATTTTGCTAAACTGACAACTAAGCTCTCACACAAGAGAGAAAAAAGAAACATATCTGCAGCTACCTCATTACAGAATCTGTCAACTTATTTTTAGTTTAAATTTGATTAGTGTAAATATGGAAAAGTAAATTATGACATAAACCCTATAAACACATGTGATGCCACAAACAGTACCCCAGCTTTGGCAGGCTGCATGGTGGGACTGCCACAGACTTTTGGCAGAGGAAATCTGAAAATCTAGTTTAGATTACTTTCAGTAATTATCAAAATAAAAATTATCTGTAAGTTATGGAAAAGTGAATGTGTATAATTTTGATAGTATTTTAAGGCATTTTATCTATTATAATGAATACCAAAGTAACTATACTCCTGTGAAAGTGCTCATAGTGCCTTGCTCTCTGAAAATGAATACAACCAATGAAACAAATGAATACAAGTTACACACAAATCCAAGATGATTTCAAAGACTATAGTCAGTGCAGGCAAATGGGTATGTTAAACTTCTGCATTTCTCAGCTAATATACAAAAAATTATGCAACTTAAACAGTTGAAATTTGGGAGAAGCAAAGACAACGCAGGGAGACTATTTCTATTTCACAGTTTTCTGTGAGAAGACACATTTCTTTGTATTGGTGACACCTTCCAGACAATATTAATGCAGCAATGCTGGATAAGAAGCCCTTAGACCAGAAGGAATATCTAAAATGACTGAACTTTAAACATGAAGCTAGGATGATACTAAAATAGCAAATGAAGGGGAAATAATTTAAGAAAAAGATATCCTTGAAAGTTCATTACTTGTTGTATGTTTACTGTGTCATATCAAGCAGCCAGATTTTTAATCAATTAACTTTCTTTGATTTTCATTAAGCTTGTCTGAAAAGGTTGCCACCTGCTGACATATGTTCTGAATATATTTTTTTTCATTTGGTTGAGGAATAGATGGGTTCCTATCTCACTGGGCAACAGAACCCATAACAAATAATAAGGCAAACTGAAAAGTACTTTCAGATATCATTGGAAGTTTTCCCACAGGCCTTAGTGAGGTCTGATTATGTCCTAAGGAGAATTACAAAGGTTATCACTTTTCTTTTACCAAGTATTCACTGAGGAAAAAACCCCACATATGTTGATAGAAAGAAGAAGTTTTATCCTGAAGCCTACTACCAGCAGATGAAGGTAATTTCCCAGGGAGAAGTGAAAAGACAGTGATCTTCTTATTACTATCACACTGATGCAGGAAGAAAAAACCTGATCTGGTCCGCTTCTCATTTTCAGTTATTCCAGATCATGTTCATGAACAATTGTTTACTTATTTCCAATTCCTGTTCTATTAGTGATGGTAATCCAAAAAGGGAAGAGGAATGTTTATGGCAGTATCTTTATCTTGATTGTACTGTCCAATAAAGCAGACATATCTCTTGAAAAATGCATGGGACAAGAAACCTTATCTCCACAGACAATTAAGCTAATGGTTAAATCATTGACTTCATTTGACACTGAATCTACATGCATGTGAGACTGAGAAAACTAGTGTTTGTAGAAGTGGTATGGAAAAGGATTTGACTAAACTCAATTACTATTATTCCCAGCTCAGGTTTGTTTTTCTAAAAACTTCCATTATATTTGTGTCTCCTCATCAAAATCTGCACTCATTGATTTTTGATACTTTCTGTAAATCCATACTTATTTTTACAAGGTAGTCCAAATTTCACAAGGTAGTCCAAATTTTTGTCTTCTCACAGCTCCAAACTATGGCAGAAAAAGTGCTCTTTTAATTTATAATATAAATAATCTTTTAAGTTAGCTTCAAATATTGTAGCATAGAAACTTGAAGGCTGATATGGGTGTCTTAATATATACTTAATTTATGTATGATATGCACACAGTTCATACAATCAGATTATTTATGAATTATGAATTTATTAGCATACACTCCATATATGATAATGGGGTCCATTTTTCAAAATATTCTGCTTGAAATGTGGATATTTATGCCTGGAGAACATGGTTGGTTTGACACTGATTTTAAGGAAATTCTGATGTGGGTTTGGACATGTTTTATTACCTTTGGCCTAGAAGGATCCATGCCTTCACTGAAGGAAAATAGCCAGGAAAATTGTAAGGAGGCATCAGATGTGTACTACCTGAAAATTCTTGGTTACCAGTAATGGAAATTTTCACCTTAGTTCAGGTGTTCTTGGCATTTCCAAACTATGGCAAATAAGTTAAAGCAGTCTAGATTCAGTAGGGAGCACTTCACTGCTGAAATGAAGTTAATTCAGTGTAATAAAATCCCTCAGTCAGATCCTGAGACAGATGCAAGTTTTGCATAAATAGCAAATGAGAGAAAACTGTGTAAATAATTTGCTGCTTAGTTCAACAGCTGTATGACTGAATACATTTAAAACCAAAACATATTTGGAAGAGGAGACTGAGAGCTCATTAAACCCATTAAAATAATGATAATTATCTCCATAATAACAGTTGACAAGAATCAGTGATTGAAAAAACCCAGCTGGTTGTTCAATAAAGCTGAAGCTCACCAACTGCTCAACTTTAGCTCAAGAAACAAAATAGTGTTAAATATGCCAGTAATCCTTCCCACATCCAACAGAAACATCTGTTAGCTTTAATTCTTCGCTTGTAGATACCCATATTTCAGGCCTCAAAAGGAGAGCAGAATTGCACTCTTACAGGGCATGGTCTCTTCAGTCCTACATGTTCAATTAAATATGGATTTCTCTTCCAGAGAAGATAAGCTGTTCAGCCAATTTGGTCCCCTTCAGATTCCCTCACTTTTGTCTGCTTCATCTTCTTCTGAAGGAGAAAACATAAGTGCAAATCTCCTAATAAAGTAACCCATTTAACTTTGTCATATCCCTTTCATTCATCTTAGCTTTATTTCTGGCTTTAAGATTGTGTTGCCCAGGAGCAAAATCAGAACAGTTGTAGCCAGTGTTTAAATTTGAGAAACTCCATAACCTCACATTTTTTATGGCTGGACATTTCTATAGACAGAAAGCACTTTCATCCATTCAGGAACCAGAATCTTGATTCTACTGAATTCTCAAGAAAATTTGCTGTTGACTCCTGTAATGGGTATTAACTGGAGACTGTAACATATCTCCTTGTAGAATGAATAGCATCATTTATATACTTTCTTTAATCCTTTGTCTTAGAAATGAGTGGACATGGGAAAGTAAATGGTGATTTTATATTCTGTATTAAACTCTTCCTTTTCCATGGAAATTAACAAGATTATTAGCTACCGCATAGATATTGTATTTCAGAAATTCCTCAAGAACTGTCTCAACTCACTGTAACATTTCTTGCTTCGAAAGGGCAGGAAGAGTTAATTTGTGGTTCTATTCTTTAAAATACTGTCTTTCCATTTACATAAAGAAAAAAAAAAATTGAGGATGCTTGTCTCTTCTACAGAAATTGATTTGGTTTGGGAGTGCTCAGTTTAGTGCGAGGTCTTATGTTTATGGACCAATACAGCATGGAAATCTCTCTCAGTGAGTTTCCATCCAAGCTTTCAAAAACCTAATACCATCCAAAACCTAATACCATCCAAAACCTAATACCTTATATATTACTGATAAAAGCTAGAATTTTCAATGACCATCCAATATTTAGAATCATACTACATAGCACTACATTTTAAATAATGAGTTCTGCAGAAAGAAAGAAGTTTTAAAGTCCTGAAATAGGAAACACAAAAGGTCCCCAGGGGATATCTGAATATAAATATATTTAAATAAAAATAAATATTAAAATAATGTAAAAAAAATTTCAAATTTCTTCCCTGCCTTGTTTGTTGTTGAGTATTAAAATGACTTCTGCTACTCCAGATCTAGGTAGAAATATAGTACTGTGGAATGTACTAAAACCTTAAAGTTCCCTGCTGGAATTATTTAAAGAACAAGGGACTGCTCCCTAAGTATATTTTGCATTGCTCATGACTTTGTGGAATTAAGTTCTGAGCGTAGTTAAAATCATACCTCCATTCAAATTAGCAAGGTTTTGCTACCAGAATGAAAGAAGAAATAATTAATGTATATATCATGGCAATTTCAGGGGAAGAAAAACCAACAAGTATGGTGATCCATAATTAGACTTCCCCTTTCCTTTTAAGTCCTCTTGTGTTGGATTATACAGCATGTCCCTGATTGTGCTGGTCACTGACTATAAACACTTTCCCTTGTAGGATCGGTCCTGTGATGCCTGTAGCTGTGGCCAGTGGAATAAGCCCACAGGCTCAGTGAAAGCAGCCAAAGGTTAGTAGTGCAAGGAAAATGTTTATTTCTAGTAATTTCAAGGAGTTCTACAGGTCTGTGCTCCAGAAAGAGTAAAACTTTGCACAAATGTGAAGGGAGGAACTGGCAGCCAGGAAACAAGTGAAACAATTAGAAACAACTCACTGTCATTTCTGTGTATTTTTGGCAGCATTTCAATAATCCAACAGAAGCAGTAAATAACATAGCTGGGTCCTCAATTTTTATAGGCTTTCTAAATAATTTTATACCCTTATTGCTGGAGAAAAATGAGACACAAAGTTGAAAGATGTTTGAGGCATATACTTTGTAGGAAAGATTTTGGTCTATAAGTATTATGTTCAAATTGTGCGAGTTTACTTTATTAAAAAGGATTTTTAAAAACAATTTTTTTTCTTTTGGAAAGAGGTTGAGAATTTTTCAGTATTTGGGAGATTCCCTTCCCCTTCTCCATTTTTAATAAGCCAAACCTTTGTACCCAAAGAGTTTTCAGGATCTAACTTTTCCTTATTTTGACCAGGGAGCTAGGGTGACAAGTAAACATTAGGATAAATACCCAGTAAAATTTCCCTCTAATGGAACATACATACATATATTACATATATATGTGTGCATGCACACAGACATAGTGTGCGGTTTTGGGTACCACATTTTATGAAGGATATAGATGAAGATGGTGTAGGGCCTTGAGGGGACACCATATAAGGAGCAGCTAAGGCCACTTGTCCTCTTCAGCCTGGAGAAGAAAAGATTGAGGGAAGACCTCATTGCAGTCTACAACTTCCTCATGAGGGGAAGAGGCAGGGAAGGTACCAATCTCTTCACTTTGGTGACCAGTGACAGGAACTGAGGAAACAGCCTGACAGAGAGTCAGGGGAAGTTTGGTTGGAGTATCAAGAAAAGGTGTTTCATTCAGATGGTGGTTTGGCCCTGGAAGAGGCTTCCAAGGGAAGCAGTCACAGCACCAAGCCTGACAGAGTTCAAGAAGCATTTGGACAACAGTCTCAGGTACATGGTGTAATACATGAGGGTGTCTGGTGCAGGGCCAGAAGCTGGACTTGTGTGGGTCCCTTCCAAATCAGGATATTCCATGATTACCTGAACTGATATTGTGTATATATATGTGCACTGTTTCTAATCAGTATGCTAACAACTGAAAGTAATACTGTGGTATAATTATGAGATATTTGTCCAAGTTGTAAGCAATTATTTTATCTTTTTCCCCTCTATCCAATGTGGTTTTTGAGTCATAAGTTTAGATATCCTTCAATTTTTCCTTCAGTTGGTCCTCCTTCTTTGTAAATTGTTTGATCCTTTTGTCAAAACTTTCCATCTTAGTGTTTTTTCACTGAGTCTTTAGCTTCACACTTTTATCTCAAAGATAATTATCCTACACTCTACACTATTAGAAGGAAACAATCTGTTTGCAAGATGTTTTTTAAGATGCCTTCTCTTGCCCATGGTCTAACTAGGTCACAGAGATTTGCTTTCATCTATCTTTAGAAGAAAACTTATCCAGCATGGAGCTTCCTGAAATAGAAATAGGAGTGTATTTAGTGCTCCACTCACCTTCATGCTCTCCACCAGCATTTCCAAGAATGATGGTATAAATAGAATCAACATGTCACAGATGATAGAGGGAAAATGTGTCTAGTTTTCCAGCGTAACTTCTGCCTGGCTGGCTAGATACAAGCACACAAACACACACATTCATGTAAGTGCATCCCTCAAGAGGGCTACAAGGATGTCACGAATTTATCAGAGAGAAAACTGGAGAGACCAAAGCCCAATTCGAATTTAGTCCAGCTATTGCCACAGAAAATAACAGCTTCTATATATCCATTCACATCAAAAAGTGGGCCAAAGAGAATCTTCATTCTTTGTTGGATGTGGGGTGAAACTTAGCATCAAACAGTGAAGAAAAGTCTGAGGTACTTCCTGCCTTCTTTGCTTCAGTCTTGCGTAGTCAGATCAGTTGTTCTCAGGGTGCTCATGCCTCTGAGCTGGAAGACAGACAGGGAACCAAATGAAGCCCCCATAATCCAAGGGGAAATAGTCAGCAACCTGCTGCAAGTCTGTGGGACTAATGGGATCTACCCAAGGGTACCAAGGGAGCTAGTGCTCACCGAGCTACTTTCCATAATTTACCAGCACTCCTGGGTGTCTGAGGAGGTCCCAGCTGAGTGGATGTTGGCAAATATGACTCCTACCTACAAGTAGGGTTGGAAGGAGGGTTGTAGAGCAGCTCCTGAGTGCCATCACACAGCATTTACAGAACAGCTCAGCAGAGGATCTGGCTCAGCCAGCATGGGCTCATGAAAGGCAAGGCCTACTTTCCCAACGGGAACTCCTTCTATGCCTCAGTGGAAGAGGGAAAAGCTATGTATTCTGTCTTCCTGGGCTTCAGCAAAGCTTCTCACAGCATTTCCCACAACATTCTCCTGGAGAAACAGACAGTTCATGGCCTCATGGGTGCATTGTTTCCCATGTAAAAAATGTCAGGATGCCTTGGCTCAGAGAGTGGTAGTGAATGGAGTTATATCCAGCTGGCAGATGGGCACCAGTGGTGTTCCCCAGGGCTCAACTCAGTTCTGGGGCAAGTCCTGTTTAATATCTTTATTGATGAATGTGAGGATCAAGTGTACCCTTGCTAAGTTTGTGGACAACACCAAGCTGTGTGGGAGTGTTGATCTGCTGGAGGGCAGGCAGGCTCTGCAGAGGGATCTGGACAGGCTGGATCATGGGCCAAGGCCGTGCTGTGAGGTTCAGCAAGGCCCAGAGCTGGGTCCTGCCCTTGGGTCACAACAGCCCCAGGCAGTGCCACAGGCTGGGGCAGAGTGGCTGGAAAGCTGCCCAGAGGAAAAGGCCCTGGGGGTGCTGGTGACAGCAGCTGAACAGGAGCCAGCAGTGCCCAGGTGGCCAAGGAGGCCAATGGCATCCTGGCCTGTGCCAGCAATAGTGTGGCCAGCAGGAGCTGGTTGTCCCCTTGTACTGGGCATTGGTGAGGCCTCAAATCATGTGTTCAGTTTTGGGCCCTTCATGACAAGGAAAATGTTGAGACGATGGAGTGTGTCCAGAGAAGGTCAACAAAGCTGTTGAGAGGTCTGGAGCACGAGTCCTGTAAAGAGTGGTTGAGGGAGCTGTGGTTGTTTCACTGGAGAAAAGGAGCCTCAGGGTAACATTATCACTCTCTACAACTGCCTGAAAGGAGGTTATAACCAGATGGGTATTTGCCTCTTCTCCCAGGTAACAAGTGACAGGACAAGAAGAAATGGCCTCAAGTTGTTCCAGGAAAAAACCTCTTCACAGAAAAGGTGGTCAAGAACTGAAGCAGGCTGTCCACAGAAGTGATTGAGTCACCATCCTTGGAGGTATTTAAAAGACGTATAGATGTGGTACTTAGAGACATGTTTTTGTGGTGGATTCAGCAGTTAATGGCAGGAATTGATAATCTTAAAGGTCTTTTCTAACAAAAGTTTTCTGATTCTATGACTCTAGAAGGACAAGGGAAAAGGTAGCAGTGTTATTTAAGATGAACCAAAATACATAACTAATGCTTTAGATGAACCACAAATTCAGATGAAGTTCCCGGTATGACCATAAACACGTTCCCCGCATGGACATAAAATTTTGCCAGGAGAAAATTATTAATCTGCCTGATCACATTGTATCATCAGATAGGCTCAGAGCATTTTTAGGTGTCAGTTACTCTGGAGTCCCAGGGGTTTTGTTGACATCAGTTCTACATTATTTTTATAGTGGTGATTTTGCCCACCTGTTTAGAAACAAACAAACAACAACAAAAAAGTGATAGATAAAGCCTATTAAACTGAATGTAATTTGGAGAGTTGTCAAATGTCTTTCCTCCCCCAGATCTGCCAGGCAAATATCTCTGTGATTAAAACAAAGAAAATAAATTAATCTCCGCCTTCTTATTACAATACAAAGTGCGAGTAGCCAGGAAACATGGCGCAAAACCTGATGGTACACAGTGTCCTTAGATCACTTGGCCATTGTTTTCTCTCACAGCAGCACATGTTAATTATACAAAGAAGTTTAACATTTTTTGGCTTTGGCTTTTCATGTCACAACCATAATAAATGTGCATATTATTGTTTGTATTACCATATCCTTTAGATGCACCGCCAATTTCTAGAGCCTGCTCATGTGCAGCCAAGGACAGAATTTTGCCCACAACCAGACTGAGTGAATTAAATTGGGCAGAAACATTGCCATGAAGTAGTGTGTCACAGTACAGAAAGTTTATGTTGTAAAAATGTAGTGTGGGTCAAATCTGCTGCAGGAAGACCAAAGCTTTTTTGCTTTTCACTTTACAATTTAATTCTGCTTTAAAAGGCCTTTGTCTTATATAGACCTAAGAAATCATTAGTTGTATTTATTTAAAAAACCCAACAGACTTCAAAACAATAAAAAGGTCAGTAGAATGTTAAATCCAGAAAAACATGAAGAAATAAACAGATATGTAGTTTCTTTTGCTTACTTTAAGGAATTTGGGCCACAGAGAAGAAAATTGAATATGATGAAGAATGAAGAATCAAGTTTTAATGTGGACAATACCCGAGCCTCTCCCTTCTCCCGCTGCCTGCAGCCACTCAGCCCTGTTATAAAGCCACACAGAACAACTCAATTTGATGATGAATTCAGAACGCACCTCTCACATTTCCACTATGGTCCTCCTTCTCTTGAAACCATGGAAACATTCCAAGGGTCCTTGGAAGGAGGGTCTCGTAAACGCAAGAGTATGCCAACAAAAATGCCTCCTCCCATCACCCTTGGGGATTCCTCATTGTCACCAGATAGACCTGAAGATCACAATGATATAGGCTCTTCCAGTCTCCCCTTGGTGTTCCAACAGCCCACTCAACCCAAGTACAGTTCCCAGATGATTGACCTCTGCAACTTTGGTTTTCAATTCTACAGAACACTGGAGCATTTTGGAGCCAAGCCCATTAAGCAAGAACCAGTGAAGCCTAACATGGCATGGCCCAGTAGCCCAGCATTCATGCAGGCTCCTTACCCTTATTATCCTAAAGTCCACCCTGGCTTAATGTTTCCCTTCATTGTACCACCAAACTTTCATTTCAGAAACCCTTTTCAAATGAAAAGACCTCCAGAACCACCCTTCAGGAGGGCTGAAGTAAGAGAAAATGGTGAAAACAAACAGAAAGTGGAAAGAGTAGATGTCAACCTTCAGATAGATGACAGCTACTATGTTGATGTGGGGGGAGAACAGAAACGCTGGCAATGTCCCATGTGTGAGAAGTCCTACACATCCAAGTACAATTTAGTCACTCATATCTTGGGTCACAGCGGCATTAAGCCACATGCTTGCACCCGGTGTGGCAAGCTTTTCAAGCAGCTGAGCCACTTGCACACACATATGTTGACACACCAAGGCACTCGGCCACATAAGTGCCAGGTGTGTCACAAGGCTTTCACTCAAACAAGTCACCTTAAGAGACACATGATGCAACACAGTGACATCAAACCTTACAACTGCAGGATCTGTGGCAGGGGTTTTGCCTACCCCAGTGAGCTGAAAGCACATGAGTCTAAGCATGAGAGTGGAAGAGAGAACATTTGTGTCGAGTGTGGCCTGGACTTTCCAACTCTGGCCCAGCTGAAGAGACACCTAACCACCCACCGTGGCCCTATACAGTACAATTGCACTGAGTGTGATAAGACCTTCCAGTACCCAAGTCAGCTGCAAAACCACATGATGAAGCACAAAGACATCCGCCCATACATCTGTACAGAATGCGGCATGGAGTTTGTGCAGCCCCACCACCTGAAGCAACACTCCCTGACTCATAAGGTAAGCCAACTCTCACTTGCATCTGAAGGCAGTATGAGGATTACAGGCTACTAATAGAGATACATATAGGTACTTCCTCGGAAATGTGTCTCTTGCCAGCTGCAGAGGCTTACACAGAAGCCCCAGCATTGGTGGCAGTCGTACCAACCGGGTGTCTGTCAGGCTTAAGAAAGTACATGCAAATCCAAGTTTGTTATAAGCAGGAATTCAATTAAACCCCCTGTATCACTTCCCCAAACTGGATTCACATCTCTCTGTTTCTTGGGTTTTTTTTTTGGAATGACCTACTGCAAAATTTTATATCTACTGTATATATATATATATATATATATATATATATATATATATATATATATACTGTATATATAAACACCTCCCCAGTACTGAAATTTTGAAGAATTAAGTTAATTTAAAAGAAACATGGGTTTGTAGTGGACTGCAGGAAATAATAAAAAAAAAGTATGTTATTATTCATCAGATTTTGAAGAATCATTATAATGAGACATTTAAAAAACAAAACAACCCTAAGAAAATTTCCCCTTTGTGCATATGTTATCCAGAATAGCAGTTAATAGAAATGGACAAGCAGGATCATAATCATAGCCAATTCATATCAAGCGGCAGTCTTGCCACTGTTGACAGTGGTGACAACAGAGTCAACTTAGGATAGGAGAAAGCTTTGGAACATTTCTGAAAAGATTGCTTTCAAAAATAAGAAAAATGTAATTGTTCTATTCAAGAAGCTCTGAAATTGACTATCCACTTTTACAAAAATAATAAGACAAGTCAAAACATCTCAGTTTAAAAAAAGTTTTCTCCTGGATTTGCATATTTTTCCTTTAACATTTGAATTCTGGCTTTTACATGAAAAACCTTAAAAAATACAGAAAGCTACAGCACTTGAGCCTTTTAGTCATGTATTCTTTGAAAACCGGACCTCTACTTCCACATTTGCTTTTTCTTTTCTGCTTCATGCTTATAATTTCTGTTCGTTCTGGAGATTCCCTGGTCTTCGGACTTACCACGCAAGACTCCACTAATTGAAGACTCGGTAGGTTTTTTTGTCACAGGAAATGAAATGCCCCTGAGCCCTTAGAGAGCTTCTGCTTCTTTGTCCACAGCCGCAGGTGGTTTCAGCTGTGAATATAATTTATAGTACTTAGCTGACTAAATGCAGCCTCATATCAGATGAGCAGACAGTTGAAACTGCTAGTGATGTTCAGTTTTAGCTTAGTAATTAACTGTGAAAACCACTGACAGTCATTTCACATCTCTTTAAAGAAGGCCTGCAGAAGGAGTAATTGCTCTCAGCACCTCACTAGCAAATCCTTATTACCTTCAGCAAGTTAAACTCTTAAGCCGTTTGGTAAAAAATTCTTCGATTTTCATGGTATCTAAATCACTGTGAGAAGCTGACAGACCACATGGGTGGTCAAGAATATTGAATTATGCAGTAGTAAATTGAGTGGATAGCATAAAAAGTGATAGAAATGTTCTATAGACCTCATATAAAATGAAATCATTCCATTATGGTAACAGAAAATAACACTAAGAACAGGTTTTTCTCTTTGCAATAAATATGTCTAATCTTACTTAGTGATACTGTTTGACTACTCTCAGATTATTTTCTATAACTTTCTTCAAAATAGGTCTGTGCCTTTTTCATAATCCAGTCACATTCATCTATTAAAGGCAGGCACTACTTTAGTCTTTTAAGTTGTGGGCTTTTATTCTTGGTCAGTAATTGTATACATTTGATCAATACTTAAGCAGCAGAGCAGGAAAGGGAAGCTCTGACACTGACTGTGTTTGACTGATTTGTAAACAGACTTCATTATTTCATTTAGCTTACATTTTGTTTTACTTCTCTGCTTCTCAGAAGCTTGTAAGAATTTCTCAGGAGAAAATACATAGGTATCTTGAAAAATGTTAAAAGTGAAATAATTTATCATCAACTTTGCTAATGCAGAATGAATAATTCATAAGTTGGTGTACTGATGATTAAATTACCTAGAAAATTTTCCGTCTACAGAATTTTTCATGTCTTTCAGGGTGTGAAAGAGCACAAATGTGGAATTTGCGGCCGGGAATTTACCCTGCTGGCCAACATGAAGCGACATGTCCTGATCCACACCAATATCAGAGCATATCAATGCCATTTGTGCTTCAAGAGCTTTGTGCAAAAGCAGACTCTCAAGGCCCACATGATTGTTCACTCTGATGTCAAACCCTTTAAATGCAAGGTAAGTGCATTTGTTGGCAGAGGCATTAATGTATATATGTAATATATATATAAATAACGTAGGTATATTTCTCTGATATTGCCACTTATGATATGGCAGAATTAGAAAAACAAAACTTGCTAACACATACTGCAGTTGCATTCAAAAATTAGCATAAACCAATCTGATTTTCTTTCTTTATCCAGGTTCTGCTTATGTAGCACAAAATAATGGAGGTAAATAGCAGTGGTTTACTCCCTTTCCCTTCAGTATCATTCATCCTCACATAGTTTTGGGGTCTTTTTTTTCTGTGATCATTTAAGTTTGAGGACAATAAACATATCTGACATTTGCTTAGTACAGCCATCCAAACAGACATTTAAGTGCTTAATAGCTTGAAACACTGGCAAAAAGCATAAATCAAGTCACGCACCCTACAGAGGATCATGGAAAAACAGCAGCCACAACTTCACAGAGTGATGCTCTCAAGAAAGAAGTCAGAAAAAGCCACAGCAAAATAAAGCTACAGAAGGGCTTTGAATGGGCCAAGTGTAATTACCAGACTGAAGTTCAGGGCAGGGTATCAGTATGCTAACAAAACCACCACTGAGACCACCTGGCCTTTCTACAGTCTTGTGCAAATTCCAGTTTGCTTCCCCCCAGCACTGGAGGCTAACGTTCCCTTTCCATCCTCTCTTCTCCTCCCTCCCCATAAAACTTTAAGGCTCTATTGACCCATTTACTTCTAATATTTTCCTTATTAATTATTTGTAGCTATATTCTTACTCAGCATTGGATGCTACATCAGTCCTTTTTCTGCCTATCTGGTTCATTCCTGTAGTCATACCTTGTGAAGTCAAGGACTGTAGATTTCTTTCCCACTTTAATTTGTTCTAAGCTGGCTGTAAATACAGAGTGGAGCTTATGCATATGTAACAGCAGAATGATTTGAAAGCAATTTCTAGAACTCTTTCATCCTACATCTTCATAGTACTGAATATTTTCTTAAAAGGAACATTTCATGAAGAAGCAGAGATGGATGAAAAATTTTAAATGGAATTATATTTCTTGAAAAAATGTAGAAGTTCAAAATGTCATAGGAATATATGATATTCAGTCCTAGTTTTAGTAAGAAAATGTCAAAATGAATCTTTCTGACTTCATCATTTTGCTTTCTTAACTAAAAAAAATTTCTTTGAAAAATTAACAGCAAAGACATTCAACTTCAGTATTTTGTTTTATTTTAATTTATGTCTCATGAGAATAGTATTTTGTATAGTACATTATTATATATTATATAGCTTTCATTATTCTATATTGATAAAATAATTTCTTTCACTGAAATTCTTACGGTGTAACATGTCAGGTCTGCAGGAGGTTTTCATTCTTTCATAACATCTGCAAACCTGCCTTTTTGTTTGTGTTTGGTTGAAGTCCTCCTCTGAATCCTCAAACTTCAGAAAATAAATTAAATTTTTTGGATCAGATTTTGTAGGTGCAGTATGTAGATCCATATGACTTTTTTGGGTACGTGCAGATTAGCTGGAAGGCTGTGTTCAGCTCAGTGTTTGATGATGACAGACTATTGAAACTTAGAGAGGGCAATAGTTGGAACTGGGAAACAGAGTATCACTAGTATGTTTTCCAGACAGTAACAAAAGCTCTACAGGAACACCTGTTTTTCTTATTTTTTTACTTTTCTGTCCCCACCCAGTGTTCCTATGAGGAAAGAAACAAGCACAGTGAATCTATTTCTCATATGGCTGGAGGGGTATGAATCAACATCAGTGGCCCTGACAGTGAAGACTGCAACAATAAGCAGAAGCAGAATCTGGAGTTGCTTTTTTGCATTAGGAACATCCTAACATTACCTCTCTGACAGAACCCTCAAAGTCTCTTGAAAGCAAATATTTCTGACTGGTACTTGCAGGGTTAAGGCAATGACCAGATAGCAGCCTTTTGGCACCAAGCTCCTCCTCAGCAGAAGGAAGGATATAGCTGTATGAACAGCCTGCTTAACAATGGCTCACATGTCCCTGGGGAACCGCCTGCAAATAGATTTCATCTTGCTTTCTCTTGTACTTTTCAAAGCTTCCTGTTTTCTCACGGTCCTTTTGGACAGTTTACAGTCATTCTCCCTCTCCTTCTTTCTTTGAGGAAAGGAACACCCTTCTTAGGAAGAAAAAAAAAAAAAAGAAGAAGAATGCAAGGGAAAGAGAGCACAGCAGTAGCCTTTATACTTCACCACATGCAATGGTTTTCTTTACCTTTTTCTCACAGCAAAAGAAAACATGATCTTTCCTATGTGTCTAATCACAGCTAAGCACATACTATCAGAAGTGACCAAGTAGCAAATAGTTGTCCCTTCTGTTTCCTCGTCCAGCTGCAGCCTGGATCTCAGTTTGATTATCCTCTGAAGAGTGAACTTGTCTGTAGCATTTACAGACCTGAGCCTAAGTTGCCTTGTTTATTTGTGCTCACGAAAAAAACTTGAGGCGTTATGAAGGTATTCCACCAGCTGGTTCAACAGTACTAATTCGGATTTGTAGAGAAAAATTCCATGAAATTTACTGTAGCTTTTGGTGCTGAAGTAATCAATGTATCAGACCTCAAATAAATGATGCAATGACTTTCTCTTCAGCCCAGACAAATATCTGCAACAGATGTTTTGAACATCACTTTTTTCTCCATCTAAAAAATGCGTTTTTTAAACAGGAGTCAAAATCAAAGAAAATGTGAGAGAGAAGTACTTTGAGAAGAAACAAGTGACAAATCTAGAGGGACAATACTTCACGTCCTGGCTTAGGACAAAATCTAGGGTTGAGCTAATGTAGACTTTTCTAGCCAACTATACTGAAGTCCATTTCACCAGCCAGTGCAATGAAGTCTGTTCAACAGACTTGCACGGAGGTGTTCTCGTCAAGACTTAAATTTATTTTTTTTTGGTCTAAATTAGACAGTCTAACATAAAGTCTACAAGGAAACCATGTTGTTCCTGATATCCCAAGTTCTCTTATATAAACTTCTCATCTCCCCGAGTGCTATGTTGCACTGTTGTGGGTTCTGCTGGAACTCCTCCCATGCAACTGTCTCAGGGTCATCTTTCACACTCTGCTCATCAGTGTTCACAAGCCTGTCATGTCAGAGAGAAAGAAAATCTTGCACAATCTTCTAGTATGATCTGCAGACTCAGGCTCTTAACTGAGCGTTAACCAGATTAAATTGCAGTTTTCCAGCATACAAGTGAGAAACATATTTCCTTTTACAGTTGGATCTTAGATATTCATCCGAAAGGTGTCTCATGCCTTTTTGAAATGACCAGTAAAACAAATAATGCCACAGAGACCCATCATTTCAAAAAAAAATTTCCCTATCTGCATTTCTTTAATTTTCCTGCCACACCTCTGCACTCTAGTGCCATTTCCTCATGTCCCCAGAGAACATTTCAGGACAAGAACACATTACACATCTCTAAGATGTGCCTGACCCTGGGAAATGGAAAACCTATCCATTTTATTCAGAGACACAGAACTTTTATGCTGTAAAGAACTATCCTTTACCAAGTCCCTGTCTTTTCAGTATGAAGAAAGAGAAACAAATATTGTATTGCCTTGAGAGAAAGCAACTAAATGCTCCTCCTAAATAAATTTAAATACTCAAGACCTTATAAAGATAAGGGTTTGAATGCAGTACTGAAGCCACTCCCCTACGCAACATGATTTTCCTTGGCTACCAGTTATGACAGAGAAGACCTAGCTATAGGAAAGCAAGTTCTGGTGAAAACATATCAGCCAAAATGCAAGCAGATAACCAGAAGCCTTCAGCAAAGAGGTGTTAGAGCGAGATATTATTGTTGACATACTTGTAGCAAGAGTAATATTGACATGTTACAGGTTGTTCCAGCAGCTGTCAAGATACAATCAGCTGCCACTACTGCTGTTACTCCTTGCAAATTTTCTCTTCTCATTAGTACTCTCAATAGTAAACAAGAATCTGTTTCCTCCCAGCACTTTCTGAGCTATATTGTGGTTCCATCATTTCTCTGAGTGTAAATAATCCTGCATATGAACTTTCCCTGAGTATAAAGAAGACAGTATTCTTTCCTCACTAGATGGATGACCCTTGGAAACAGCTAACTTCTAAAATTAGTTATTCACTTTCAGTGGCTATTCTTTTTTATCACCAACCATCTTGTCTTACACTTTGCTGATAAATTTATTTGCTAGAGTTTTAATTTTAGCAAAATTACAGACAGAAAAACACAAAAGGGTACATATGCAGATGAAGCAAATAATTTTTTGAAAAACAAGTGAATGTTTTGAGACTCTTTCTTTTGCAGCACTGACTCAGCTATAGTTTTTGTTTTAAAACAATACACCTGCTATTTTTTTTATTAATGAACTGATTCAATTTTCCCTCAAGAGAGGGCTTAAAACACAAAGCACGTGGTACTGTCTCTCCAAGGATCCTTTCACTATCTACATTTCATCCAGATATTCCTGCTAATGACTTTTTGAATTTGCTTCTGCAAGTTCTGTATCAGTTCTTCTGTAATACCCAAATAAATAAGATTGGAATCCAGGTTTTACAAAAAAGTCTGGTAAAAATCTGATGGAGTCTTAGTAATTTCTATTTAGTAATTTTATGCCAGATGGTTACCCTGTTAGATGAAGGTTTCAGTTACTCAGTAATGGTGACTCTGGTTCATATAGTAATAAGAATAATTTTTAAAAATTAAAATCCAATGGCAAGTCAGGAAGAAAAAAAAAAAGAAAAAAAGAAACCAAACAGAAGTTTGCAGAGGATGGAAATAGCCACTTGAATGTGAATAAAATTATAAGGAAAGAACAGAAGACAAATAAGACTGGATGACTGTAATAGTGATGTCAAACTCTCATGTCTTAAGAATACATAAGAGTCCAGACAACAAAAGGACCCATCTAAATAAACAAAAATGAATAAAACCCACCCTTATTGTTCCATCAAAAGGAAAATTTCACGATCAGTGGCTTGAGCTGGCAGGAACATGCTTCAGGGAAAGCTGAGTCATTCTTGCAGCCTCATGACTGTTTAAATTGTAGCTTGTTCACCAGAGACACTGAAACACAGCAGTGGATAAACAAATGATGAAAGAATCGGGGAAAAAAAGGGTGAGCAAGAAACACAGAAAAACAAGGAATTGCTTTTTCTAACTTTAAGCAGAATGTGCAGCCATTTAATTTCCATTTAAAGAGAAGTAATATTCTGCTTGACTGTTTCACAGAGACCATTAATTTGTTTTATTGTATAATTCCATTTCTGCTTGACATTGTTCTTGACTAAAGGCTAGATGTATAAACTAAAATGGAATGGTTCACCAGGGAGAAACCTGTACTTTGAATCTCATTCAAGTTAAGAGCCTTCCAAATTGCTCCCTTTAGTCTTTCCCCTCCTTATAACAACATTGACTGTTTTTTTGGGAATCCTTGACTATGTGTGCTGGTCACCAATATTAAAAAATATCAGCAGTTCAGAATGCCTTAGATACTCAACCACATATTTTCAATCATATATTTTTTCCTGGAGGATTTTTGCCTGGAATTTTAAAAACATATTGCAGCCAAAAACTGCCAGAGTTCAAGCTGAGAAGTGTAGTTCTTATTTCCCTTAAAAATGTTGTCCTTGAAAAAACTGCTTCAAATTAATAATTTTCATTTTTATCATTTTTACAGCTGTGTGGAAAGGAGTTTAACAGAATGCACAATTTAATGGGACACATGCACTTGCACTCAGATAGCAAGCCATTTAAGTGCCTCTACTGCCCCAGCAAATTCACCTTGAAGGGGAACCTAACCAGGCACATGAAAGTCAAACATGGGGTCATGGAAAGAGGATTTCATTCTCAAGGTAATAATTTTCAGCAAGATTATTCTTTGTGAGATACGAATATGCATAGCAGTAAACACAAATGGCCTTTGTACTACAGAGCCACAAACTTGTACCATAGATCCAACACTATTCCTAGAGATAGAACCCCATAGGTGCTATTAGCTATATTACTATAGTGTTACATGTCCCAAATAAATCATAAATTAATCCTAAATTGACAGAAAAAGAAAATCTGGAACACTTATGGTCCTTTCTCACTGCTTATTGGATTCCAGTCTGGAACAGGGATGGACTACTCAATGGGTCTACATCCAGGAGCCTTTGTCATTCTGTGCTGTTTTGACACAGCTGGTGTAAGATGAAGGCCATAGGATCAAGATCCTATTTACAAGGAAGCAGATGAACAGAAGGGGATATTCCTCAAAGTATAAGTCCCACAGTATAACAATTTTTGACTATCGAGACCATCCTGCAAAGCATTTCCTGTCTGCCACCTACCACATATACTTCCTAAAGTCATCCTCATGGTGTACACAGATTAATGCTATCTAAAGAAGTGGGGGAATATTAGAATATTTTGAGGACTTGGGTATTCAAGGTATGTTTTTTAAGATTTTGCAGATAAATAATTGTTTATTTAATGTATATTATAAAGACTTCTTGGTGTTCCTCATATTCAAGCTTTAGGGCAGCTTAGCACATGTGTAAAACTCTCTAGCGACATTTGGTATAAAATGTTTGAAGATCCTAATGGTTAAGAAAGTAAGTGTTTTTTCTGTAAATCTCCTACAGCATCATGCTAGTTAGACAATTGCTTGTAATTGGAGATTACCTAAGATCTTTTCATTGTACAGAGATTCTGTGGCCCTTGAGGCTCGCCAGATACGAGAAAATTTGTGAGGCCTGATAACTGCATACAAATCCTTTTACCAAATACATCTTGTTGCAAAATAACATCTGCTATCCAGTGAGACTACGTAGATCCTTCAGAAACTGGATTCAATTACTGAGGGGAAAATAAAAAAAAACCTACCAAAAAAAACCCCAAAAACAAACAAACAAAAAAAAAACCCACCAAAAAAACAAAAGCAAGCAAAATATTGACTTTCATAGGAATTTGCTATTGGGTGAAATCCTCACCTTGTATTGTCACTAGTCTTTAATGAAGCTGGCTTGCAGTATCTATATAATGAATCTATATAAGTATAATGAAGATGCCTGCAGTATCTAAATTCTTTTGAAAATATCCTGACGATGTTTGGGGCATATTTGAGTCCACAGATGCCTCTTGGATAATCTGTATTTCCAGCAAGAGGGAAGACACTGACAAATACTAAGACAAAGCAGATCCAGGATTAGATGCTTATTTATGTACCCTGCTCAAAATCATCATTTGTTTATAATGATTTCCTCAAACTGAAGCACTATCTAATGCATAGATCTTTTCAGTTGATTGTTTCTCAGTAGATGAAAGGGGAAAAAATAAGGAGAATCATAGACCGCTGAGACTGTTGTCCTTTCATTTTTAAAGTGTTAACTTTGAACTAGAGCATCCACAGAACAAATACATTACCAGGTTTTTAGTCTCTTCCACTCCTCTGAAAAATAAGATACAAAACCTGGGACTTGGATTATGGACTGTGATGCTTTAGATTCAAGTTTTCTTTTTAAAAAAGACTAGGAAGGAGGAAGTGAGTAGGTTGATTGGCAAAATTCAGTTTACAAAAGGCCAGACCATTTAACTTTTCTTCCCAGCTGCATCATTCAGAGTCTGGCTGTATAAAACATTGCTTTTTGTGTCCTAACCTGCCTGTAAAGTGTATACAATAGCACTCCTTTTTGCAGCACCTCAAAAGAGATGCCATGAGATGTAAACTCATGTAAGAGATTAAGTACTTGGAGATAACTGGATGGAAGTCAATGGTAAAATATGAAATACAGAGACACCTCAGATTTTGGTTTTAGCCATTAGCCAAGTAGTAAAATTTCCTATATATAATTTTTTCCTTTTCTCTTCCCCTCAAACCACTACAAGGTCTTGGAAGAGGAAGGATTGCTCTGTCCCAGACAAATGTCTTGAGAAGCTTGGAACAGGAAGAGCCATTTGATCTTTCCCAGAAAAGCCAAGGGAAGGGAGTCTCATTTCATTCTGATGGTGAGAGTGCCAAGGGAAGCTCATGCCAGGAAGAAGAGGAAGACAACTGCTATGAGGCAGAGCGGTACAGCCCTGCCACGTACCATGATGATGACAACAAGCTGTACATGGCTCAAGATCTCTCTGGCAAACCTGAGTGCATGATGAAGGACTTCAGAGAGTCCTACTGCAAGGAGAAGGAAGAGGTGTTAAGTGAGGGAGGACTGGGGAAGAGAATAGGAAATTCAGACAAAGAGGAGAGACATGGAGAGGGAGAACTTGCAAACAACAAAGAACATCTCAGCTTTCGATCCTTTGAAAAGGCCAGACTTGATCAGTCTCTCTCTGATTACTTGTATTTCAAGCACAGGAATAAGAGTTTGAAAGAATTGCTGGAAAGAAAAATGGAAAAACAAACAATGCTTATAGGCATTTAAAATGGACATCTTAAAACAGCTTGAAAATGGTAACCAGATAGATTTTAACATGAATTGTAAGCTACTAAAGCCTGGAAGTCTGTAGTATGTAGAAATAAATAAGCCAAATTATTAAAAATAATTTAGGGTAAAAGACATACATTACAATAATAAAGCAGCTTGAGGTCACCAAGAATTGCAATAGATACTGAAAAATAACACTTTTGTATTTATCCATTTAATGTATAACAGACAATGGGTTGGGTACAGAAGTTTACTTCCTATTATATGGGGATAGATAATTACATGCAATTTTCTACTTAGCAGAAAGCAACATACTCTAGCATCTGATTTATTATCTGACTAAATATATATGAACGCTTCTAATCATATGCCTCAAAAATATCTGAAAATACAAAGTATTTCACATTATAAGCCAGCGTATTATTAAACATGGCATGCATGAAAATGCTGTCAACATTCAAAACTAACGCAGTCCAAATACTTTGATTTACTGAAGTGACTTTTAGTTCAACTACTTACAATGAGAAACGGGAAACCAATTAATAAGAAATAATATTGTCTTGGGAGGCAGTAAATGACAGTTCTGTAAGAGTTTGAAAGGACTGGAATTTATTACAAAGGCTAGTCCTCTGGCATGAGGAATGTTTGTGCTTTGCTGTGTTTCAACCAGTATGGGAGCATTCAGAAATTCTTGAAGTGAAATAGCATAGATTGTATTGACATTTTGCTCTACTGCCTGCTTTGACCAATACATTTACAGGGCAGCATCAGCATGCAGCATTCACAATCTTGCCATACTTACACATAACACAGTCATTTAATAGAAAAATTAAGCAGCTTTGCCATTTATTTCTTCAGTTTATCATGACTAGTAAGGATAATGTTGAAATACACAGATCTCATAAAAGTTTGTTTCAGAAGGCAAAAATCACCCTTATAGAACAAGCAGTACCTCACAGAGGAAAACCTTCTTCTTATTGGGATCAAAAATATTCTCTTATTAAACACATCTTGAGCAGTAAGCTGCAGGCCTTTCAGACAAATTTCACTCATGCTGTTTTTGCAGAGTAAAACTCAGATTTTCATCCTCTGATTCCCAAAAATAATATGTTTATAACAAACATGGAAAAAGCATATCCATTAAACTTCATTAATTGCATGAATACTTTGAACAATGTATCAGTTCCTGCAACTTCAAGAAAGATGAAAAACAGCCATGCACCATCCTATTAATCACGAAATTTGTCTTATGTCCTTCAGACATCCCAGCTCAAAATATATATGGTGCATGTCTTCCAAATATTACTACCTTCTTCACTTACCTGCCAAGTTCTTGATTTGAAGTCATTGCAATCATGCTCTCTATGTAGCAAGTTATAATTAAATATAGTTGTCTACTTATGGCTTGCTAAGACAAGTAATTTAGCTTCAGCTCTCTGCCCCTATAAAAAAACACATACCTTTCAAATTAATGAACTTCATGCCTACCAGTTAATCAGCATTCACAGGGCAACGTCCTTATTCCTCACATAAAACTGGATTTGTGTAGTCCAAGGCTGCAGGCAGTGCTTTCCTTTTTTAAGGCTCAAATGTGGCATAACACACACAGAAATTTATGCAGAAAAAGCTGTTGATAAAAGACAGAGTAACATCCAGGTGATTCTTCTAAATTAACTCTATGTCTGATGTGTATATTTTTAAAAATAAAAATGTTATGCCAAATTGAACTGGAAGGTAGGTCACTTTCAGCCTAGAATTTAAAAAGTCTTTGAAAGTGAGGTGTATTTTAGAGGTACATAGTCATGTTTCTTCAGGGATAAACTGTTCTATCATAAACATTCCTCTTCCTTGCTTTAGCTGTAAGATGATGCCTATTGAAAAAAAGAACCATCTTTCTTTCAGGGTAGATATTGAGGACAAGCAAAAAAATTAGAAAATTTTTAGAGTAATGAGTGTAACTGTATTCTTTCTTAGACTATAGGGGAAATGATCAGGTAGAAATTCAGCATGGTCTAGTAGATGGTCTGTCAGAAATGGGAGCAACTCCTTCAGTTATATTCTTGGCTCTAGCTTGTCTCTGACAGACAAAAGCTCCCATTTGAGCATGTATACAGCCAAAAGCTGTGAGTAGTTAATTCTTAGAATTCTCTCCCTCCTTGTGGTGTGGTTTCCAGCTGTGCACAGTTCAAGATCAGTCGACTCAACCTTTTCAGATATATTGGTTCCCATGATAAGAAGAACAAACAAGGAATCAGGAATCTCTTTGCAATTTCCAGAAAAGTGATCATGCAGGTGGGTGGAATTTAGAAAGTCCTTCACTCCTGTGGTGTATAAAGCAGGAAAGTATACAGCACTTCTATTGCAAAGTCTTGTCTATTAATTGGAGAGTGCTATAGGACAGCTAGACAATCCTTACCAAGAAAGAAGCAAAATATTACATATCATTTGCAGTCCAGACAAATAGAGCAAAGGAGACATTTTCAGCAGAGTTCCACTCCCAGCCACTAATATCAATGAACGTATTCTATCTGGGCTTCAGCAAAGCCTCTGATACTATCTCCCATGGCATTCTCCTGGAAAAGCTGGCAGCTCATGGCTTGGGCAGATGAGCCCTTCACTTGGGTAAAAACCTGGCTGTATGGCTGAGCTAGAGAGTGGTGGGTAATAGAGTTAACTACAGTTGGCAGAGAGTCACCAGTGGTGTACCCCAGGGGTCAGTACTGGGCCTAGCCCTGTTTAATATCCTTATTAATCATCTGGATGAGGGGATGGAGAGCCCCTTCAGTCATTTTGCAGATGACACCAAGCTGTGTGGGAGTGTTGATCTGCTGGAGGGCAGGAAGGCTCTGCAGAGGGATCTGGACAGGCTGGATTATGGGCCAAGGCCGTGCTGTGAGGTTCAACAAGGCCCAGAGCTGGGTCCTGCCCTGGGGTCACAACAGCCCCAGGCAGTGCCACAGGCTGGGGCAGAGTGGCTGGAAAGCTGCCCAGAGGAAAAGGCCCTGGGGGTGCTGGTGACAGCAGCTGAACAGGAGCCAGCAGTGCCCAGGTGGCCAAGGAGGCCAATGGCATCCTGGCCTGTGCCAGCAATAGTGTGGCCAGCAGGAGCAGGGCAGGGATTGTGCCCGTGTACTGGGCACTGGTGAGGCTGCATCTCAAATCATGTGTTCAATTTTGGGTCCTTCACTCTAAGAAAGACATTGAAGTGCTGGGGCATGTCCAGAGAAGGACAACAAGCCAGACAACATCCTTGGAGGTGTTCAAGAAATGACTGGCACTTAGTCTAGCTGACCAGGTGGAGATTGGTCAAAGGTTGGACTTAATGATTTTAGAAGTCTTTTCTTACCTAAATTCTTCTGTGATTATGTGATTCTGTCACTGCAAAAACCATGTCTGCTGGAAGCATGCAGTCCAGAGTTTCCTCACTGACCTTGTAAGAGCATGTGCCAGATGTGTCCTTAGGAAAGGAAATCACTGCAGACAGTTCTGGGTTGTCTAAACAGTTAATCCAAATTCTTTCAACCACACTCACTGCAGTCCCTTTAACCACTTCTACAGTTGCAGCTCTCAGTGGAGCAGAAGCACCTGACAACCACATACAGGCAGATGGAAAAGAGTCCCAGAATGGCAATACTATTTGCAAGTAATTCATAATGTGAACCCCTTTTTGTTGCATTTTTATAGAAAGCAGAATATTTCTTCACAATGAGACTTCGAGATTCTGCCCAGTCACAAAGTCATACTAAGCTAATTCTAAAACACAGAAGTCTAATTCATTTTGAAATAGTAAAAAAAAACTAATTTAAAACTGTAAACTGTCAATAGGAGAAATTACAAACAAAATTATTAGTGAGGTAAGAAGACAGTGCCAAGTGACCCAAGCAAAGTGATTAGAAGATGACAGTCCTCCCTACAGTAGAACATAATGCAAATAGGTCTAAGATACTTGTTACAAAGAGGCCTCAATAGACAAATTAAAAGTGAAATAACAGCCTTCATTGTGAAGCACCTTGCTTTTCAAACATAAGTTATTTTCACACTATTTACATTGGCACCACTTTGAGAACAGACAGTAACAGCCTTTGCTTTTTAATAGCTTTGAAAATGCTTTATAGAAATTTGCTCTCATTATGAAGCTATTTCCCATTTGTAATTTTCATGGGATTAGCTTCCTTATTTTGCCTTGTGTAGAGGCTCAGAAGTCCAATAGAGGCATTGCCTGTGTCCTGGACATTGGGGGATATTTTCTTCTTTTTCTCATTCCTAATGTGAGTTTATCTATCGTCTTCTAGCTATGTTGTGGAACAAAAAGTATTTATCTTACTATTATTCATTGTTATTTGGGTCTTCAATTTATGGGGACATATGAAACTAAAGCCCAGTCTCCACCACCTCTGTATAACAGCACATCTATACCATTTCCCTGCATTGTTTATGCAGCCTTGTTTCATCCTTTTGGAGAGCATTACAGCAAATAAGAGTGACTACAAACTTGCATGGCTGAGATGCTTCCAGAAGTCAGGCCGAGAAAATATAAATTTGTCCTACCATAATGTATCTGGGCAAGTGAAGGCATGCGGTTTGTTAAGTTGAGGCTTTTCTGATGTTAAGGGTAGCAGGAAGAGTTCTGCAAGACACTTTGGAGTACAGAGGAGGTGGAGGAAAAGCCAAAATCTGGGCTAGTAAAGTTTAAGGGTGAAGATAGACAACATATTTACAGGGAAAGCAAAGTTGTAAGTGACCTTGGATCAAGGTGTTTTCAGTCTGGCCACAAGGACTCAGCTGTCTCCTTGTGAAACTGAGTTTTCCTGGCTGACAGACAGCCTTCAGTTTGTGACAGCAAAGACATGTGCTCTGTGTTCAGAAACTCAAAGGGTAAAATACTTTACAATAATATCATAATTAAAGTTTATCCTGTGCTGTTTCCTGTAAAAAAAGATACTGGAAAGACCAAGTAATGCTACTGCACCCCATGTTTTTACAACTCTGTGTTTGTCTACTACCTATTCTTTGACTTCTTTCTTCATATGGTGCTGCTGGACTCTGCTGTTTTGAGTGTACAGTTAAGAGGTAATATAAGTACTGTATTTATTATTCCTAGAAGTTTTAATAATTAACAGTTTTGAAAAATGTCATGTCTGCTTAGCTGAACAAGATGTAACAGAGCTAACATTTTGTACTCCTAACAGATTTTGCAAATACTGTGTTGCATATTTATTTCACTTAGAACATTGAGTTCCTATTTAAAGCCACTGCTCATGAAGTGAACCAACTATATTTGTGAATCTTTCGTTTCCAGCTTTCTATCTCAATAGTAAAAGCATGCATGATGTATTGTATTAATTTAAGCAAATAAATATGTACCGGAGAAGCTGCTGTACTTTGTATTGAAGTGGGTGTGGAGTTCTTGGCATTCTAGGTATTTTATATGGCAAATGCATGGGTTTGGTCTGACAAGGTCATTCTTCACTGAGCACCACTGAAGAGTGGTTCTTGTAAAGGGGAGGTGAAATCAGTGATGGAGGACTAGTTGGAAGGCAAGAAGAGAAGAACTGCCAGAGAGATCATTTTATTATTACAGACTACACAGAGGACATAAAAAAAATGCTCTGGAGTGATTCCAGTATTTGTCAACTGGGCTTCATACAAGCTAAAAGAGAAAGGTTTTTCTCATAGAGACTTTTCAAAGAACTGCATCATGTGAAAAAAGAGGAAAAAGCAACCAGAAGTATTGTAAGATTGAAGTCAAGAAAGCAGATGTACCATTATAGCCTAAGGAATAAGCAGAAGATTGGAATAAGAGACCTAATGTTACTTTTTCTAAAGGAAAGGGTCACTTTTAAATTTTAATTAAACTCTTGAATTTGTTTGTTTGAATGAGATCCTGATTGAATTGGCATTATCAGACTTCACAGAGAGCACTTCAAACTTTTTAAGCATAGAGAAAGCAACAGGAATGTTTGCCATAAATAAAGACAACTCAGTAACAAAGATAGATATTCTGTTTCTAATTCTGAGAGGCATACTCCTTAAAAAGTGGAGGAAGGCTTACGCAAACACTAGAAATACATGCAGGAGGCTAAAAAACTCCCCAGAACTTAATTTCTTCCCTGTTTTCTTTTGTTTTCCTGGTTGCTTTGATGGTAGATAAAACCACTATGAGGATTATAGACTACCTCTAAATGAGGAGGATGAGGATGTGTTGGAGAGTGATCTAGCTCATTCCCATGTGCATTCCCATTCAGTATCAGTGAATCTCAAAGCTTCTCCTTTCTCAGTCACAAAAATAGGATTTAGAAATATATAGGTTTAGTATTTTTCACAAACTTCAATTTAGTTCAAAGCTGAGCCATGTTCACTTAAGTTTTCACTTACATTTTCAAAATATCAGAAATTAAGTAGAAGAGAAAGAGAGCCTCTCAAATGCTGCCAGGGGGGCATTTCTGAGACAGTAGTGACATGTTGAAAGCCTCAGAGTATCTAAAGGTATGGAGACAGCCAAATTAATACACAACCTCTTATCAAATTTGTCCCATTAATACGCTCTTAGGCTCATGTAGTGTGATATAGCTAAATGTATTTGCCTACTGGTTCATAAAGCAAAAGTCTGGTCTAAAAACACATGCAGGATGTCAGTAATTTCAGCATTTGCAAATGATGAAACACGCTGCTAATGCTGCTTCTATATATGATAATGTGCGATATGATGGTGTATGTTATATGATGAATCATACAGCATAAATTTTCCTAATGATTGCCTGTAATGAAACAGAGATCTGTTCAGAGAGCTGAACAGAGAACAGATACCTTATGAATAAGTCTTCTGGTGTCCTATCATTTCAATTACCCTCTCTGATAATATACATCTATCCCATCAGAGAAGTGTATTTAATTTGGGTAAAGCCAGACTTTCCCTTTTACTGAATTATTTCCTGCACTGACATATTTCTTGTAGTGGGCACATTTTATTCAAAAGACCTTAATCAATTTATATCAATAGAGAATGTCAGCTTGCGTTTTTGGAGTTGGGATTCTCTGATCATATACCCTTACACTTCTGAATGGAAAATCACTGAGGAATAAATTATGTTCAAGATACTAATTACCCAACTAAAAAAATGGGTTGCAGTAAAACTGACAGTGATGGGGTTGTGTGAAATCTAGAAAGGTATTTCTACTTTGTGGAGAACTATTATGAAATTAATGGAAATTGGAACTGTCTAAATATGTCAGAGAAGGTGTCACATTTATATGTCTTAAAAAATACAGTTATAAAAGATAAGGAGCAGATATAAATCCACAAGAATATTTATCAATACAGAGTGATATGTTGCAGGGGAAATCTCCAAGTTGCTTTATTGTTTACAGAATTTCTACTACAAATTATAGGACTTTTCTAGAAACAGTAAATTATGAGCTTTTCTATTTGTTTCAATGGCCAAGGTGATTTTTCAAAATGAGGTTATAAATCTAGACAGCAACATAAATATAATGACAACTAACAACAGGGATGCAGTCTTGCTGTGAGGAAAGTTACAGTAAAATTGAAACAGTATTGTGCCTAGTACAATCTATTCTGGAGGCCCATGAGAGCAGCACCAAGATCAGACAGGTCCAAAAATTACATAGGTCTGATAAACACACGTGCAGACACTGCCTGAATCTTGAACTTACTTTGTTGGGAAGCATTAAAAGTCATTCCCTAATGAGAGTTTTTATTAAACTACTATGTAGCAGGTTCTAAAAGGATTGTGTCGCTGAAAGACACTAAATGATTCACACAACCGTTCTCAGTGTCAGAACAAAAACCTGTCTCTTTATTCTTTGACTCCAGTATTTATAGATTCTCAACAATGACCTGGGATTGGATAATTAAGTTACCACCTTCCCAAGCACACTGGTCATGTGAAACGTCCATCAAAAGACATTTCTTAGAAGGAATGTGATAAACAACTTATGTTTACAGGACTTCCATAGGAAAGTAACTAAAACTCTGAAAACATTATCAGAAGGCTTAATTTTCAGGGTTTTATGAGGCAGACTTCACATGAACAGTCAAGACCAGACACTAGCAAAACAATTTCCACTGGAATATTTCCTACAGAAATGCCTGGGTTTGCTCATGACTACAGTGGCTCATACATGTTTGTTACCAGCGCTCTGTGGGAGGAGCCACCCTCAGCTAGCTGGCAGAATGGATCATTGTGCAAATGTCACCCATTACATTGCAGCTACTTTGTTTTAAATACATTATCCCCAGGTTAAGCAAACCTGCCTAATTTCACTCTGAAGGGGATGAAGCATGCTTGTGCTGCCTGTTCAACCCACTCTTTTGTAAAATGCAGCTGTAAGACAAACATTTTAAATAGTTGGACCCATTTCACTAATGAACATCTGATGCACTAGCATTCCTGATTTCAGTAGTGATGTCAGTGGTCTTCCTACCTGATTTGTAGACTTGTACTAGCAGATCCAATACCTGTACAGCATGAAACCATGCCACCACTCATTCCTGTTGGATATTTACAGATTTATTTTATTCTAGGACTTTAATTGTGCATTTTTAGTCTTTCATGTAGGGAGAATTTTTGTGCAGATCCTATTATGCATGTAGAGGAGAGTGAAAGATTATTTGCATATATTTTTGACAGATAGTGGCAAAATAGCAAAATACATTTTCTTATTCTTCTGCTTTGTTTTAAAAAAAATATTCTTTTTTCATTTTACTTGTTCTTGTTAACTCCTTAGGACCCTAGTGCTTAGACCACCAATCACCTTTCTACAAAGGATTCTAAGTGGTCAGGATGATCTCTGAGAAAATTGCTGCAGAGCCATTTCTGGTTGGACTTGATGATCTTAAAGGTCTCTTCCATCCTAGTGATTCTGTGATTCTCTTTTCTGCACCTCAAGCACCTCAGTTACAATGTTATCTAAAGGAGAGGAGCAATTGCTTGTACATCAGAAAATTTCCTCATTTAGATTTCTTGTTTTCAAGCATCTTCAACTTTTCACCTTAAAATCTTGTCCCAAATAGCCATGAGTCATACAAAAAGAGTTAGGGGAGCAGAGAAAGATAGCATAATCATTTTGGAGGTCTATTTGATTAATAAAATAGATAATCTTACCAATATTAAATGCCTTCCAAACTGTAGAGTAAACATCCCTAAACTTTCTTTGTTTAGAGCTGCTTTATGTTGTGAAGACACAAAGACAAGACCCAGCAAGTAGAAAGCTACCTACCTACCTACCTACCTACACTGTTCAAACCTGAAAACCCCCCAAAACCATTAATTAAATATGTGGCTTTTCAAGACTTGTTCTGCATTTTTTCTTTTCTATATTGTACTTTCTCAGTTCAGTCTCCCCTGCCACTTTCTGATTCAGTTACACAGGAGGATGCCGGGAGACAAGGCCTTCAGAAGAACCACATCTCCCCTGCCCTGTAGCCCTATCCTTTTCAGCCAAGGTGTTTCCTGCACTTTACAAGCTGGTTATGGAGCAAAACCTTTTCATCTTGGTCTTGTGGGATATAAGCCTTTGCAGTCAAGTTTGTGGCAGAGATGTGAGGCTTTTCCCCACTGTGACAGATGGTCACAAGCTTCAGATTCTGTGGCTCCCAGGGAGAAAGTGGTCAGGGTTGCCCTGTGGCACGCAGAAAAATTGGGGTCAGCCTTGCCGTAGAGAAAAAAAAGGGTTGAAAAAGCGTACAAAAGACAGCTACATCTGTATGCCATGACTACCGTGAGTCAGCACTTGTAATTTCTCCCATAAATCTCAGACTGAGTGGATGCGAAAGGCAGTGTCTTGATTAGACCCACTCTGTACAGTCGCTGGAATTATTTTAGGAAAGGACCCTTTCAGGAGAGCATGAATACACTCAGGAGCAGTCAATTAGGCTGAAAACCAGCCCTATAGCTCAATCAGGGGAGAAAAATGCAGTCATAACTGAGACACAGCTGTGTATTTCACCTCTAGCTCCTCCCTTCACTAAGCTCTACCTCCATTTTCTCAGGTCCTTCACCACTGCAGGCTACAGGCGTTTCTCAACACCTTCAGCAACCATCTGACAAGGATATCCAGTCCTTGTGCTCCTTTTCTCATCTTACTGTTACGAGTTTCCAACATGTGTAAAACAAACATACCACACCCTCAGCTTTAGCTCCAAGCTCTGGGGAAACAGCAGTTCTTCCCTTCTGCCCTCCTGAATACCTCTCTCCATCTTGCTGCTCCCTCAGCAAGGTGACTGACTGATCTCCCTCACTGAGTATGTGAGCTCTCTTGTTTTTCATACTGACAGAGAAATTTTAACCTATTTCTTGCCCATCTCCTCAAACCTTTATTTCTGCTAGCATTTTTGTGTTTGACTTTACAACCTGAATAATGTTCTTTTTGGGTATACATTTAGTTGTTATGGAGCTCTCCTTTGTGAGAGGGGGAATAGCATCACTTCCCTCAAGTGCCAAGAGCTATCTTTTCTAACAATCTTTTTTCCCCTTCTGCTCTATCTTCCTTTTGGTTATTCTGTAATCTAGGCAGCTGCTACTGGCACATCCTCTTAACAAGTGGGAAGCCGTAGGCGGTTATGTTAGTCAGACTATAAGACCAAATATAGAGCAAAACTGCATGCTGCTCCAGTGTGTTAAGGTTCACTGTGTAAGAAAGCAAGAGTAGCTTGATATATGTGGTGGAAGGGATTGCACTCTCAATGTCTAAATGAAAATTTTAATTCTCTTGTCTTCAGCCATTCTATTAATGTTACTTTTTAAAGGGTAAATTTTAAAACCATGATCTATGAGAAAGTTGAATTGATTTTCAGAACTGACTTGCTTTACTACTAGCCAAGTTTAACTCAAGTTCTTACTCATGTGAGAGCAAAGAGGACTTCATGGACACAATTCAGCATACCTGAACAGCATCTTAGGTCTGTCTCCTGTCTTTAATGGGCAGCAGATTGGGCCTGATATCCAGAGCTGTGGTCACCTCATCCAATGGCAATGATGATACCGACCTGAGCTGTTTGTCCTTAGGCAAGGCATGCAGGCAGAACTTACAAGACAATATAGCCCACCCCACAGCTCAGATGGAAAATGGTTTTAGCTCTCAGTTGAGGCTGCTGTCTGCAGCTTACATTTTCAGCCCATTACTGAGGAAGGGATGTACCTAAAACAGGTGCCAGTAGACCTTTCAACTTTGAATGCCTGACCAGCTGCCAGTTGTGTATTTACAATAGAAGATAAAATAAGGTTTCTGACAGCCAAGTTTCCTTTGCCCTCTCTTCCTTCTCCCATGGCTGAGCAGACTGATCTGAAAATGCTCCTTTGCTGGTATCTGACTACACAGCATTACCCTGGTAAAGTGCAAACCTGACCCAGTTTGACTTGGCTGTTCAATTTTTAATGGCATACAGCCAACTTGCTACCAGTTAGGCTATTCATGCTGCAATAGGAAGCAATCTTCCTGACATGCAAACTTCCTTCTTCTTCTGCCTGAGCAACACTGCAGTCAAAGATGCTGAGCTAGATAAAGAACAATTTGACCCTATAAAATATGAGTCTCGACCCAGGGGTTTACTTCAGCTTTTTTGTGCTAGCCAGCAGATAAAACTATCATTACCCATGGCAAACTAGAAAAGACAAAAATGAGTTCTTGCAATAGAGAATCACTGTTACAGCTCCTACAGAAGTACTTACTCCACATTCAAATGTAAATTTGTGACTTGCAAATCCCTGGGGAAGTTTGGACCATGAAAGGTGGTAATCAAAACAGGAATTCAAGGTGCCACTGCAGAGTTTGATTACATTTATACTGCTGGCTAGGAATACTAACCCAGTAGGAAGGGCTTCATCACTTGTTGGTTAAATTGGTTATACGAGATCACTTTCTTCCTCTTCTCTGTCCTCATGGAAGCTCCTAATCCAATTAAAGAAAAGTCTGCAGTGGGTTTCATGAATGGGTTTCACTGGTCTTGTCACTTGAGCTGATACACAGTATTCTTCCTGGAGAACAGCAAGTTAGAAGGAGTATCTGTTCCATCTAAGAACATCATGACATTAATATAAACCATGTGTTCGAATAAAGGTCTCCTTAGGTCCTTACCTGAAGGGGAAGGAGAAGCTTAGAACAGCAGCAGGAAAGAAATGGGGAGCCTTTATTCTAGTCTCCAACTGGAACAAGAAAAAAAACAATACAGCCTACACCCTAACACTTATATTTTTAACTATTCAATTGAGCAGCTGGAAATTAAAGTCACTGATCAGAAAGAGTTTAAAGAAATTAGAATAATTTTAAGTTTGTAATACCCAATAATAGGCTCTGTAGTGTACTCTCTATTTGCCTAAGCCAGAGAGAGATAAGAAATCCACAACAGGAAAGAACTAAGAGTATTCATAGAAGAATATAATACTTTTGGCAGAATAATTTTTCCTCTAAGCTGCTTCATCATGGTGACTGTGACATTTTTGAGTCAAGACCCCATAAGAATCTTTTACCCCTTGCCGATCATTTCCACCAGTTTCTACCAGTTTCCCAGAAAAGTCAGAGGTGAATGAAGGCAAAGTACATTCTCACAAAGTTGCACAGTAGGATGTGGGTCCACACTGGCTTAAAACAGCCCAGGCCAGCACCTAGGAAGCTTCAACAGGAATGAAGACTGTTAGGCAATCTCCTCAGTAGATTCACAGACAACACCAAGCTGTGTGGGAGTGTTGATCTGCTGGAGGGCAGGCAGGCTCTGCAGAGGGATCTGGACAGGCTGGATCATGGGCCAAGGCCGTGCTGTGAGGTTCAACAAGGCCCAGAGCTGGGTCCTGCCCTTGGGTCACAACAGCCCCAGGCAGTGCCACAGGCTGGGGCAGAGTGGCTGGAAAGCTGCCCAGAGGAAAAGGCCCTGGGGGTGCTGGTGACAGCAGCTGAACAGGAGCCAGCAGTGCCCAGGTGGCCAAGGAGGCCAATGGCATCCTGGCCTGTGCCAGCAATAGTGTGGCCAGCAGGAGCAGGGCAGGGATTGTGCCCGTGTACTGGGCACTGGTGAAGCCACACCTCGAATCCTGTTTTCAATTTTGGGCCCTTCATGACAAGGAAAATGTTGAGACGATGGAGAGTGTGCAGAGAAGGTCAATAAAGCTGTTGAAAGGTCTGGAGCACAAGTCCTATAAAGAGTGGTTGAGGGAGCTGGGGCTGCTTAAACTGGAGAAAAGGAAGCTCTGGAGAACATTATTACTCTCTGTAATTACCTGAAAGAAGGCTGTAGCCAGATGGGGATCAGCTTCTTCTTCCAAATAATAGAATAAAAGAAGAAGTACTCAGGTTGATCCAGGGAAGGTTTAGATTGGATATTATGAAAAATTTCTTCACAGAAAGGATTGTCAAGTATAGATGAGTCTGCACAGGAAGTGGTTGAGTCACTGCCCGTGGAGGTGTTTAAAATATATGTAGACATAGTACTGAGGCACTCATTTTAGTGATGGACTTGGAAGTGTTAAGATGGATGATCTTAAAGGTCTTTTCCAATATAGATTCTACGATTGTATGCCTTTCTGGAGGCGTGCTTGACATCACCAGGGAGCACTGCAGGGAGAGAAAGATAGAGTGACGTGTTCTGTTATTTATGTCAATGCACAGTATGCATGGAGAAAAAAACAAGTTCCATTTCGTTCCTTGAATTGCCTACTTTTTTCTGCCTAGGATAAATACTCACTTGTAACTGTGTAAAAAAAGCAGAGGAGAGTTTGAGAAAGGCAGTGGATTTTAGAAAAGCAGTAGATTTGAATCAAACATCAAGTACCCTGAGGTGCGTATATCTGCTTTCAGCCAAGAGACTTTACATAAAACATGCTAAATCTGGAAAGTTTGCAATGTGGGGTGTGTGTTGCACTCTGTTTACAAAGAAAGTACACAAAATTCTCTCTCTTTGAATACAGTAGGGACAAGCAACAGGAGGCAGTTTCTTTGTTCCGAAAATCAAATCTGTTTTAAGCCAGCATTCTGTCCAAAATTAGAACTCTCTCTCCCACTCTGGATCTTTTCCAGGACCATCCATCCTGCTGGTACTTCCTTGGCTCGTTCTGGCTCTTTTTTGACTGCATTTTTTTAAAATTCGTGTCACACTCACACCTCATGATCTGGTCTCAACCAGTCATCTGTCTGCAGAATGTCTCAACAAAAGCTTTTTGACTGGTACAGACAAGGTTTTCTTCAGAATCTTGCTCTCTGTGACTTGGATAGCAGTTTCTACTGTTCCATCTCTTGCTAAACAGAAAGGGTATCTGATAATTTTCTTAGTGAGATTTATATGAGAGTCTTCTAGCCAGTTATACTGAGGTTTGAGAACCACCAATATGTCAAATTATGAACCCTGATAGTTACTAGCATCTTTTAGCCTAAAAGTATTGTATTTGTTAAAAGAAAACAAATCTATGTATGCAGGAGTTCAACTCGTAAGGTGGCCATTGAGGAGATGAATATTAACTATATACAAGTACATATGTAAAGAGGAGCATTCTTATAGATTTAGATAGTCAAATGCTACAGTACTGTGAACAGGACTTGATTAAATTCCCTTTAAATATAAACTAAACTAGATAAAAAATTGATTCTTGAAAAGACTACACAACAAGGTTAAATGCAACTTGCCTTAGGTACTTTAAAATTAATTATGTTTCACATCTTTGAGTGTCATCTTTTGCATCTAAACCTCTCTGACTCCTGTGAAATGAAATGTCTGCTCAGTGTAACCTTAATATATACTGACATACTTGAAGCAGTATGTAATAAGCATTCAGCATTGTTCTGAAAAATTACTCCAGCTGATGATACACAAACCAGAAGGTATAACAATGTAACCTCTCTGCCAATATTGCTCTTAGCAGCAATGGCTATTAGCTGAGAGTCAAACCCACTCTGATTTAGTAAATGTTTGTCTGCTTGGAAGTGTGGCATATCCCTAGCTAGCCCAGTCTAGTAATCAAACAGGAGAGTTACTGAATTCAACACAAGGAAAAGGGTATGAGTAAGCTGGTGTGTTGGTCCTAAAGCCAGCTGAAATCATTAGTGTAACTGAAGAGTAAATTGAAACATTGCCACAGAAAAATGCTTTTTGAGCTCAAACTTTTCTAAGATTCCCTTTCAGCAAATGGATGTCAGTAATTGTCTTAGCCTCCAGATCTACTCTCCCTGTTCCTGTGATTCATCCTCAGAGAAAACAGACACACATATTATATTCTCTGCTGGTTGTGTAAGGAGACTCTTAGTGAGCACCCAGCTTACCTGGATAAAAGTTTGTAGCAAATATACCAACTTCTTCTCCACAAAATGTTTCAGTATAATGCAAATCTAAGCCACACATGCTACAAATAAAGAGCTACTGATGTTTCTATTCAGTGCCCAGAAACATCTGTAAGTACAATTTATGCTACTTATGTAATATAATTACATCAAGTAATATTTTCTTTTTTCAGAATAGATTCCAAAACGCAGTCTGAAGATTTTCTGAATTAAAAACCTTTCTGACTGCAGAAATTTACACTGAAGCCAGTACAACTTTGCAGGAGAGAAACAGGTTGATTTGAAACAACTTTTTTGGACAGAATTTACTCAGAAAGCGATTTTCAATCGTAGCTACTCCTGACCTTATAAAAACTTAACTGTTCTCTAAGACTTGAAAGCTGTGATGGTTACATGTACAGTACTGTATTCCTTTGACTTTTCCCCTTCCTTTAAAATGTAAACCCATGACACATCCTTCTATTTGTTTATCTTTCACAGCACAGAGCCATGCACATTTCTTGTCCTATACAAATGATTAATAATGTCATGACATTTTAGCCACTGACTATGAAGAAAGACTTTTCTTCTTACCCTCTGCTTCATAACTTGGAGTCTCCCACCCCCATCCATGACACACAGGTCTGTCATTCTCTTTCACTGTCATTTCCTTCTATTTTATCTAAGTGTTTCAGGGTTTTCCCCAGGAAATTCTTTTCTATTCATTTTTAGTGCTTTTAAGGGAGCAAACAAGATGAAAGCTTAAGGGAAAAAAAGTTGTCTTTCTTGACATTGTAAATATAGCTGATGTTTCCCTTTTTGTAACAATTTGGGATGCAATCTGAGAACTATTAAGGTAAATAGCAAAAAGACTTAGTTTTACAGCACTGCAAACACTGCTGAAACTATGTTTGTAAATTACCTGAAAAACAACACAAAATCAGAGAAACAGAATAAGGGATTTCAGTGGATATATGAAAACTAATTGCTCCTTTCCAAAGCAAGTAATGTAAAACATTTAACTATTTGCTGGTTCTTAATAATACCTTTAAATTCAGGAATATAACTTCATTGCCTTTTTTATGGTATAAACCAGGAATAATAATTTTATGATGAGTTTTTCTTACATGAGAGGTTGTTAATGAAACTCCAGTAAAAGAGATGAGTAGTTTCCTTTTCTCTAGCTACTTTTGTGCAATAAGCAGATGATAAAATGTCTCTCCACGTGTTTTACTGGCACTAAAAGCCTTGTGCAGACAATTTGCTGAACATTGTCTTCCAAAATCCCCATCTGATAAAGAAACAGCATGGTGAAATAAAAGATAATCCTATGGTAATCAGGAATTTCTTCACCTTCACTTAGGTCTTCCTAAACTATGTTAATTAATCTAACAAGTGGGAAAAATTGAGATATAGGAATTCCCCTTGTTGCCATGGAAACTGCCAGTTGTCTGACTGACAAAGGAAAATAGATTTGTTGTATTAATAACTTCAGCATCTGAAAAGAATATAATATTTATGGAGTTGGAGAATCACAGGTTAAGTGAGGTTGAAAGGGACCTCTGGGGGTCATCTAGTCCAATATCTTGCTCAGAATGGATCCAACCAGATCAGGTGGCTGAAGATGTCAGTTGAGTTTTGACTACCTCCCAGGGATGAAAACACCATATTTCAAGGAAATCTGTTCCAATGCAGTGGAAATTCTCCCATGAAAAGAGTTTCTTATTCCTGTGTTCTGATTTGTTCCTGTTCCTCCAGTTCTGTCACTATGAACTTCCATGAAGGGTTTGGCTTTGGCTCTATCAAAGATAACTCCCAACCACTCATCTCCTCTGTAGTGTTGCCCCAGGACATTGGACTTATCCTTGTTAAACTCTCTGAGGCTCCTGACACATCGTTTCTACAGGCCCTCAAGAATTTCAGCCTCCTCTCTGTATGCCCCCCAGCATATGTGCCATCCCCTGGCTTGATATCACTGGCAGGCTTACTGTGAGTGAACTTCCAATCATTAACAGAGACATTTAGCAGACAGGTCTCATATAGGTTCCCTGAGGTGACACAGTGAGGAACCAGACAGCACTCTCTGTACTCATGGTCACACAACCCTGGAGTCCTGCAATCGCGCTACTTTTCCACATACTTGACCATCTGCATATCCAATCTCTAGCTCACCAGCACCTTGGGTGCTAGGACACTACTGGAGATCATGTCAAAAGCTTTGCAAAGTGTGGTGCAGCTATCTCATTATAGGAGTCAGTAGGTTTGGGAGCAGGGACGTTTGAGCTGGTCATTTTGATTTATTTTGATTTCTTGATTTTCACCTGTTTCTTTTCATTTCATTTCTAGTTTTTACCCTGATATTTACATGCAATTAAAACTTCTGGTTTCTGTTGTCCATTGACACAGTACTGACTGAAATCTCAAAAGTCACGTGAAAAGGGTAAATGGAAGCACAGGAGCCCATGGAAGGAGACCTGTACTATTTTATGGCTCCTGCTAGTTGGCACAACACGCATATGAAATATATTTTTCAGTCAGAATGCTATTTTTCTTTACTGGCCAGGTTCCCTGGCTGCCTGAAGCCTCTGGGAAGGCACTGTGTGTTCTCTTCTGGAAAGAAATTTTTTTGCACTTGCAAAGCCATGTGATAGAAGAATCTGTTTAATCATTGCTGATAGACAAATACGCTGTTCAGAAGAGAGGTCTTTCATTTCAGCTACAATATAGTAAACTTCAACCACAATTAAAACCTTTACTGATTTCTAGGGATTCCATTATTTGGTTAAAACAAGGGTTAGTTTTTCGTCATGGAAGACAGAACGTACTTGGGGAAAATATTCATTAAAAAATTTAGTTTTCTGCCAAAGACCAGTTTAGCCAGAAAATATGTGCAATCTGTTGGCTGAGGCTAGGTGTGTTGAGTCCCTAGAACCTAGCTGAAAATTAAGTCATGTCCTTTAAAAGATAGAACTGATGACCTTTATGTACCCTTTTTGTAATGCCCCAAGGCACTCCTAATAAAATGTCTGCTTGCAAACCACTATTGAAACTTTTGTTGCAGTTATTTAAATAAATATTTCAAGTATTTGTATGAATACCCACTACTACTACTACTACTACTACTACTACTGCTACTACTGCCAACCTATAATAATATAATTATCAGATAATTATAAAATATAATTATGAAATATTATATTATTATATATTCATTATATAAGTACACTAATTTATTACTATATATTTATTATATAGCAATATAATAGTATTTAATGGTATTCTTTTTATATAATATAATAATTATTATTATTTTCATAGTTGTTGTGGTAAAACACATCAAACAGTGTGGATGGTCCATTTATTTCTTTACAAATCTCTATAATGTAGGAGACCAACACAGATTTGCAAAAGTTTACATTGTTGTGCATTATGTCCAACATCCATGTGACCTCATAAATGACTGATGTGCTCTAACAAATCTCCATTGCATTCTTTCTCAGGATGTTCTACTTACTTCCTTGAACTTTGCAGCAAAAGAATTCTAGCTCCTGTGTCATCATTGTATGACATCAGTTCTTGCAGATCCCTTATTAACACATATCTAAGTAGTTCCCATTTGAATTTGTATAAACGTTTTGTGCTATTCAGCTAAAAATCACTTCATTTTGCACCTGTCCCTTCCTCAGTTTAAATAATGCACACATATTTCTCCTTCCTGCTATTGTTCTCCCATATAGGAAAAGTAAGACGATCCACAGTGGGTACCTTGTAAAGGAAATTACATTAATGTACATTGGAAAACTGCATTAATAATAAATGACTTAGCAAGGAGTTGTCAACGTGTCTTGGTGTCAGTTATATCCTCTTAAGGATGACTATTTATATTGCATAGATGCTTATTCTCAGGGAAACCACATTCCCTCCAATCACATACAACATAGGAATAATTTTTAGAGTACAGGTTCCAAAAAATTTGTTTTTAAAGTATTAGTAGAAAGCTATTGGAATGGTTAAGATTTTTTAGGTTTAACGTGCAGTCTAAAGCATCTCTAGTCACCCCTGTAGCAAATGTGAGGGAGAACATCAGTACCTCTCTGGACAAGCTGCAGATTCCATATGATACCAGCCTTCATAGTTGAGCATCCTAAATATGTTGGAAAGAAACCCATTTTCATACAATGATATAGAGCCTTGGGGAGAGCATTAAGGACATAATTCCTTCAGTGATGAAACTTTTGTAACTAAGGTGATGTATGAAGGTATATTTTAGTCCTGCTGGAGAGACAAGTTTCAAGAACAGGGAACTCTGACTTTCTGAATTTGCGTTGAGTGAAGACAAGTTTCAGTTTTGTTCACTGGAATATATTTGTACAGCATGTGAGCATTTTTCAGACATTTCAGGAGTTTTTCACGGTAAAATATTGCTCACATAATATTTGACTCCTGGCTGCTGAGAATCATGGACATCCAACTTGGGGCACCAATACAAAACAGTGTAACATATATTCAGAACAGAAAACCCCATCATGTTTTGTACATATGATGGGATTTTTAAATTTTTTTTTTTATTTTTTTAGTTTTTTTATTTAGCATTTTGGTAAAGTGTGTACTGAGTCAAGAGGAGTAAATATCTTTAATCACAAAATTCTTCTAATTGCTCTTTTATGGGTAGGGGTGGATGGATGAAAGTCACTATAACCTCTGGGGCATCTTTAAAACCATATATAAATTATTTCTAGCATTATTCTGTATTTCCATTACTGCTTGAAATGATTCAAAAAATGCAATCACTTTTCTGGAATAACAGTTTATTACATTCTTTAGAGTAAACATCTCATGCTCTAAATGATAGAGGGTATATTTTTATTTTATCAGTGTCACAGTAAGACAATTAATTTTGTCTTTTTTGAACAAAAGCTTTTACACACGATGTGTAAACATGTTTCCTCAATGTTCTGTCTTCTGATACCTGAAACTAAGGTCATAATCCCCTGAAGTTAAAAAAGCAGAAGTGGGGTTTAAGCAGACCATCTTCTAAATACTTACAGGTTTATTGTAGCCAGTAGATGCCTGTTCTGTTAGAAAATGAAGTACAGAATTCAGCAGGTATGCAATACAAACCAAAGCACGTATTTACCTGCAAAGTATCCATAACAGCACCTGTTGAACAGAGAGAAGAATCATGGTGAAAATACCTCTTGTGGGTTGACACTGGTTCCAGGCACCCACCAAAGCTGCTCACTCACTCCCCTCTGCAAACTGTCCAGAGGAGAGAAAATTTAACACAGGGCTCATGGGTTGAGATAAGGGACTGGGAAAGATCCCCCACCAAATACCATCACAGGCAAAACAGGCTCACCTTAGAGATGTGAAGTGAATTCATTACTAAAAAATATCAGAGCAGGACAATGAGAAGTAAAAGAAACCCTTAAAAACACCTTCCCCCCACCCCTCCCTCCTTCCCACCTCCACCTCCTCCCCCAGTGGCACAGAGGCAGGGAACAGGGGTTAAGGTCAGCTCAGGACCTGTGGCTTCTCCCACTGCTCAGGGAGAGGAGTCCTTCCCCTGCTGCACTGTGGGGTCCCCTCCCACGGGAGACAGATCTCCATGAACTTCTGCAGTGTGAGTCCATCCCACGGGCAGCAGTCCTCCCCAGAGTGCTGCAGCGTGGCTCACACTTCCACGGGGTGCAGTCCTCCAAGGACAGGTTGCTCCAGCCTGGGAGCAGGGCCCCTCTCTCCATGGGTCTCCCATGGGGTCACAGCCTCCTCTCAGGCATCCACCTGCTCCAGCATGGGGTCCTCCATGGGCTGCAGGTGGATCTCTGCATTCCCCATGGATCTCCATGGGCTGCAGGGGCAGGGCTGTCTCACCATGGGCTGCAGGGGAATCTCGGCACCTGGAACATCTCCTGCCCCTCCTTCTTCACAGGCCCTGGTGTCCACAGGGTTCTTCTCACATCTTCTCACTCTGCTCTTCTCTGGCTGCAATTACAACTGCACAATAACTTTGGTTTTGATTTCTTCTTGAATATGTTATCACAGAGGCATTACCACCATTTCTGGTTGGCCCAGGTCTGGCGAGCAACATGTCTATCTTTGGAGAGACCAGGGATTGGCTCTGCTTGATATGGTGGAAGCTTCTGGCAGCTTCTCACAGAAGCCACCTCTGTGGCCCACCTGCTACCAAAAACCAAGCTGTGCAAATACAATACATCACCTAAAATATGGCAAGTAATTGGACTTAGGCAAGCCATGCTTACTGGGTCAATGAAAAACTTGCAGTTGTTCTTCTAACACATCAGAAATATTAAATACATTCCTCCTTACATCTAAATTAGGTAAAGAATTAATCTTATTTATATGTCATACAATAGACACAGTAAATTTTAAGTAACTATTGCCCAGATGAAACATTGTTTCCTAGTTGTTTTGTTATGTTTTTGTGGGGCTTATTTTTGTTTGTTTGTTTTTTGGTATGTTTGTTTATTTGTTGGGGTTTTTTGTTTGGTCTGGTTTTGGGGGGTTGTTTTTGTTTGTTTGTTTGTCTGTTGTTTGGGTTTTTTTGTTTAGTCTGTTTTTTGGTTTTGGTTTATTGTTTTGTTTATTTTTCAGGGGGGTAGGTTGTCTTGGTTTAGTTTTTTTTCACTGTGCAAACAGATTTTGTTCTGTGGAATAACCAGTATAACTAGCACTTGCTCTCTGGGTCCCCAGCTGAAGAAAGTTTATCCTGTGCAGATATAGTATGCTCTAACTGGCCACTCTGCATGTGACATAGAGGATTTTGAGATACAGCTCTTTTTTCATTGCCCGAAAAGTTCTTGCTGTCTTGCCTTCTGCTGTTGCTGTTTCAGCATGATGATGATATCTGTATTGCCAGGTCTGATTCCAGATGTAAATGCTTTGTAATACTGTGAGCTGATCTCACATTATTTCATTTACCATATTTCAAAATGCACATGCAATTACTTGGTCCCATGAAACAGCAAAATACCATTCTGTGGATTTGCCCAGTTTCTGTCCATGCTGACAAAATTTATGGCCTACGACCACAGTGTAAAGTTTATGCAGACAAAAAGATGTTCTATGCCAGAAGAGCAGTGTCACATTCATCATTAAGGAGAGGAAGTGCACAAAGTACCAGCTGGCTTCAGCGGAGTATGCAAGCAGAACATTTTTTTTCTCAGAAAGCCCTTTGGCCTTACTAGTTTTCAAACATTTGAATCCATCAGTAAACTTAATTAGTCTCACCCTAGCTTTGCAGAAAAAGACATAGATGAGTCCAGATGTAGCAAGACACCTTTACCATTGTTTTGCTGTAAAGATGGTGAATTCAGAGTCTCAGTTTAGTCCATACATGTAAAGGAACAAGAAATAATTAAGAGTAGCAGCAGCTGCAGTTGTGAAATGCATGAAGAAAGATCCCTCTGTAGCAAAGGTAAAAGTCTCTGCCTCTTTGACCTGGCAAAGCAGGAGGCGTTGCTGAGCAATAATACTGCCCCCATAGAGAGAGACAAATCTATGTGTGGAGATAAAGATCAATACAGGGAGAACTGCTTCCTTGAAGGTCAGGGCATACCAAAATAACCTTGCCAATGATGAGGCATGAATCTTAAAAAAAAAAAAAAAAAAAGTATTTATTGACTCACATTGTAAGGAAAATAAGTGAGATTAGACCAGGCCAAAATTAGGTTTGTGCAATAAATTGAAAATCTGCTGTGCACTTTTCTATGCTTCTGGACTGAATTTGTCTCTATTACTCAAAAAGACTGTTTTAAAGAATGTCTGATATTCTCAGTTTTATACTTTCATTTGTCCCCTCAAGGTCATTTAGAGAAACAGGAAGCATTTTTCATGTATTAAGTTTTTGCTTATTGTTTAAACAATAGCATTTGCTGAGCTGGCCTTCTAAACAAATTTACAAGGTTTACAGACTGGGTGCTGGGTGTTGGAACCCAGTGAAAAATTCTCTTACAGCAGAAGCAGTCAGAGCTGAAATTAAGTGGCACACAGTAATTTACACCAGTGGGTCTGACTTTTATATTTTCCTGAGCTTCTACAAAACTCCAGGTGCTTCTTGTATTTGAATGAAGTCATCTGAGATACCGTAATACAAAATTAGCTCTATTTCTAGATAATGTATGTTTTATGGAAATTTTAAGATTTATTGTCAAGATTTCAGGATCTTTGAATTTACAAGGCATGTAGGAAAAAATACAAGATCACACTGCTTCCCATCATCCTTACACAAATATAATTCTGGCACAAGGAACATCTTGTGAAGTAAACCACCCTGGTTAAGTACACTTAGAGTGACTTGACTGCCAAGAGCTTTTAATTAAGTTCACATCAGGAAGTCACCAAGATACCATATAGCTGCCAGCCAAAACTGCCAACAACAATTTTAAGGAAGGCATCCAGTCTCAAGTGCCTCTTTCTGGGACACCTTACCTTGTTCAATTTTCTGAACTACCAAGCAGCACAGAAAACCCATGTGAAACAGCATCTGACATTCTGTTCCTAAATTTCCAGGGATGGTCTCTTTAAAACTGAGGCAAATATCAACATTTTGGCTTTAAGTACATATTTGTACATAAAATACATGGAATAATCCCTTTATATGAATATTTCTTAGACCCTTGGCGTTTCTGGCTAGAAGCTGAGGAATCAGGATGGCTAAATTATCTCAGCTGTTTCTACGGAACATATTTCAGTTCTCACATGAGTTTTTCGTTATGGTCATAGCACCATTTTGAGAATACACCTTGTCTTGCACTCAGAATCAGAGAGAGATGCCAGTCTCTCATGCTATTTACAGGAAATTTTCTAAGGTATTGCAGAGAAGACCTGATTCTATTATTCACCATTACAATATTTTTCAATGTGTTTCCTTTTAGATGTGTATATTTATTGGAAGTATACTGGGCTATTTAGTAGGGTATCATGGGTGCTGAAAGAAATGGGAAACATTTTTGGCATAAATACAAACCAGATGATTTGCTATTACCCTTCCTCATTTCTTTTATTTGCCCTGATTCACAGGGCAAATTGTGATTGTGACTGCAGCCAGGGCAGCTCTACTGAAGTACACACACAGTGATGTGCTTTTCTTATGCCATGGAGAAGCAGCTCTTGTTTCCTCTCCCCCAACACCCTGTTTTCATGGGTGTCCTTTCTGAGCATGCAATTTTAAGAATAAAATTAAGAAACCAAACAGTAGAACAGAACAGTATGACTCTAACTTGCCACTCCTAGGCTGCCTGCATAAATGTCTAGACTAATTACAGGAGCAGTCTTGCTCAAAACACACACTAATGGTCTGCCTCACTATTTATAGAAATGACCTTGAATATCTGAAAGACAAAAACCACACGTGTAAATTATTCCCTGCAGCTAACAGGAAGACTTTCAGCTTTTAAGCATGTAGGTGAACAAAACATGCATGATAATTGGCAAATTGAACACAGTTTTAGACCTCTTAATAAGCTATAGGGCAGGAATAGGACCAAACAGCACAACGGAGGAAAAAAAAAACACACCTGGCTTTATATATGAGTACAAAAGAAAAGAAACACACTGACATGTCACCTTGGGACTGGAGCAAACATCTGACTGCTCAGATTGGGAGAGAAAGCAGCTTGTTGTTTGGACATCCAAACCTGGGTGAAAGAGAAGAGACAGCACAGCAAGACCAATATTATTTATAAGCCTTGTAACGTACTCTCACACAGGAATAATCAGAGCCATACTGGAATATTGCTTCTTATTGCAGCTATTTTGGCAGTGTGAAAAGCCTTTTCTTGATCTGACTATTTCTAGATATGTCATCAGGATCTGGAAAAAGTTCATCAGACAAATATCCTTGGGAAAAACACCATGGACACTCCAACCCCTAGAAAAGGGTTTTTAAAGAAAAAGTGGTTAACTATGTAAATATTCCATTAGATGATGGACATGGGAAGTATTAACTTGGTTCAGGAAGTTGTACATATACTCTGACCCTAAGGAAAAGATATTTTCAAATAATAGTGTAAATATAAAAAGAACATTAATGAAGTATATGGGACTTACTGTGTACTATTTTTTGTAGAGATTCACCTGTAGCAGAAGGTGACTGATTATATCTACCCAGTAGGCAAGAAATAGTCCGTAGGTAGAACAGAATGGAGTGGCAGTAAGCTACCTAAAATCACCTGTCAGTGCAAGAACAGCTCTTCACTCCACTCTCTGGAGATCACAGGATATTTTAGGCACCCTAACTCAGGGACAAAACAGTAAAAGTTAGTTACTATTACAAGCCCTAATTTGGAGTGGTTCTCAGCCCATACTTAAAATACTCCAAGTCATTTTAGGAGTAGGCAAGAACAGGAGCTACCTGTGTGAAGAGAAATGTGCAAGCAAGACAGTTAAGTGTTTATTAAAAGGAATAAAAAATTAAAGAACAAGGTTGATTTCACTGGAAAAAAATGGAGCTACTTGCACATGGCTACAATTGCACAGGGATGGCTTTTTATTTCCATTCTCTGATGATGTTTCATCCAAGTCTCTGCCGATATGTAATGGGGATGGGACAGGGTGACCTTCCAGAAATCTCTCCCATTATAAGTTACTCTATAGTTCAGTGCTTTGTTTGTAAGAAATAATAAAAAAAAATCAACCCAAAATAGGGGTGTCACTAAGACAGTTACAGACACATGTAAAAAAAGTAAAACGCTGAAACTGTTTTTGATAATGTAAATATTACAAGGTACCAGACTTTTCCCATCACATTCTTCAAGGTAGTAATCTAGTTTGTCTGTAAATGCACAAAAGACAGATACATGACAACTCAAAGAAGAAATGCCCTGCAGTCCAGTTGAGCCCATGCGAAGGTGCATGTGATGAAAACTCTCAGGCCTGAAATTTGACATGCTTGTGTTTTCATCTGTGTGACCATCCATAAAGAGCTGCACTAAGGTAACAGACACTTCAGGTTCTTTCATAAATTCAAGCATATGCTTTTCTTAGCTTTTTGTGAGAAAGTTTTCAAAGCTTTTATTTGCCAATACTCACAAATCTTAAACCCATTCCAAAGGGTAGTAAAAGTGCAGAAGAGTAAATTTTGTGGTCTGAATTTCCCCTGAAAGTCCCTAACCACTATGGCAATTCTGTAGATGTATCATCCATTCTCCATCACAGTTCTCTTTTTCTGTCATTCTGATGTGAGAACTGATAAAGCTTCAAACATAAAGAAGAAGTTCTCAACAATGTCTCTGCCTTTTATTTCTCCTTTTTATTCCTCCCTTCCCTTTACCTCTCCCAAGTGATGACATTCTAGAGAAGGAGGATGATAAGTTTCCCAAATTATTTTGCTCATGTTTAAGCACAAACTTAGGACTTCTTTAATCATGTAAAGTGAATTTGTGAACAGATTCTGTTCTAATAAGGGATGCTGGATTCTCTGTCTCCAGTTCTGCAGCACATGGTGGCTGAAAGGACTGCAGGACCTCTCCTTCTAACACTGAAGTCAGCAACAAAAAAAAAATTGTTAAAATCTTGCCATCCAGAGCAAGATTCATTTACTGTCGTAAAGCTGAAAGAATTGTTAGAGCACTTGTAAGTACTTATGGATGCAATAATTGAAAGGGAGTTGTTACTTGGTGTGCTGGTTTGGGTTGAAGTAGAATTAATTTTCTTCTCAGTGGCTGGCATGGGGCTGTCACTTGGATTTGTGCTGAACTCAGGGTTGATAATACAGAGATGTTTTTGTTATTGCTGAGCAGAGCTTGCACAGAGCCAAGACCTTTTCTGCTTTTGGTACTGCCACACTGGTGAGGGGACTGGGGGTGCTTGTGAGGTTAGGAGGAGACAGAGCCAGGACAGGTGACCCAAACTGACCAAAGGGAGATTCCGGACCATGTGGCACCAAGCTCAGTGTCTGAAGTGGGGACAAGAAGGAGGAGTGGGGGCACACCTGGAGGGATGGAATTTGCCTTCCCCAGTAACCATTTTGCATGATGGGGCCCTGCTCTCCTAGAGAACTGCCATAGTATTGCACACCCATGAGAAGCAGTGAGTGGATTCCTTGTTTTGCTTTGCTTGTGTGCCTTGCCTTTGCAATTAAACTTTTAAACATTTAAACCTATTAAACTTTTTCTCAGCCCATGAGTTCTCCCGCTTTCACCCTTCCAATTCTCTCCTTGTTCTCTCTGGAGGGGGAGTGAGTGAGCAGCTGTGTGGGGCTTGACTGCTGTCTGGGGTTAAACTATGGGAATTCTTACTCAGCTGTTTCAAGTGTTATTATTAAGTTATCTTTTCCAATATTCTTTTCTAAAATCTTCCGTTGGTGCTACCAAGTCTCCTACTACAAGACATGTCCAGTTCCTAAAGTAAATGGGATAATTTGCTAGCCTGAATTGCCTAACGGCCACAAGAGTGGTGATTTTATATTTCATTTTGATGTTGCAGTTTTTTCTGGATATGGGTAAAGCGCTAATCTCTCTTCAAGCACCACACACAGCTCAGCAGGAGTGAGACTCCACAAACTTCCCTCAACTGCACAGAAACTGAAAACAAGGACTAGCTTACCACTTAGGAAACTGGACACAAAACGTCTAACTTACAGTCTATCTAGAATAAAAACCTTGAAAAAAACACCTTCATGTAAACCAAGACGGCAATTTCTTTTCTGGACCAGGTGCTGGACTGGATACAGGGGCTGGCTCCTGCAAGCATACATGCCCTTGAAATAGATTTAGCCAGACTAGCTATTATCATGACTATTTGTAAAGCACATGGTTGTCATGATTTGAGAATTTGCACTGCTATATTCTGTATAGAAAAGGGGTAACAGAGATTCCAGGTTTGAGTCCAGAACTTCCATTGTAACTCATAACCCTCATGTCTCAAGTGAGCATTGGGGACAGCATAGGTAATCACCAGTCTTAGTATCACAGAGACTAAAAAGAGAAGTTCTTCTGTAAAATTGTGTAGAAGACAGCTACATCATGGTGTTCTGGGAATATTAAATCTTTGTTTCTCACAAGACCAGATTGTGAGTAGATCATTCAGGTGTATAACAGAACAATTCAGTTTGAATGGACCTCCAAACCACAGCTCAGAGCAGGTCTTATCAGGTTAAGTTTCTTAGGGCCTTGTCCAGGCTCCAGGTGAGTCTTGAAGGCCTCCAAGAATACAGATTTTACATCCTCTTTGGGTAAATTCTTTCATTATTTGATCTCCCTCATGATAATTTCTTTTTTGTCAGTACCTGACCAAAATGTCCCAAGTTTCAACTTGTGGCCATTGTGCCCAATCTTATCGTCATACATTTCTGAGAATAGCGTAGCTCCACCATCTCTTTGTCATCTGATCAGGATGCTGTAGACAGAAATAAGGTTTTCTCTAAGCCTGCTATTCTTAAGGCTGAGCAAAACCATTTCTTTCAGCCTCTTTTCCTCTGACAATCTTGGTGGCAAAAAGGCAGAGTGCTTTAGTCTTCTCCCTGTCACTTGTCACCAGTTCCCCTGTCTCACTGACCAGTAGGGCCACATTCTCCTCATACTTTATTTTGTTGCCAATATCCTCAGAAAAGACCTTTCTTGCCATCCTTCACATTCTTTGCTAATTTCAAGTTCAACTAAGCTTTGTTTTCCCTGACTTAATTTCTGAATGTACAGGCAATGTCTTTGCATTCCTTCTCAGTAGTCTACCCTGCTCCCACCTTTTTTTTTTGTCTTTGAGCTCAGTCATGAGCTCTGTATTCATTATGGCCCTTTGCCAGCCTGTTAAGACTTTATACACATTGAGACAGATCCTTCTGGTGCCCTGAGAACATTGCCTCTAAAAATCAACCAGATCATCCCAGACATTTTCCTTCCAGGGTAGTTTCCTACAGGAACTTGTCCCTGAACATACCAAAACCTACTCTTCTGAAGTTTTGGATCTAGATTACTTCTCTCAGGATCTTAAACTTCACACTCTTGACTCCAAAAGAATCACTGTTACTGCAGCAAGCAATGCTGCCCTTTAGACTATCCGCAACTGTTGTACATTTATGAGTCACAGGTCCAAGAGGGCACCTTCCTTTACCTGTTCCTCTGTCACGTGCACCAAGATAACACCCTCAGTACATTCCAGAAATCTCCTAGGCTGATTGTGTCCAGCTATGCTGTCCTTCCATCAGGGTGACTAAGGCCCAGTCAGGAACTTGAGTCTGTGACATTCTCCAGCTGCTTCGAGAATGCCTCACCTGTGTTTGTGTGTGCATTCACACCGTCTTTATCAGGCAGGATGTAGCAGATAACCACTGAAGCATCCCTGTCCTCGTCTGTCATCTGATCCTTACCCAAAAGCTCACTATTCACTCATCACCTGTCCCAAGGCAAAATCCATGCACCTGCTTCATACAAAGCTCAACCTCTCCTCTTTGCTATCCTTACCCACCCAGTCTATTCTGCATACCTCCACTGCAGCACTATAGTCATGAGAACTATCCTACCACATCACCATAATCCTAACGAGGTCTTATATCTCCAGTTGTGTGTCACAATCCTCCTGCTTATCCCTTATGCTCTCAGATTTGTGTACAAGCATTCGAGATGGGTCCCAAATTGCACTGCTTTTACAGGGAAGTGAGCGAACCTTCCCTGCCATGCTGTTTGCCACATTTAGCTGCACTTTCTCTCTTGTGCCTTTGGTTCTCCCCATGTTGTGGTAACCCTCCTGGCATACCTCATGCAAAGGTATCTTCACTAGGTTAGAAAGCTTGTTTGCAAAGCTTCCTAAGCACTCTCTTTGTCAAGCACACCCCAACCCACCCACCAGTTCTCACTGTGACTGTGGTCACAGAAGCCAAAGGGCCGTCTGTGAGACCAGCCATGCAGCCAAACTTTGGCAGTCACACTCAGTCCACTTACACTTTTCCCTCTCTCCTGGTCGGCATCGGACAGACATCATCTGTTCCACTTGCCCTTTACCCTCCTCTCAATTGCAGTCATCCTTAATGCACTCCAGGTTGCTTTCAGAAGCATTGCAAATACCCACATGGAAGATCAGCAAAGGGTAAAAATGAAAAGAATAAACAAACCTTCACACATCCCAGACTAGCTCCTGGATTACTGCCTTCATCTCCATAGGAAGGAGTCTCCTTTAACTAACAGAGGGCTTTTACCCTTCATGCAGACACACGGTTCAGGCCCAGCTGACTTTGATCCCATACATGTGATCTGTGCACATGGTCCCTAACTCAACTTCCTTCTAACATCAGTGCTCCTGCATTTATTTTGAGCTGCTGCTTGGCACAAGAACTTCGAAGCTGACTTTACTTGATGGTACACAAGGGCACTATACACAAGGGTTTGTAACTAGAGCATCTGTACTTGGAAAAAACAGCATCTCTGCTTGGGGAGTTGAAGTCAGACTATCTCAGTTTTTACTGCACATGCTGGTGGAATCATTAGGAAATCCAGACAACTGCATAAAGACACAATAAAAGCCCCTGAAGGTCTACAGCCAGGTATCTTCAATAGCACAAGCAAAGATAGGTAAGAAAATAGCACTTTATTTCACATTAGAAAACATGGGACCAGTAGTACCAACAGCAGTTTTAAGCGTCCCTAGTTCATGTTGCTATTTAAATTTATCATTCAGATAAAAATGAAACTACTTAAAAAGGAGTCTGTGAGTAGGCAGCTAGACATTTGTTGAGTTCAAAATGTTGTTCATAAGCAGCAAGTTAAAAGAAACAGAAGATGAAGGTGGTGAATGACATCTTTTAAAAACTTCTTCTAAGGAGAATGTGACAGTAGAAGGACATGAAAGGAGCCACAACAGATGTAGTTTAAAAACAAATAAACAAGTCTCTTTCACAATCAAAAATTTTTAGAAGGATGCAAACCTGAAGCAACTTTGAAAAAAAGTCCAAAAGAAAAACAAAGTTGTATATCCTTAGACCTATGTGTGGTAGGTTTGCCTCCTTTCTATACTGCTGCAAACTTCTAACAAATCTTTGTTTCATATTATTTGAACTTGTTTAGAAGGTTCATCAAATATATGAATACTCTTCTTGAGGCCTGAAAGCATTCCTGAGCTCTCCTGCAATGACTAAGCCTTTCACCTTCCTTTTTTATTGTGCTGAAGAAGAAAATTAACTTGAGAGAAGCACAAAAAAAGGTGAACATTACTCACAAGACTCAAGATGTTTGTAGACAGAAATATTAAAAAAAGACAAGTATTAATTCATGGAGAAAAGCAGAAGCATCTAGAGCAGAGGAATGTCAGTCCTTTGAAGACTGAACACAATACAGACCCTCTCTGAACATAGAAATTAATGCTTTTAAAATTCAAGTCAGAAAAGGGGCCCAACTTTCTCTTAAAGGCATAGCAATGCAAGAATTTATAATTGTCATCTGTGTACAAAGAGCAACATCAACAGCCTGTCATCTAGGTCATTGATTAGGATTTCCACAGAATACTGTAAACACTGTATGGTGATCATTGACAAAAATGGTGTTTCAAAAAATGCTGTAAATTTCAAAGTAAGTGCTGTATATCTCTAGGTTTGCAGTCATTGCCAACCATTACTAACAATTTGAGACAGCTTTCAGTTGCCTGGATTTTCCATTCTAAGATGGCACACATTAAACAAAGGGCAAACCATTAATTCTGCCCTGCCCTTACATAAGTGACACTGCAGGCCATGCCTGGAAATAATGTTGGCCGGAGAGTACAGTCAAGAAACGCCACCTGCTGTCTCCTGGATCACTCTTTCAAAAGCCTGCTGCAATGCAAGGAGATGCACAAAACTCATGCTTCATTTTACTGGAGGAAGAACATTTGAGTATGATAAAGAGCAATCCTTTCCCACACAAGAATACCCCAAAGAGTTCTCAAATCCTCACCATAGCTACTTACAACACATAAAATTTTAAGCAGCACTTCCTACAGAATCTCTTTCTGTAAAACTTAGAGAAAAAGTGCAGCAATTCACTTTGAAATGTAAACGCCTTTGGTTTTTTCCAGATTGTTAAAAAACATTAATTGATCTTAAGAATGTTGACTTCTTTTTGAGTTCAAAGTTCATCATTGATAAAAACTGAGTATCAACTGCAGTAACAGCGCATATCCTATTCTCTGAAGCTGTCTCCAGAGAGAGCTGTCTAGCATCTCAGCCCTTGACATTCCAGCCACTCTAATCCAGTGAAACCCGTAAGTATTTGCTTATCTTTAGACAAGTTTGGGTTCCTGATCTTGGGTGCTGGGATACCAAGAGTCAACACCACCTAAGTACACTCAACTAAGCATCAGACTGGAGATTCTTCAACACAAAATCCAGTGTGCTAAGAATCGTGATACACCAAAAGATGAAACCATAAATAATCACCCAAATCCAAGATTACCCAAGTAACAGCCTCTGGGACTTACATGACACAAATTAGACTTAGCTGGAAATTAGCTGCGTAAATATCAGAACTTGCTTATTTCTCCCAGCTTTTCTTCCTAAGGGAAAATGTTAGCAGTCTTCTACAACACTTATAAGCAAGAGTTAATATTCTAATTTTAATTGTCTGAATTTTGTGTGTGTTTCTTTGAACCTATCCTTTAATCTTAAGCCTCTGCTTTCCACTTCTATGGAAGTACTATTAGTTAAGTGCATCTCCTTTCTTTCTCAAGACAAAGATCTTATTTCTTAAAAAAAAATCAACTTAATACTTTTGAGTAAACAAACTTCAAGAAAACAAGTAGTCAAGAGAAAAAAAGAATGGCAAACATCAAGTATTTTGACAATTTTAATAGAAGTTATGACTACTTCAGTTGCAGGTAGGATACAGCCTTAGTTAGGGACCTAAACAATTCTGATTAGAATGCATGCAAGCACACATGCACAGTCCAAGAATGCAACAACTTCTGGCAAATAATACAATTTTTAAAGTGCCATGACAGGAAATTAAACAGAAGTGAGTTTATGTATTTGCTATGCAAGGCTAAATGGGTCAAACTGTCTTTAATGGCCTTTAAAAATGTGGTATGTATACACTTTTAACACCAAACACCAAAGTTGTCCCAATCGTACTGGATGAGACCAGATGGTTTTCCTGTTCACACAAACAGAGTAAACTGAATTGTATTTTTGCCACTAATCCTTGCCACGCTGCAAGCAGCCTTTACAAATCTCATGTCAAATTTATTTGTGGAGAAGAGACTGGGAACTTCTCAGTGGTCCACATAGTACTGGAAATGTTGAAAGAATTTTCAGTGAAGGGAAATTAGAATTACATACTAGACTATATTACAGAGAAGGTAATAGCTATGTTCTTAGATTAATGTATGTAGTGCTTTAGTCTATGCCACCAATCATAAAAAGGGTATACAGGATTCACAGAAGTGTGATACACACTTCAAATTATTCTTCACTTGCATGAAATTCCATCTACTTTGTAGTAGTTTTTGTACATTTTAAATATTAACAGAACACACTGTGACAAAAGACATAAGTTACAGAGTTAGAGCCTCAGAAGGAAACATCCTGCCGGCTGTAGCCTCATCTGTTTTGAAGCATGGATGGGTTCTTGTTTCTTTGGCGTCTCACTGGTTTCAGTGATATTGATGCAGATATTTATTCACAGAAAATATACTCTGAGTTCTATCATCTGGTTGACAGAGTCAAGACAGACAGAGGGTGCAGAGACAAAATAAATAAGCAGAAGGGAGAGGAGAGATAATGCGGCCCAATTTGGCAAGTACCAAGCTGAGTTCCACCTAGTCTTGTGCTTAAAAGATTGCCAAGTTCTCTTACCACCATGTTCATCATTTCACATGCAAAGGCATCCAAAGGAACAGGAATGCTAGCCAAGGTATGTGTTTCCAATTCCTTCTATTCTGGATGGTGAGGGGGTTCAGATTCTTGGGTATACAGGACTCACAGACACAAACAGTTTTTTATTGCTCGAGTCAAGCACATTTGATCTAGAGTCATTAAAGCTGGACAAAATGAAGCTTCTTTGTACTTTTTCTTTGAACAAAACATAGGGTAAACTATGCAGATGGTGTAATTATAGCTAAAAATGTGATCATAATTGCTCTAAAAAACTTCCTATTACTTGCAAATTTGCATCAAGATTGGCTTATCCTAGGAATCTTAATACCAGAAAATTAGAAGGAAGCAATTTGTGAAGTCACTCACTCTGAAAGTGACTTTGATCAAGAATCTCCTTCAAGCAAGAAAGCAACCACTTGGTTACCATGCTAATTCCCATGGAATTCCCATGATCCCAGCTTATATGAAAAAAAATACTAATATATTTCTTTAAAAGAAAAAGATATTGAAGTGAACAAAAGATGCTTGCCTTCCCTCTGATTCTCTTGACATCTACAGACTTTGAATTAGTAGTTCAAGCACTTCCATGCCCTTTTATCTGGACTTCTGCCTGCCTCTATCCTTTCACTCAGAACATTACATCTGATGAAGACCACATTTATTTTCTTCTCCTGAACCACAGAAGTTAGCTCAGATACTCATACCACTTTGCTCACTTCCATCCATTCACAAATCCTGATACAAGAGCCTAAGGAAAAAGTCAAACCTTTCTATCACTCCCATTTCTAAACAATGCACAAATACCCGCTGTCACAGCTTTTTCTTAGGATCAAAATTGAAACATGGCAGTTATATGATCTGTATTTAAAATGAAATTTTATACAAACAACTTCAAAATGTTCACTGTGTAAAAAGGGAAAAGACATTATTTGAGCCTCGGTTATAAGAGATGCTATCAGCAGTTCAGCTTGTCATCAAATACTGAATTATTCAAACAACAGATTTGACCAAAGTGGATTAGCACCCTGATAGCCCAACTGTTTCTGATTTAAAAGCTTTGCAGTGGTCTTCTTTGAACTAGAAATCTGAAAAAGCATGATTATCTGCCTGTAGTTTTGTATAAATATTTCCTAATTTGACAGAAAGGTCAGGGTTCTCTTCCATCTTTTCCCTGACTGTAGCCAACTAAGAAAGAGAAGGTGACAGATTGTTGCAGTTCAGCAAGTGGAGCTCTCATTTTACCACCAGACTGAAGAAAAGCAATAACTCACAGTAAAAAAAGTACACAGTATAAGATAGGTGGCTAAGGCAATGACTCATAAGATGAGGATTTTATGAAGAGTACATTATGTATTACCACAAAAATGGTGGAAAGGCACTGGTTATCTACTAAAGGGAGTTTATTAGATTTAAAACTTCCTCAGAGTTGTACAATCCTATTTTCAGTCCTAGTACAGACAAACACAATTATTTTCTATTTAAAGCCAGGAAACACAATTGCTTCCTGGAATATACTTTCCAGATCAATTCTAATTATTATTATGTATCGTTGTAAATGCACAGTACAGTACAAATCCATAAAATTCAGACTACAGAAGACTGAGAAGGTCTGTTTGCCATACACAAGATTATGAGCTCAAGTATTAAGTAAATCCCTTTAAAAATATTATTATCAATAAGCATTTGTGAAAAGGGACAGTTAGGACTAAAGCTTAGTCTGTTATTAGCAGCTAAAATTTCCCAAACAGTCAAAATACAACACTAATGCATGTAACACTTATTGCAATGACTTTACAGGATGAAATGCTGCTTAAAGAATTTTTCAATATAGCAGTTAATATATATGGGCTATGTTTGGAAAGGCTGGCCCTCCCCTTTTCCTCATATTTATTATTTTGCATATTAGTTATTAATTTTGTTTAACAGGCAGCAATGAAAGGCTAAGTATTTAATTATTAACACAGTCCTAAATATCTTGTACTGTAGGCACATCCAAAATTAATGTACTACATAAGCTTCAGGAAAAACAGCAGCAATGCTGACAAACTGAGAGGGGCTATATATGTGCTCTGAAGGAAGCCTTCTTACTGTTCAAGACTGTAAAAAACATTTTTCACAGTAAAATACAGTTAAATAGCAAAAGCTACTATTTTCCATATCACACTTCCCTATATAGCATCATAGGTCTTTCATATATTACCAATCTAATAATACTGCTGTTACCAGAAACTTTATTCTGATTTCATATTAAATGAAAATAGCAGGGGAGGAAAGGAATTAAATAATTTAATGCCACTAGGGAAAGTGTCATCTACATTCAGATGAAATATGAGCTTCTAGAAGCAAGATCCACAATAAAAAATGAAGTTCTCAGCTAAGTGTTTTGTCCAAGAGTACAGGAAGCCAGCCAGCTGCTTTGGCAGTGGAATGCATCAGAACCCAAACTACTACAAAGGGCAAAACTACTAGCAGGGCAAACACAGTTACCTGCAGTTCTGTAGCTGAGCCACCACTGTCAGCCCAGTACCACGAACATTCTCTCATCACTGTATATGTACCACCTGCTCAGAAAACTCTGTTCTTTTCACAAAGGGAGGAGTATCTACTTCCACCGCTGCCTCTAATGCATTTATTACCTCTTTTAGCAAACCAGATCTGAGCTGGACAAGGACCTTAAAAATAAAATAAAAATGCACCACACAAATAGTACATATCATAATGCAAATTTTTACGGAAGAGTTAGAGGAAGCTGGGAAGCAAAGCAAGGCAAAATACACCTCCAGATGGTGCCCTGAGAAAAATCTATCCATTGCAAGGAAAGAGATGGAATGATCAATTTCCTCAAATGTTTGGGGTTTTTTACCAGCTGGGACCTAGACAGGAAGGGTGAAGCTTGAGGTACAGCTCCTCTGATGGAGCTGCACTATCTGCTCTTTTACAAAGTGTTTTTTACCATAGTTTAGAGGTCATTTATATTACACATGCATACTTTCTTTCAGATTGTAGACTGTATAACTAAAAAAAATTGGTTTATGTACACATGTGGATATGGTTTGTAGTGCTGAAGGAGGCCTGAAATGGGCAGAGCATTTACTTGGAGCTGGGTTTTTAAAATCTTTTGGCTCTAGAAGGCAAAAATCATAACTAGATACTGTTCATGGTTCCATGCTCACAGATGTAGGATTGGTCTACTTTACATTCCCACCTGAGGTAGAAAGTGATTTTAAAAGTAGGTGGAGATTGTTACCAGTTCAGAATGTAAGTCATCCAACTGACAGAAATTGCCTGTTGGCTCAGAAACAAGCTCAGCAATACTACAACACATGCCTGTACCAGAGACTAGTCTTCTGTTACTTTTCACATGGGAGTTAATTGGCAAGTGCAGCATACTTTGCAAGATTTTAATACAAGGCAAGCATACTTACTTTAAGATTATTGTATAGTTTGTTCTCTGTTCTCATTATCTGGGATCAATAAAATTTGGCTTGTGCTATATCATTCTGGGAAGGAATCATAAAAAATAAAAAATTAGTCATACATGTGTCAAAACCATGCACAATAAAAGAAAAACAAGAGTCCTTCACAACTTTTCAATAAATCAAAAAGCAGCATCGAGAATGCCTTTACCAAGACTATAGACACCAAACAGCACCCAGCCTGCAAAAGGAATACCCCATGCCAGAGTTCCCATGTCATCAGGCTCTTTAGTACTGTATGTCCATCACATGTAAATGTCCCACTATTAAGCATGAGATCATCTAAAAGATGGAAGGTTTACACACATGCTCAGTTCAACACATGCCAGAGTGATGAAGTGCAGCATATGTTACTCTGTATATTTATCCTGCCCAGCCCATCTAACCTTTTGGACATACACATTTACAGTACTGTATCTATGTCATCAATTGATTTTTATAGACAGTAAATGTTACACTGACATTTACTAGAGCAAACAATGCTACTTGGGATCAAGAAAAATCTTATTTACAGCAAGTAAGAAGTCAAAATTCATTCAGCTTAAGGAACAATTAAATGTAATGCGGAACATTATTCCATTTACAAAACAATAATTTTATCATGTCATTGTACTTCAGTGATGCTATTTTTCAGACTCTCCATTCACAGAGATAGAGCAAAAAAACCCGCAGACTGCATAGAAACTTTTAACAATTCTAGTCCATTCATTTAAATTTGTGAGTAAGACCAAATTTATAGCACTTCCAGTGTCCCTAACCTCTGTTTCAACATGGAACAGAGAAGGTTCAAGACATACTCAACCTGTATACACAAATAAATGGCAGAGAAATCCAAACTTGATTCCAAACTTCAGAATTCCCTAATAGTAATTCTTCTGCTCCATTTTTCACCCTGTGCTGCCTCAGTGCCTTTTCATATCAGTCCTTAGGCATGTGAGGTATATCCTCATCCTCAAACCTTCCTGGGCAGAAACATGTTGTGGAGAAAGTCCACCTCTCCAGCAATAAGGAAATACACATCAAAGCCTTTGAGTCTTCTTCCCAAGACAAACATTTAAAAGAGATGATTGTGCATACACTTTAAACTATCATTTTAATTCTATTTCAAGGAAATTGCCACTAAATAGCAGTATCCGCAGGACTAGATCCACGGTGACACTTAACGTGTTGGCCTAACTCTGTAATTTTTAAATTTTCTACATGTTACTGTCAAAAAATATGTGTACATTAGACTCAAGACGTATGTTTAGATTTAGAAACTTCCATATCAATTTGTGTGAGTGCTGTCTATAATCCTACTCCTTCAAGAGCCTAAAAGTTCCAATACTTGAAGCTATTACATAGTTATGGTTTCTTCCTTTCACTATCTCTCTACAACAAAACTAAAGCATATCTCTCTCTACAGAGACCCAGGCAAAGACAAAAACAAAAACAGAGACTGTACCTGCTTGAGAGCAGTTGCCATTGCAAAGCAGTATGCTCTCAGTGACAACGTGTCCCCTTTAAGCTGTGCTCCTTCAAGCAGTCTCACAGAGGTTTTGGAAGACTCCAGGTTGCCCTGCATAGAAATAGCAGAGAAAGTTGTGCTTATTATTCTGGTTACCTGAAAGGACTATAAGCACCAGCAACCATATTCAGAAAGTATTCAGAAGTCAACATATTGTACAATCACAAAGTCAGTATGTATCTGAACCCAACCAAGCAGATTCTCTGCTTTTTGAGAAACACAACATCAAAATATGATACTCGCAGTGACAGAGGTCACAGAAGGGTAAAAATAATTTCTATTATTTTAACAACTACACCTTCCCTAACTACTTGGGCTTCTGCAGCAGATGAAATAGTCCCAGCAGTATACTAAACAAATAAAAATTTTCATTTGCACTTTCAAATAATTTCTAAATCAGGAGGAAGATTAATTTTTGTTGTTATTTTATTCTAAAAGCTATATTAGATAGTTACTGAAAATCAACATTTTCTAAGCTTGGAACTATTAAGTATCATTCCACTAAAGAAATCTGTGTATGTGTGAATTTGAACATTCAGCCATTTTTAACTCTTAAAAAACGTTTCTAAAGCATACATTCTAATATTACAGCTTAGACATTTGCCTTTTTCCAACACAGAAGGCTTCCATTATTGTTTAGAATTTTCAACAGACAACAATAAAAGGGAATGATTTTAGCTGTATGCTACCTCTCAAACTAGCAACTCTCCAAACCAATGCTGCTCACACTGGAAATTATGAGTGGAACTGACTGGACACCAAACAAAATAGTATCTGTCAAACCTAAAATCTGGCAGCAGGAAGGTTTTGTAACGATTGGTACTACCAATACAGATAAGAATCCTCAGATTTGGTGTTGATTTCTAATCCTAGTATTCAAAGTGTCATTCCTGCAAAATATGGTTTAAAATATGTTCCTTGAAAATTTAGAAATATTTTCACCACCAGAAGATTGATTATTATTATATAAATACTTTGTCATCATCAAAAGGCCTATAGTTCTTTCCTGCACTAAAAGAAAGACCATTTGTTACCATGCCTTATGGCAGTGCCTTACAGTGACTCAAACCATCCCAGAAGTGTTTTAGAATTGTGTGGAGGCCAAAGAACCAGTCAAGCTGAAGCACACTGCTCTCCCATGGAGAACTCATCCATAATCCACAGACCCTATTTTTATGGAAAGCAAAATTTCTCCCCCAGAGACCTTTGCAACCTAATGCTAATCTCTGGTTCACCATTGGTTCTTCCCTTTACTCTCCACCCCTGTGTCTGCATCCTATTGGCTACTGGTTTCTCCCCACCCCTCACCTTCCCTATATCGACCCCATTTTTTTCCTAGTTTCAGGGAGTCTCTGTGCTGGCTCCCTTCACAGAGGGGTGTGCTGTAATGGAGGCTGATTTCTCTGTGGAATTGCTGGCCAGAAACCCAGTCCTTTCTTCCCTGCATTGTCTGCGAGAAGCTGCTGCCCAGCTAGACACCACTCACCAGGCTAAGAGAGGGACATTCCTGTGTCTCGTGGCACTCCTGCCACCTGGGCCACCACAGCAGAGTTGACCTCAAAAATACCTCTATGCAAAGATTAATTAATGCCTTTGTTTATACACTGCAAATAATTTGAGTTTTAAGCCTTGTACATTTTTCTGTATTGGTCTCTGGCAAGGTTATTCAAATGATACCAAGAATGGTAAAAATCCAGCAAAGCTTTTAATGATACCAGTACCGTTATTTCTATTATTTGAGTACTGCATCTTGAAGATACTTCATTTCAAAAATTAATCATTTTTTCTGACATATTTTATCTTGCATCATGAGAAAAAGCAAGTTTGAGCTTCACATTTTCTCCTCCTCCTGTGACGAGTGACGAGTCAACAGATTAGGATTTTAAGAGATTAGGATTTTAAAAGAGCTCCACCTAATCCTCTTTAGTGCATAAAGGGTTACTACAGTTTATTCCCCCATTGATAATATTTATCTTAGTGAAAAAGCCCCACAAATTCATTGTGACTATTTAACCCAACGAGTGCAGAATCATCTCTCCCTCTCTTTTTATCAATAGTAATAACGGGCTGGGTTCTCTATTGAAAACATATGTAGACAGAAAAGAAGCCTTGTTAACCTATTCCTGTTGCACATGCATTGTATCCCAGCGTTCTGGCTGCAGGCCATGTTAAAAAAAACACGGAAAGATTTTAAGAAAGAAGCTACCTAAAGCAGACCTAAAGGCAGCTTAATCCATAAAAATTGGGGATTTCAGAAAAACCACATTAACTACTGCGGGTTAGACTAACTCCTTATTATCACATATGCACTCAGTTTCGTTGTATGGTTAACTGAGAAGCCTGAGGAAGTTTACTCTAGTGGTATAATTTTTTTCCCCAGCTAGTGTCTTTATAAAAGATGAGGAAATGGAAGAAGAGTTTCCAAATTAGTTGGGGAAAGTTTCATATTAAAATTTCAAGCTGCAGAACTGACTCAAATCTGGAGAGGAAGATAAAAATAAAAAAGTTCTAGGATCTTACTTTGCTATGAAAAGGGAACAGTTCTAAAAAAACACTCACAGAACTGCTGTATTTTAGTTTCTTACCATGCTCATGCTCTTTTTCTTTGAGTTAAACATAAAGCTCAAGGAGCTGCCTGTTTACCTAAAGGCATTCATTTATGTTTCTTTTCTCTGCTCAGCTGTCCATCTTCATCAGACATGTAGGGAATAGATTACAATTCTATTCCTTGTCCAATTTGTGTACAATTACAGAAATGGTTCAAGACTGCTTGTAGGGAGAGGGGAGAAATGCTAGGGGATGTTTGGCAAACAGAATATATCATGTATATGCCTTAAGGAAATGAGCCTATAAAACCAATACTGAGGCTGAAGCACATAGTATTTATTGTTTGAAGAGATGCAAACATCACAGAGAAATAATATTCTAAGGTAATCAAAGGCTGTATTAAATTTGTTCCTTAATGCTAATGTCCATGCAACTTTTTAGATATTTGCTTTGTGACAATAGTTTGTATGGGAAACAATGTATGTGCACGATATGTACCATGAAGCACCTTAGGACTTACATATGTTTAAAATACTTGCACTAGATACAAAATCATGACACGGAAAATATGGAAATCCAAACAAAATCCAAAATTTAAAATCCAAAAAAAAAGGAAGTGATAGAGAAGGCATTTCAAACACTTTTTCATTTATAACGCTTACCAGTTTATAGCATATTGCAACTGCAAGTAGATAGGTTTCTTTGTTGAAAGCTATACCTTGTTTTTTAATTTCTACCAAAACTTCCAAAGCACCTTTCAAAAATACATTAGTGTTACTCCCTTCATAAATATAAGGCTATACCTCTCATAAGTGAAGAAACAATTCAATAACATGTAAGTTCAATAAGTTTATTTGAAAATATGAATGCAAACCAAAATCTGTTATTTGAAAAATTCAAAACTTTTAATGCAGGGTCATTTGGATCACTTTCAACTTAGCAAGGAGGTTTTCAGATCACACTAGCATATGGCCTTATTCTTCTATTATTTTTATATGAAAATCTAAAACTAAATTCTATATACTTGAAAAAGCCACCCTCATTGTTCCTAATTGCCCAGAAAGCTTCCACCACTGTAGGGAAACTACATACAATCTCCTCATTAACTCACATGGTCACAATGCTGGATTTAGGTGGTGATCTAGGTTTCTTTTACAGTGGCTCAGTCTAAACTTTTAGGACAACTGCTGGACTTAAATTTGCCAAATGTTAACAGACCAGACAAGTTCAACAGATATCAAATAAAGGGATTCGCTTGCAAAGCTTTAAGGTTTTCTTATGGAAAGTCTTTTAAGTTAGGTCAGATGACTTCTTCTTGTCTTCACAAAGGGCCAAACTGATTTGAAGCAGTGGACTTTTACATTGCAGTAGCCACTCTGTGTAAGGATACAAGTAAGACAAACCAAAAAAAGGATATAGTGTGGTTTTGGAAGAAAGGTACTCTTCCTTGCTCTGACACAAATGCAGAATGGAGAAAAAAATTGTTGAGGAAATTAACATTCCAAAGCTCACATAAACCAGATTTTGAATTGAGAAGAAAAAATGCTATGGGAAATTATGAAGCAAAGAAAAGTAACACTTTAGTGAAGAGGGTTTGGGGAAAGGCTCTCTTGGATAACAACCATTCTGTGGAACTTGGACGGCAAGAATTCTATGGGAAGTATGAAACAAATTGATCCTTCAATTTTTTATTACACACTACACTGCAACTCATTCACATCTACAGTTATTTATACGATGTTTGGCCATCTAAAACCACAGCCCATCAGCAAATACACACACGCCCACACACACACACACACACCCCCCACTTACAGTGAGAAGCATCCTCCCCAAAATTAATTTGTTTTAGCAAACTTGCTTTCAAAATGGCCCTTTTTAAACAACATAGTCATCAAAATATGGAACGATGTACTGTCTGAGAAAAAAACATGCAATTTCTGGAGAGGAAATAGAGCAAGCATAAAAAAAGTCAGGACAGTGAAGAATCTTACTGTGAACAGCATTTAGCAGGTCTTCTTACTGGAATAAGTCTCATCTTTACAAGTTCAGCATTTAACTCTCTGGATTCCCTGACTGTCTATCTCTGTCAAATGACATCTAAAATACTAGTAACTCATTGTGGTCAAAAGCTCACTAAAATTCAACAGAAATTTCCTGGAGAGTCCCACTACCATTTTTTCTTAATGACCTCTAAGTCAACGGAACCATGAAATTGAATGATTTTTTGCTAATCACAATATCAAACGATCAATACAAGACCTTGAGTGATGATGGTAAGAGTAGCAGAAGAGAGGGGAATTAAATTTTATGTTTCTCTTCAACTACACTGTATGTTGGGAATAGACAAGTAAAATATCAGAGGTATTGAGCCTCCGAAGGAGAATCTGGAGAAGTGTTACTATACCTTACTATCCACCAGTTACTATATACTGTAAGGACAGCAGCTCCTGTCTTAATGATACAGATCTCAATAAAAAAAAAAACCCCTCAAACTGATATAGAAACTACATACACTCTTTCTAACACATGCCTAGGTTAAGAATAGTAGCAAGACTTCTACCATTTCTGGCTACATATATGTCATGCCTTAATGAATTAATATCAGCAAGATTTTCACTGTCTGTGAGAGATTTTTGAAGTGCACACAGAATTTTAGAGATGTTCAGAAACAAGTCCTTCAGTTTCTTCAGTACTAAAATGGCCAAATTCCTGAGCTGATGAGTACCATACCACCTCTACAGGGTTCAGAGAGATACTGACGTACAGAGCAACAGGTAAATCTGTTGGTGCAAGTAATCCAAGGAATTGCAGAGGACTAACAAAGAAAAACTCGCAAGTGCTCATTTCCAAGAATGATATAATGCAACATAGGATGCAGGAAAACATGCATCAGCTGTATTAGTTTAAGTCATTATTCTTTCATCAATACTTTTTATTCACTTCTTATTCAAATGATGCAATCATACAGAAATAAAGTCACCAATCAAACTAACATTTAATTTCCTTTTAATTAGTGTATTAAAATAAAAACCATGTAATCTGCATGTGTACACTAATGTCATAGACATCCTTGTTACTGCAACGCATCTTCAAGTCTATCAGCTCATGTAAGGCTCGTGTGTAGCATACCATTACTCATATTTGACTAACAATAAGAACAATAATATTTTTAATATATATAGGGGAATTACCTGATCTTTGCTAAATTCTACTGCAGGTCTTTCAAGGTCTAGCTCATAACACAGCCTCATAAAGAGTGGTCCAAATTTAAAATTATATAAGGCTGTGACTCCATTCTGTTCATGGTATCTATGGGAAAGATTAGAAAATTAATCACACAGGGCAGGGAATTTACCAAGCTTTTTTTACAGCAAGATCTGTAGGTGCAATGATAGAGGCACACTTTCCTGGATGAACCAGCCAAAGATATATAGATAACATGAAATTAATTTTAAGGAAAATTATTGTTTTGATCAAACAAGTAAGTTAACTGGTAAAAAGTAATCTCTTTTATTACCAATAAAGTAACCTTCAATGGATAAATACTAGAATGTGCCTCTGCCTTGAAAATCCCAAGCTATTTTATCTTCTGTTCATGGAACAACAACAAAGGAAGTTGCAGACATTTATTTTAGCAGCAGTACCTGCTAAAATACCTCAACAAAAAGATAAAGCATTTAATTTTCTTCTCTATAGTCCTATATTGTATTTGCTGGGAAAGTTTCCATTCACAAAACCTCCTGTTATTGACTACTGGTTGCAGGCTACTTTACAACCAGGCATGTCTTGGCTGGAATGTCCCAAAACATGGAATGTCCAAAACATGTCCCCAAACCTCTGCCTCACTGTGGGATAATTTTTCTCTCTGGTTCACTGTACCGTAGGACACCACTTTGCCCTCATAGCTTAACTCTCCTTTGACCTGAAAGTCTCTAAAGGGTTGGGAGAGCCAAAGTATTTAAACAAAAATAGAGCCTTAAATTAAGGTATTAACTGTGCATATTGCAACTCAACCAGGACAAGACCTCAACTGCAGATATAACCTGGGATGATTTAATTAAAGTAAAAAGATAAAGACAAAAAAGAGTATTACCTGGATTGTTAAAAATACCTGTAAATAACTTTTCTGGCTAGTTCCACTTCAGATGAAGTCTGACATAAATGCAGCAAGTTTTTTAATTAATTTCTGAGAATTATTCCATTTTTCCTTAGTATTTTTTTAATGTTTTTAAAATATTGATCTCAAAATAAAACACATACAGCAGCAGTCTATAGGCAATTCTATTCGCTGAGTTACATACTTGGTACCTGAGACATGAAGACTCAATGAAGAAGAACTCTTGCTTTTTTCACAAAGAAAACTGCATAAAACTTCTGACAGACAAGCATGCCAATGTGTTGCCATGAAGTCATGTCAGACTTAGAAAACCAAGGAGATGCTTACTGTGAACTTAATTTCACTACATATGTTATGGAGCCTATCAGGAAATGCAAGTTTTAACAAGGAACAAAGTTTTGTGTTTATGTTCTTTTTCTAAAAAGCAAGCAAGCAAACAAAACCATTTCCACTCAGCATTCAAATGACGGTAAGAACTCCTATTCTATACTGCTCATACAGAAGACTCAAATTCCTTCACAGCTGATGAACACACAAAGATTTTCATACATAATCTACCTTTTTCTTAAATAGCCATAAACTTGGAGATGCTATCCTTCTGCTTCAGAAGAGAAGATTCTCTATTCAGCACATTTTCCTATGACAAAGCAAGCACAGAGACTAGTCCTTCAGTTGGTAATTTCAAGCCTCCGACTCAGATATGCACACGATTAAAATCACATATACCATCTGGCAGCTCCATTCCTCTCATGGTGCTGCCACTGTCTTGGGCTGGGAAATGAAATTTTTGTAGCAGTTGCTGGGTCACTGCTCTTCCCAAGCTAGTAACCTGCACAAGGGATGCAAAGTAGGCATCCCAAAAAACAACAGTGTACAGTTACTTAATACAGTTACTTAAATCTGTTGCAACATGCAAATATGAATCCTTACTCAAGACTGAGGTACAGAATTAAAGCCTGTGAAGCCAGATGAACGCATATGTACAAGTATGCATATATAATGGCTGTGATGCGTTCAAAGGAATTTCAGAATTTCAGAAATTAAAAAATATTTGGGATCTGAACTGTATTTACATAATTCTAGCTAACTATATAACTGCTGTAGCTAGTAGTATAACTATTGTAACTACTCTAAAATAATTGTAAATACTTGGCCTCATGACAACAATAAATATTAGCTATTTTATATTCTGTATAACAGTTATTACTGCTTTTCCCTAAACTTTCTAAATCAAGTTTATTACTAGCCATAATTACTTCTTTTCATCTTTAAAGTACAACATTAAACATTCAATACAGAAACCATGCACACATACAGACAAATAGGGGCTTGGAACAATGCTTTCATTTGTTTTCAAAGGATACAGTTTGCCAAAACCAGAAGGTCAACTGTCATCTATAGGGTGAAATATTTGGCTTCTACTAACCTGCTTTAGCACGAATGATTGACCTTCAGCAGTAAATTCAACATTCCTCAAGTACAGGATGAATAAACTACAATATATCATTATCCCAGCAAAATATAATGATATTATGGCTTACAACTGCACAATTTAAATTCTGCTTAATATAGAAAAAACATCAGGATGATTTTACTTCCCTTACTGTCCCAGAAGAGTGCTTTATATTAAACTAGATTTGATTATTTGTCTCTTCTTGCCTTAAAATTAACTACAACCTTTGGAATAGTTGTCAATTTGTATCACTAGCACACACATGCATGATAAACCAGGAATTTTACCTTGCTCTTCTTAAATAATAAGGGCAGCTTTATGTTTATATTTATGTTTATGTTATATTTATTTTTTCTTAAAGAAAAGAATTTGTATACATTTTAAATAGCATGACAAAATTAGAAAAAAATCCACTGATCCTGCTCCTACATTTAGTTAGAAAACATGAATTTGGTTTTCCTATTCTGAGTAGCATGTATCATTTGGATTTGGGTGTACAACTGAGAAATCACATTAAGCAAAAAAAATCTAAAAAAATATGCTAACAAAATTTAGGGAGCAAATTTTAAAAAATAAATTACTGTGAAAGCCCTTTTCTGGATAGTAGGGTTACTGTTTAGCTTTGTGTTAACTTTCTGTGCTGATACTATACTTGAAGGAAGATTTGTAGACTGAAACAATTTTTTCTATTAGACTACCTAATGAAGTTGGAAAAGCGAGGGCACAAACATTTCAGGTCTTATGTAAACACCTTACATACATGAAAGCTTCTCAACACGTATTCTCAACACACCATAACTAATATTACATTTCATTCTACAAAGCCTCAGATCTTCCAATAATGTTAAGTACAAAATATTTGCAAGAGGAAAACATAATTTGTTTCTTTAAATCAGGTCAATTGGTCATATTATTATGGCTTTGATTTTTTGTTTTCTAAGACTTATGCAAAAGTAGTGACTGCAAAACAAATGGTATACCTTTATTGCCATGAAACTCATTTCTAATTGCCACCTTCATCTGCTGAAATTCTTGTAGCTTTATATCTTCTTCTGTTAGCAGATACCGCTTCCCTGTCATAAGAAAAAAAGAGAAAGGTTGAGTTTTATGTTACACTGTATGATTTGATAGTATGGAACCTGGCATGTATGAATTACTGACAACGGTGTGATGCTAGACCATTGGGCTATGACACTAAAAAACAGACTGCAAAAACTGCAGTTACTCACAACACTGACAAAAGAACCCAAATAATATGTCAGAGCTTTCCAGAGCTTGTTTGTACAAAGTTGAAGAAGTATCTAGTTATTGGATGTGCAAAAGAAAGACTAGAGGCTCCATTCCTCTCCACTAAGCTAAGGTACAAGAAGGTTCTGCACAAAATTCCTGCCCCCTCCTTTGTACTTTTGTAAGGATTTATCTTGTTTTCCTTTGTTTTCCACAATTCACTTGTGGCACAGCTTGCTTGCCCCACAGATGCTGTTCTTGCTGCTATAAAATGAAACAGTCTGGAAGCTCCAAATGCAGTAGGAAGACACAAAAAGCTTATTTTTTTAGTTTATAAAGACAAGTATATTATCTGGATTGTAGTAACACTTGGGAGACCTAGTAATGTTCTGCTGTAGTACAGACACCAGAGGTAAGACAGTCACTGAGTCTAGAATGTCAAAATTAACTTTGGGTGCTGACTTTACTTGCACTGTGTTGCAAGCTGCTTTAAAACAGCATCATGCATAAAACTATTTGACAAGCTTTTGCTGTCACAAAAACAGGTGTCCAGAGGATTTTTATTTGCTACTACTGACTTTGTAACAGAGAGTAACAGCTTACACTGTTACACTCTAATATTCTAAGGTTTTGGCTTATAAAAAACTCTTCTAACCATGAAAGGACCAAGTATTGAACTGAGTTAGATTGTTTATTCTCATTCTGCATATCCCTGGGAAAATGTAACTGGCCACATAAATAAAAACTCTTATTTTCTAAGCAAGTGAAGCATGATAATGACACGCTTCATAAAACCTGAAGAAAGCCATTAAATGGCACATTTATCCATTAAATTTAATAGAAACAGTTTCAATGGATAAACAAATATATTTTATTCAGCATGAAATTGACCTGTATTACCCTGCCATTTCCTTCCCACAGACCTCTGCTGGTCTAGCACTGAAAGACCCGTCCTTGTCATGGGCCTTTCCAAACTTGGTGTACAAATCATTCTGGTGCCTGGGGTGGGACTAGTGCACCACACATCATGGACAGTCAGTGGTCACAGTGTCAACAGAGAGTAGGGCAGCAGAATTTTATCCTTCTTGAATTCAATTTGCTGAACTACACAGTTTAGAATCCTTAGATTCATACCTTACTTACAGTGTTACAGAAATATTTCAAAACCAAAGGGACCACCAAGGAAAAATGAGATGGATATGAGAGCTGGCATGTGCAGGTGGTACAGGCTACCCCAGGGATCTTAACCAACCAACCTGCTTAGCATCAGGCAAACTGCAGCCATCTACCTGGCCAGGCCCTGAAGGTGATGGGCAGAGCACCACTCAGAGGGAGGGGTCTCCATGTCTCTGAGGGGTTATAACAGAGGTGCAACCTGAGCAAAACTCTCAGCACTGCTGGCACAGTGGGCCAGGAGCCCAGCCAGGGCCTAGGCTGGGGAGCCCTCTGCCATACACCTCTTTTCCATATGCCTCTTTTTCCTAATCTCTGAATCTCAGGCGCTGGAGAAGTTTGTCATCCTCCCAGAATAAATACACAGTTATGAAGCTGCATGTTTATTTGTTTGTTTGGTTTTTTTTAAAGTGTCATACCCTGACAGCAGCAAGCAGGGGATACGCTGACTAACACTGATCTCAGGGGTGACCTTATTTTTCAGTGGGGCCTACAAGAGAGCTGGAGTGGAACATGCACCAGGGCATGTAGTGCTAAGACACGTGGAATGGTCTTCAACTAGAGTCACAGGCTTTGATTAGAGAATAGGTTTAGGTAAGATAGGAGGAAGACATTCTTTGCTGTGGGGGTGGTGAGACAGTGGAATAAGCTGCTCAAAGAAACTGTGGATCTAGCATTCCTGGACACGGTCAGGGCTAGGCTGGATGGGGCTCCAAGCAGTATGGACTAGTGGAAGGTGTCTCCTTGGCACGGAGTTCGAAGCGGATATTCAAGGTCCCTTCCAACCCAGGGCATTAGGTGATTGCATCACCGATTCTGTAACGCCGACTTTTCTCGTGGGGCACCTCTGCCGCGCCAGCTCGGCCTGTCCACCGCAGCGCAAACCACGGCGCTCCCTGCGCCGAGAGAGGCATCCGCGCAGAACTACAGCTCCCGTCAGGCACACAGCCGGCACCAGCGGCCGGGCCTGCTGGGAGCCACAGTACTACCGTAGCTCCCCAGCCAGCGGGTATCCCGGCGCCCACCCCCGCCGCACAATCCGCGGTACCTGCGGGCACGCCGCCCCAGCCCCCCGGGGCGGGCGGGCGGACCGGCCGACCCCCGGGCGGCGCGCTGCCTCCCGCACCTCCCGCCCAGAGCCGCCCGCCAGCACCGTCGCCATCTCACGGCCGGGCCCGCGGGGCGGGGCGATCGCAGCCTCCCCCGCGCCGCCGCCCGCCTCCTCAGGCCTCGGCGCCATGGCCGTCCCTGTGCTCCGGCGCGCCGTGCTCTGCAGCGGGAGCGCACTCGGCGCAGCCCCAGGTCGGTGCGCTGCTGGCGGGGCGGGGGGTGCGCCGCTCGTCGTCGTGGTTGTCGCCGGCTGCGATGGGGATTATGAGCAGGGACGGGATGCTGCGTAGGGACTTCATTCAGCTTTCCCTCTTCCTTTCCTGTGTGCATGTGTGGAATAGGAGATAGCTCAAAAGACCTTTAATGGCTAATATGTACTGCAGGAGACAGCTCGCAATTTGTTTTTTTTAGTAGGTAGTCCCCCGTGCCGATTTCATAGGTCGACATGGTAGGACCTGCCTTTTTGGGTCAGGGGAAGCCACGCGGAATTTTACTGGAGGCCGCCAAACCGCGGCAGTGCGTGTTCGGCAACCCTGGTACCGGCGGTGACGGAGTCGCCACCAAGGCTGATGTTTTGGAAAAGCCAAGATCTGACCTTTGGGAAGAACAGCCCAGTAACGTTAGATACAGTGTGGTGGCGATGGGTGGCTGCTGCGCCTTCTGCCCTCGCCCAGTGCGCGTTTCTCTGTGCTGCCTCCGGGTAGCTGGAGACGCGCGGCCCGACCGTGCCGCCCTGGCTCTGGGCCTGGCCTCGGCGGCCCTCAGCGCCGCGCTCGCACACGCCGGGCCTGTGCTCCTGGAAAGCCCTGTGCTTGCTAGTGGCCTTCTTAGCTGTGAATGATGAATAAATGAGAGAACGACTTTTTGTTTATGCTGAAGGAAAATACCGACAATAAAAGACCCAAAACCCGCCACACCAAACCTCCCGAATCTTTTGTGTGCCTCTTTTATCAACGAAAAAGACTACTAAAGGAAACACCACCAAACAACCAGAATTACCGTTTTGTTTTGTTTTTAATTTTCTAACTGTTTGGTAAAGGTTGTACACGGTTCTGAAGTCTGACTGCGGAATTCTGTGTTCTGAATATTTTTGACGATATTTTCCTGAGGTGTTTAGTGCTGGATGTGTTGGTATAATTGCGTTTCAGAAGGATGATGAGAAGGAAGAATTGTTTCACAACCAAAACAAACTTCTAGTGCTAGCAGATAGATATTTAGATAAAGGCTTTGAAGTAGTTGCTAAGACTTCTGTGTAGGATTGTAGTGTCTGTTTTTAAAAGTCTTATTTCATAACATAAACTTCCTGCAACCTTCTGCATGTCTTTGTAGCTTCCTTCAATAAATTTTATCCAGGTGTTCCTCATGCATTTTCAAGACCTCATCATCCGTGACTGATACACAAATTCTTCTAGCTGAAGCATTTTCTGTTTCGTTTCAAAAGCTAGCACAGCATCTTGAGCAGTTTCGGTGGTACAAAGAGTGTTTGGAAAAAGCTTTCAAAAATATTTCAGTAAGTCCGTAGTTCATAGGAGATGGAAGAATGGAGATTACTAAAATGAAAGTATTTTCAGTTAGATGTACCTTTATAGGTGAAAATAATAACCATTCAGCAACAACAGAAAAGCCTGCTTGTTTGTAGATTTTTTTTTCTTATGTTTTTAACCTACATTTAGTTAATTGGTAATATTTGATGAAAAAGGTCTCTGTGCACAAAGAAATTGCTTTTATTGTTGGGGAGTTTTCCTACATTTACAAATTTGCTATTTTCTTAAATACAGAATTTAGGTTTGGAAATACTTGTTTCATACTGAAAAAAAACTTTAGGGAAAGCCTTTCGGTTTTAAATATTACAATGTAATAGCTGATCAACATATAAAGAATCTGAATTTTTGCATTAGTAGCTACTGATATAAAGGCAGTTTAACGCATCCCACTTGGTAAATATGACAGAAAAAGGTGGTACCTTATAAAATGTTTGTTCAGAGCTGTGTAAGCAACCCAGATTACATAGTGATTTCTCTCTTCATTAGGTCGAAGATCTCTTCTTTCCTCAGCCTATGTGGATAGCTCAAAATGGGAAAAGAGAAAAAAAGAGGATCATAGCCTAGGTGAGAAAAGTTTGTTTCTTGTCTCCACTTTGTAAAATTAATTGCAGCCTGAGCTTATTTTTGGTTACCTTACCATCTGTAAATCCTTCAAAATAAAAACGGGTGCGAAACAAAATGCTTCTGAGCTTCTATGTCAAAAAGCGCCCAATATGTTAAAATTTTGTCTTACGTATTCAAAGCTGTAATGCAGAAAGAAGTTAGAATTTGCCTGTTTACTTAATGTTCAGTTTCTACAAGCTGATTTTTTTGTTTCACAAAATTCAGTGACTGTTTCTGACTGATGTCTTCATTGGCATTGTTTTAATAGTACTGCAGGGTGAAAAAAAGCTATTGTATAAGTATTAGAGGACAATCATATTTATAGACATTTTTTAAAGAGGAAATTTTCCTCAGGGATTTTCAGTTTCTTCTTGAATTATAAATGTTTTTCAGATGGGGTGGGGAATAAAGCTAAACTTTATTTTCAGTAAGTTACATGCTAAACTGTATCTGCACATGGTACTGAAATCTCCTGTGCAGATTTTATAGCTAAATTATTTGTCTGGATTACACTTGAAATGACATTCCACTCTCTTTTTGGTGACTACGTTAAATACGAAGCATCTTGCAAAGCATTTTTCCATGCTGAAGATAGATGGGTTTTTTTTATATTTTGTACCACAAGTGTTTTGGAGATGCCTTATTTCATAGTCTGTTTTCATTACTGGGTCCCTGAACTGTAGTTGTTACTTGCAACACAGATCATGAGGCTGAAAGAAGAATCATCAGGTGAAATTCTGGGGCTTTTGTAGGCCAGAAGGACAGACAATATCAGACGGATGTTTTTATGCACTAATTTGTTTCTTTTATTTGCTTATGAGCATTTAGGTGGGAATTGTCAACAAGTACTGTGCATGGATGAGGAACAGCCAGTGGGTCCTCATGTCTGCAGCTTGGATCCTGCAGAGACTGTTAATACTTTGTTGCACTTTGCTTTCAGTAGTGTGTAGTGTATTTTGAGCTGGAGCCGCAGATTTTTTGCCCTGGGATGCATTTGAACTAGTCACCTTCAGGTGAAGGTTCTTATTTTGACAAACGTCATAGCCAATAGGAATCCATTGTAGAAAAAAACGTGCTGGTGCTGGTACAATCCATGTTCGGCTTTCTCCAGGCCTGGCAAGACTTTCTGTAACTATTTGGCAGGCACAGTTCTTGCTGCTCCTCTGCTGATGGTCTTGAGCCAAAGCAGATGTCTGTTCCATGATTTTCAAAGAACTGCTTTGCATTTTCATTTTGTGTTCACAGAAAAGAGAAAACAAGTTAACACTGTGTCAACTGTATTAGCATTTTCAGAGAGGAGACAGCCCTGCAGACGTCTGCTCTGTAGCTGTCAATTGTATGGTTGCACATACAATCTTGTTTGTACTAACTGGTGATCATAGCTAGAGTGAGCTCCTTGTGGTGAGGAAATGCTCTTTTATTTGTGTTTTTCAAACATTGTTTCAGAACTGTTGTTACACAAAACTATGTTGTGAGGATGCTTTTAAAGGAAAAAGAAGTATTTTTTGATTTAAAGTGAGTTCCATTTCTGTGCTGCAGTGATGTGCTATCCCAGACACAAACTCATTTGCTGCATCCATGTAAGACATGCTTTATTGTCTTCTCTGTAACCTCATTTTAGAATCCAGGAATGAATGAGTTTAGCAAACTTCACTACTGAAAAATGTGTGGGAAGGAGCAAGACTGTGTTTCGTGTACTGAAATGCTTTTGTTCAAAAAGATAGGAATTGAAAATGTGTTAATTTGGAATTTGAAAATTGCTTGTTGGTAGGAAGATACCTGCCTAGAAGTAATTGGGATTCCACTTACTAAAAATGAAGTATGAAGGAAACCAGAATCCCAGGGGATGGCAGAACCCAGATGAGATAGGAAATTTCTTTTTTTGTTAGAGAGATTCACAGTACCTAAATTGGCTCATCTGCAACACCAGGTGGCGTTGCTGCCCTTACAGACACGAATAATTTCCATTCAAAGCCTTGTTCAGTACAAACCTGTTCTTTCCAGTCATGTGGAAATAGAGATAAATGTGGAGCAAATAAGTTTGTAAGGCAGAATACTTGCATTGGCCTTTAGATTTTAGTTGGGTCTTTAAAATAAAACAAGGCTTTTTTTATATAGCACCGGTAGCCTGTGAATTAAGGTATTATCTCTGCCTAACACTCCCTGGACAGGTAAACTTTGCATCTCAGTTGTATTGTCATTTCCCGCTACTGGATCAGAACTCTCTCTTGAATGCAGTGCTTCTAAGAATACAAGGATATAAGTAGAATAAAAGTGACCGTGTATGGTGGCCAAATGTGCTTCTTGTTGATGTGGCTACATTCTGTGGATACGTACACACTGTGAATCGAACTGAAACTGTGATGATTTCCTAGGCTACCAAGCTAGTATTAGAAGTCATAACCACTGACTTGGGAGGTGAGGGTCAGTATTTTCCAAGTCATTGTCCTGAACTACCCTGTTGCAGGCAGCAAGGCGTTGAGTTTCTATGAACAAATGAAGATAAAAGTGAATGCCATATCTCATATACCAGTGTTATAGAGACTTCTGTGAAGTTACGGCATGAAATTAAATCACCTAAGCTTATATTTATCGTTTGTTTCATTAATTTAATTATTTCTTGAATATGCAGTAATACATTTTTAGAGAAATTAAATTCATGGAGTTAATCTTATAGAAATGTATTTTTAGGCAGCATATATGAGAGATTGTGTAGAGTAGTGTTTTTTTTTGATGAGTCAGATAACAGCATTTGCAGTATATATCTGTTAAAATGTACATAGAATTTTGATTTGGTCATTAAAGTATTGGTTTGGTTCATGGCTTGTAAGCGCTCAGATTTTACCACCAACAATGCTAGGAGACTTGTGCATTCACAAGCTTGCATTCTAGTAATGATGCTTTAACTTAGAAGAAATGTTAATTTTGATTATTGAATAGCAGTTTATGGAGCAGACTTGATTTACAAAAGGTAGCTGAATTATTGCTAATAATAAATTTGAGAAAAAAAGTCTGGTTTTAGGTGTTCTCCAGAAAACAAGCTAGCAAATAATTACTCATTGTTATTAATTCCTGTAATACTGTTACTGCAGAAACAGAAGCTTGTCTGAAAACAAAGCTAAATTTCCCATTATCTTCATTGTCTGCTATTCCTTTAGATTTATTCAGCCCTCATTTTGTTGTGACTCTAACAATGGAGATGATAGATAAGTGTTTAATGTTTACATGGAGTTCATAGGTAAATGCTTTCCATACTGTAGATCTGATGAAGAGTTTCAGCTTTGTAGACAGCAATAAAGGCCAGTCATTAAAATTCTATGTGTGAAATCTCTCAGAGGATGCTGTTGTAAAGTGGGTAACAGTTGTGATCTTGTATTTCTGGCATTGTATTAATTTGATTTATATTCTGCTAAAGTAGTCAGTGTTTCCTAGAGTGACCTCTTCATTTTCATGAGCACCTAGAGAAAAGAAATGCCAAGCTCAGGGCTTGAGTGTGGCCCAGAATGGTCATAGGGATCACCTAATTTCAGGAGGGTGATGCATAATAAAAACAGTTCTGGAATAGGTGAATCAACTCTTGAGTCTCAGGTCCACATTGCTGTATCATCAAAGAGACCAGGTTTACTGATATGAAGTTTACTTCATTTAGGCAAGAACCTAGCTGGTGCTTTGATCTGGATGAGCTGAGTTGGTTTCAGCATCCCTTTTCTCTAACTTCTAGCACTACTGGGAATGCTCCCTGTGCCTTTACCCATGTGCTTTATCATGACCTTTGTGACTTCTGGAGACATTATGGGCAGTAAAAAGTCAAAGGCTCTTACAGGCACTTCTTGTAAGGATATTCCCATATGAATTTCTTTACCACTAGAAAATTGCATCTGTTGTTTTAGTGGTTATCTTGTATAGCATGGCCTTGATAGCCCACATCATCTCAGCATTTTACGCTGTCTTTTGTAGGAGCTTCTACTGGCCTTACTGACTTTGCCACAAATTTCTCTTTGCTTTCTCATGGTCATGAAAAGTTTGCCTTTCCTTAGCCAGAGGATAAATGCTCATTTTGTTTTTTGAAGACTTCTCAGGAGGAGAGTTGTTAAGTAAACAAGGAGTACTTGCTATGTGGCAGACAGCAGCATTGTACAGGAGTCAGCTGTTTTATTCTAAGTCAGGGCTCTATCATTTTACTGAAAACTTCATCCATGTACTGTAATTTGACAGATTACTTATAAGGTCAGAGTAGCAAGGAATGCCATTTGTTCTGTTAAAACTGTACTTTCCAGTGTTCACTGTGGTACATGTGTTTTTAAAGTAATAAAATGTGATGTCACTTGTTTCGTTGACAGCATCCCTCAGAGATAGAGCATGTTACTGATGCAGAGCTGTTTCCTGCCCCTGACAACTTTGCAGGAGTAGAAGGATGAGTCTGTTCTGATGTAGTGCTGCAGTTCCTGCTTACCTCACATTCCACTGACAGGTGTGGAGGCAGGTTGACCTTTTTGGAAAATTGATTGTAAAATTAGCCAACCCATCAGCTCACCAGGGATGGCCAGCCCGCCATAGTGAGAGGCGTCAAAGGAGTGACTCACGGAGTAACAGTTGCAAAGGAGGAAGGGAGTTCTAAATGTTACAGAGGGAATGTGTTAGATTTCTGGTCCTCAGGATGGAGGAGAATAGCAAGAAAGAGTATGACTGAAGTCTTTAAAGCTTATGGATTTGATATCATCCATTCATGGTCAAATAGATAACATTAAGCATATGTTGAGCAGCTTACTCTTTCTGGGTAATCTTTATTTTCCAGGAACAGTACAAAGGTAAAACTCCAAATTAAATTCATTTAAGCTCCAATTAATTCATTAAATGCAATGGTTGGCTACCTGTTCGACAGTCAGAAGTTGAAGTTCCTGCATGGTCAGGTTAATATTGTTATATGACTGCTGGACCAGAATGCTATAAAGCTACTTAGTTACTGGCACAGTGCCCCATTTGATTAACAGGATTTCTTTGAATTGCTGTTTGTGACTGTAAGGTTTATCAGTATGGTACCACATGTTTCTGTGTCTCATTGTTTTATCATAAAATAAAAATCCATGCCTAAAGCACTGTCCGGCATAAGCTAGGCTTAAAAGCAAGTGGGAATTGTGAGGACATCTGCTAATTTTTTGTTTTAAGTGATTTATATTAGTTATACTAACTTCATCCAGCACTTTAGAGAGTAGGTTTTTTTACCCTTTTTTTCTAGTAAATTAGGATCATCATGTTGAGAACTTGATCATGTCTCATTTTCTGTTAAAGAGTTCAACAATAATTGAATGTACTGTTTTCATACAATTTTAAAATGGGATGTTAAGAACCCAGAATTTGATTTCATGGACATAGGTTCTATTCTAGGTTACATGGTAGCTCTGCAGATTTTCTTGTAGTGTTAGTTGATTAAACACGTGCTTTTTCTGCTTTCTCCAGCCGACTTAGCCTACTTAATGGACAGAACCTATGAAAGAAAACTGCCTGTCAGCTCTTTGACAGTAGCTCGGGTAAGGAAATAAATCTCACTCATAAACTGGTAGAAGTGACTGTGGAATGCTTGTGTAGTCAAGTGAGCTGAGAGGGCAATAAATGATACCACCTCTGTTAGAAGTTCCAGGATTGTAAATGTCTTGTTATACTATTAAATTGCTGTGTAAAGATGTTTTATTGATACTTTGTACTCATTAGTTAGTACCCAGACCATAGGGTCTTCAAAACAGATTTTTTTTTAAAATCAGGCCTCACTGTCACTGGGTTATGTATTTCCCTAATATGTTTCCTATGGTTTCTGTCTTTGTGAGAGTTTTAAAACCTCCTCAGGCACTGTGTAAGAACCCAGCCTACTAAGGGAATGCACTGAATGAGTACACTTTACTGTCTGTCTTCCTCCAGTTCCAGGCTTCTTTCAGAGTGAGGCAGAGGTGGACATATTTTGCTTTTATAGCTTTCTTTTGTTGCAGCAGACTGAGACAGAGCAAATGCTGACATGGGTTAAGCAAAGCCATTATTTTTACTGGCATTAGTAACCAGTTCCATCCTCTGGATGGGTTAATCTGGAAAAGGGCAGCAAAAGCAGAGATATGTGTTTTTAAATTCCATGTGTAAATGACTAATGAAGAAGGAGAATAAATACATCATTTGTTTAAAAAACAAAACAACAAACTAATAATCAGTCTTCAAAATTATCCAGAGAAGATTAGTTATCTCAATAATATCCCTAATTAGTAATATCACTAAATAGGATAATTTGCACCACCAGCTGAGGAGTCACAGAATGCTTTGTTTGGTTACAAGAGGAATCATTTATACAGATCAAGCATTCTTGACCATTGCTTCTGAGACAGTGTCCATGAGGGTGTTCCTCTCCTTTTTATGAATCAGATTTATTCTTTTCCTGCCTTGGGCTGACCTCCCTGGAGAAATGGCATTTTCAGATTGTCAAACAGCCCCGCTTTCCAATACCTGGAGCTAACATCAGATTATTATTTTCTGAAATGTAAAGAAAGCACACAGATGTGCCATTGTCTTGCTCAGAAGATGGGATCTCTAGGTATACAGCATGCAAAGAGAAGAAATGGGAGACCAAATACCAGTCAGCTGAAATTATTGTTTTCAGCTTAGGCCTAAGGTAAAGAGAAGTACTGACTTTGAGAACATGTTTGTTTATTCTGAACTAAAGGTATTATATTATAAAGATGCTGGAGTATTCCGTTGCCTTTTTGCTTATGTTAGTAAAACATACAGGAAAACAGGATTCACTGTTACCATAAGACAAAGTCTGACTGAAAACTTGTCTTGTATTTAAGTAATTGGTAGCTCTGGGAGTTGTGTGAGAAGACAGGATTGTAAATGAGAAGACAGTTGAGCATGGGGAGGGATGATTTTTTCTTACTATTATTTGTAAGTATAGTGAAATACAAAATTTCTGTCCTTGTGCTTCTGAATATATAGTATGAATAGGCACAAAAGGCAAACTATAGGAAAAAGAATATTTATTGGAAAAAGCAATGAGACATGTCAAAATTGTGGCAAAAAATGTAAGTAACTGAATATATGCATAGAATAAAGGGTATGGTTAAAGAGCAAAAGATTTAGAGAAACAGCAAAAATACAGGATATTGAGCTATAGGTGTTTAATTCTCAGATAGCTTTCAAGATGCATACATTTTCTCAGAATTAAGGAAGGGGGTTGTCTCAGTTTAAAAAGATTTGAGTTTTGGCAGTCTACAAGAAACCAGAATTAGGAGCAAGCAAAGATGTGAAGAATTACTGTACTGTCAGACATCTAAATATGCCTGACAAATGTATATTGCCACTGCATTTTCTTCTAATATGCTTCATGTGAGTGTTCCCTTTTTAAGCTTTTATTTCTTTTTTTTTAATCAGTTCATTGACAACGTTTCTTCACGAGAAGAAGTGGATCAAGCTGAATACTACCTTTACAAGTAAGCATCTTTTGCCCCCAGCACAAACTTTGAGTCACACAAGTAAATACCACAAAGTCTTATTCTTTGAAGACAGATGCTTTCCAGCTTCTTGGCTTTGGTTTTCCTCTTGCAAAGTATGCACATCTACTTGTCTTGCAATTCACAGTCAAGGGCTTTCTTGCCAACTTCTCCGTGGTTATGGCTGCCCTTCTCTAGCGTTGTCTCCTGTCAAGCATGTTAATATGAGATACTGAACTAGCAGCTAGTGCAGCCTCCAGCTGTGGTTTATGTTAGAGATGCTGAAATTAGAAGGAGTCATGTTTGTTCACAGTTTTTCCTTCTGATACTTTTTTTATTCTCTGAGTCATTATTTGTCTTAATTTGCTAGGTGATATTTGGATGTCTAAGTGTGGGACTCAAGGAAGCTTGTTTACTTAGAACACAGAAGAATGAAAATGGGCATCCTGTGGGTAATGATCAAGTCAAGTATACAGGGTACCTGTAGTATCTGACTGACCAATAGTGTCAGTTTGAATGCTTGCTTGCTTCATGTCAGTACTTCTCAATATTGACTTTTAAGAGGGTAGCAATTGTTGCTGATCACTAGAATAAATTAGTTCTTTCATGACAATTGTGCACACATTTTGAAAACTAAGTTTTATGATGGAGACAGTAACATCATCCTGTTAATGTGTGTGAGACAGCATCCTTACAAATAACGTAAGGTTGTTATTTGTAAATAGTAATGATTTGGTTTTTTTAGTTAAGGTGTTTTCTGGATAGCTGGTTAAGTATATGCGCAGTTTTAAATATGTGACTGCATTGGACTTCAGATGTCCCTGATTCTGTGGTACTATTGAGACAGTATCCAAACCTCAGAACTTCAAGATGGAAACAATAGGAATGGGTTAATACAAGCAATATCCTGTAGTTTAAAAATAAAAGTGGGAAGAAGAATCTCTCACAGAGGTGAGCGTAGTGGAATTCCATTCCTTTTGATCAAGATTTCACTAGTCTTTGCAGAATCTGTGGTCAGAAATCAGTTTTCCATCCTGCAACAGCAGAGATGAAAACAGAAGAAGGTAAAGCCAGTTTAATGCAAGCTCTCTCATACCTTTTAGTAATATTCTTGTATGCGTTACGTTATGCCACATGTCCTTAAGTCCTCTCTGATGGAGGCCCTCCAGGGTCAGGGATTCCAAGAAACCTTTGACTTCCCTGACATGCAGAGGAAAGTGGGGTAGTTTCTAAGTCTCAAAATGGTACAGATAAAATCCAGATAGTGAGGTGTCTATAATGTATTTTACAGGTTTTTTCTTCTTGAAAAAAGTTCAGAAATAGTGAAAAAAAGTTAGAAACATAAAAAATGATCCATTGTAAGAGGAAGAGAATATTATGGGGATTTCTGACATGTAAATATCCTTCATAGTCTTAATATATGCCTGGTTAGTACCTCAGGTAAAAACACAGGATTACTATCCTTAAGAACATATTCTAGTAGAGAGAGCTACAGTTCAAAGCCAATCATGATTATTTACTATTTTCCTAAGATAAAATTCCAGTATGGCTGGTGAGAGTATAGCTCTGTGCATATCAAGTATTATCATTTGTCATTCATGCAGATTTTAGTTGTCCATATGAAGAGAATAGAAAAGTGTTGATGTGTCACATGGTTTGTCAGACATGCTCTGGCTGGAATTTTTTTTCTGTGTGTCCCTGTGATGCTGCTTTGTTTTGGTGTTGCAAAATGCTATCTTTTGGTGATACCAGTTTTCAAGGAGACTTCATTCCAGCATTGATCCATGAAACTATTCTTAAAACTGGCCTGTATGCAGGTAGTGAAACAGTGTAGAGGGGTCTGTAATTCATGTAAAAATCCTAGTTATAACAGCATTTTCTCTTTCAAGCAAAAATAAGTGTTCTAGCTTTGGGATATAGGAGGTGTGGGTATTTGCAAGACCCTCTAGTTGGTCTTCATGTTTTACATTTGGCTGGAAGTAAAATGAAAGCCATTTTTATAAAGGTAGGTCTTTCCAGCTGTGAGGATGTTTGACAGAAAAATGTCCCATATAAATGGCCACACCATGAAATGAGGGGAGTAGGGAGGGAAAATTAAGAAGCAGAGAAGCTTTGACAAGAAATCTCTCTTTTTCTGCCTTAATATGAAAGTTCCAAGTACGATTTTTCTTTTATTTAAGGAGATGAAACTTCTGAATAGGAGAAAGGCAGTATCAGAGAAGAACTGGTTTTATGTCTGTTTCTTATGTTTTGTGTCTTCTGAGGTATACAAGTCCATTGCAAACAAATGTTGTGTACATGGCCTGATAAGTTGACTATATGTGCATTTGCCTGAACATAATTAATCAGAATGCTCCCAAAGTCCAGTGGTTTTCCCCTTAGCTGCTTGTAGAGTATAAAGAGGGGAATTTAATACCTCTCTGGCAACCTGAGGGGAAGGGTAATCCGTTCCAAGGCCCCTACAAGGTTGGAAGTTGTTTCTGGTACAAAACGCAAACTGCCTGTGGGAAGAATCAGAGGGAGGTAATGGCATTTCCATGCTTTCAGTGTGGGGTTTTCCTGGACGTGGGAGTGACAGATCTTAAAATTGTTAGCTGTGTAGATTGGAGACTTTCCATCTATAATGTGAGGCAGAACATAGTTTCAAAAAGTAGTATTCTGGAGCACTTATAATGCATTTAGGATCCCAAATAAAATATATGTGCTATATTTAGACCTGTTTCAATTTTCCATCCTTTTAAATCGGTGGATCTCCAGCCATATTGTCTCCACAGAGGATCTTGAGCTTTCAAGAATAGCTGTGTGGAAACTGCTATGCTACATTGTGGAACATGTCAGTAAGATGGTAAAGGCCAGTTTGAGGCATGATGTCATGTGCTTTCAGTGCTCCTCTTTTTGTTCTCTTCTGAATACCTCCCCCCCTTTGTTAACTGTTAGGCTTCTAAAAAATCTTTTCATCTCCTAGGATCCCAACAAAAATTCTCATCAGAATGCAGAGCACTTTGAGCCAGATCAAAGATCTGTAGTTCGCTGTACTTTGTCCTGTCTCACTGAGATGTCACTATTTCACACATCAGGGTGTTTTTCATATGATTGAAACATTAGCATAATGAAGAGAGGTTTTGTGATGAGGTAACTGCTGATTTTTTATGTAGGTTTTATGCCAACAAAGATTTTTCAATGAGTGTGAAAAGAATTGGTGAAGTTTTTTTTTATGTTGAGACTCCTCAAGAGAATTTTTAATTGCATTAAACCCGTGACCCACCATGTAGAAAAAAGTATACACAATGTCTGGAGAATTTGTGTTTGTATGTGCATGTCTGCAAATTCTTGCACAACCTGACTAGATCTTCCTATTACCTTTCTGTGATTGGCAATTTTTTTTTCAAAACAGGGATGTTTCTGCAGACTTCAAGATTTATTACCTGGGGTCCATAGTCGGTACTTTGATAACTGCAAAACAGGACAATAGCAAATTATTAGAAGTTATTCTTAAATGTACTATATTTTATAAAATCATAGAATTGTTTAATTTGGATGGTAATAAGTTACAGATTTGAGGCCTGATTCCAGCCTTTAAATCACTTTGGGCCTGTGATCTCTGTACATATTAAATTGTACTTTTCCCTACTAATACCTGTGTGTCATTGCTTAGGGCAACATTACATGCAAAGTAAGTTTCACCTGCACTCTCTATATTTGCATGTCTGTTCTGTGGGTGCAAGAATTGCATTTTTACTTTCATACGAGTCAAACAGCTTAGTGTCTGAGAATGTAGTTACTCTAAAGTGTAGTTTATAATAAATTTTCACAATGGACCAAAAAAAAAAGTATTTCTGAATGATATTTGCCTGGCATTCATTCTCACTAGCATGGTACTTTGTTTCTGTATGTAAATCTACAGAAATAATGAATACCATTAACCTATTCTGGCACAAGTAGAAGAGATGTAGACACAGTCCTATAACATATTTAATTCTTTCTTTGAGATATTTTCATTCTCTTAAGGCTGTAGGTGAAATAGACGTCATTAACTAATCAAATCTTGGGTTTCAATGCTTCCAGAGAAGTATATGAGTTGAAAAAAAAAGGTACAAAAATAAATGGGTCAGAAAAAGCTGCCTGTTATTCAAGCTATGCAGCAGTTATATTTTGAAATTATATTGAGAAGTGGTGGAAGCATCTGAAGAGAAAAATACACTTTGTTGGCAGAATGGTATATTTTACCAGTTCGGACATCTGCCTAGGCTGAGTGTTCTAAAATAAGTTCATTTGCAAAAGATTTGGACAGCTCTTCAGGAGGTAGGGGGGCACAAGGAAGGGAAACACCAGAGAGCTGTACCTCATTAGAATATTTACTTATTTTCATGTGAATGACAGAAATACCAGTGTTTAGTGCTGTTCACTATGGTTGCCAGTGTGTGATGCTGCTTTATGTGAAGAAATATTGGTCACTATCCAAGCCAGTGCTGTCAGATGTAGGTGTTCTGGATGTAAAGACTTCACTGTGTTTCTGGCTCCACCATTCACTCATTTCTGCACAGAGGGGCACATGTTCTTACTTTCCCTCTCATCTTTCACAGTTTCTCTGTTGTGTTTGTCTGTCTGTGGTTTGTCACAGGCTGAACTGTTGGAATCTTTGGAAAAAAAACATTAGTAGCTACGTTTCAGAACCCAGAGCCAAATTTCAGCAAGCCTTATCCTGTAACCACATCAAAATTTCAGTGTGCTCAGTGTAACATGCTGTGAAGTGTGGAAGAACCATCAATAAAGATAAAACATGGAAGAGCATTCAGAAGGATCTTTATCTGTAATACATGCCTTTTTAGTCGTCTGCTTTTCATAGTTCATCTGTCCTTTTGTATATGTAGTTTTCTTTAAACTTGGCAGAAACTGGTCAAGAATTTTCTAGGCATGGCATGTAAAAGCACAAAAAGTTGGAAGGCTTTTCATTGATGCTAATTTTTGTGTGTGTGTTGCCAATGCTAGAAGGATAAGCATTTGGATTTTAAAAGCTTTATATTTAAAACAAGAGGAAAAGAAGGATTCTTCTACAAACAGAATGCAATATCAGTATTGGGGGTAATCTGTCCTACTCATCCACAATATTTCTGGAGTCAATAGAAAGACAAAGACAGATTTAGAAATTGACAGAAATTACTTGGTCCACGCTCCATATGGATACATTTTTTATTTAGTATTGAAAGATGGGCTTTCATTACAATTTGTGGAAGAAAAGAGTATTAGCAGAATTTCCATATCTTTCACCCACCATCTTTCTTGCCAACAGCTCAAAGCTTTCTGTCTAGTAGCTTCTAATGGAAATAGTCTAAAGTACACTGTGACCAAATCTCGGCTTCATATGTTGAAGGAGAAGGGGCAGTTTTCTCTCAGTTTGTCCCATACTTATCCTTAAAGGTCAATTTTGCTATATCCAGTGGCATTCCAGAAGTTGTTTCATGAACCCTTGCATCATCAAAAAGCCTGTCAGGAAGCAGATCTTGCATTATATTTTGGAAATACTGAAAGTCCTGACAGAGGTTAAATGCAGCCAAAAATGTAGAGAGCATTTGTATGTGCATTTGTATGAATGCAAATAGCCAGGACAGACTAAAACCTCTTATAAGCTTCAGAATTTAAAACAACCATGAAGATCTGTTCCTTTGCTAGCTTTAGTGAATGACTAATATGACTAGTAATTGTAAAGATATACTGGACAATTAACTCCATCTGGCTTCCCCTGCAAGGATTTCCTGGTTCTGCTACAGCCCCCAAGCAGCAACAGCAGTTGAAGACAGTCTCCAGTTCCATGTAAACAGAAGAAAAAAGCATATGAAGTTAATGTTTTTATTGAGTCCCTTGTCCTTTAGCTTTCCTAAATAGTGTTAAATGCTACAGCAATCTTTTCTCTTTCAGTTATGTTGAAAGTGGCAGCTACCAGCATAAACCCATGAATTTTTATTTGGCTTGCAACCATTGCTAGAGCTGCCATGGTCCCTTCCTTAGGAACTGTTAATTTTGTGATTTTTGTATCCATCAACCTAAATCATTCTTCTAGGTGGTGTAAGTAAGTACTTCCTTTTTGAATCAAAATAAATGCAGTAGAAAAAAATAACTATGAACTACTCATTCCTATCAGCTTATTATGGAATAATCTTGACATGCTGTAGACCAGAGCTGTCTTATTGCAGGTAGGTTGATTAGAATTAGCATTATTTGAACTGTTGACTTTATCTTAGTTTAGATCAGCAAGCAAGAAACCTTAATTCAAATAAAACATTTTAATAATGTTTCATCTTTATAATTTAAATTATATTTTTAAAGAAAGCATTATTACTGTTTTATGGCAGCAAGAAACAAGTTCTTTAAACCAGTTTCATTTCTTTGGAAGGATTGTACTTAATTTGAATCCATCTTCTTACTGAGCAAAGAGACAGTCTTGTCTAGATACTTCTATGGTTTACAGGTATTTCTTTGCAGCTTTGTTTTATATATCTGATTTTCTTTTAAAATAAGAAATAAATGTTTACCAAAATGCTATTTTTCCTGATGTGGACAGCTGGCTTTGAGAAGGAGCCTTAAATGAAAGTATTACTTTTCTGCAAATATTCACATTTTAATGAGTATGTAAATATTAATTATATTAAATATAACATAGAAGACATTTAGAACATGTTTTCTATTTAGAGTAGCAATTTAGGAAATCTTATTTTTATTTGGTTAGATAAGATTCTCAAGATGTCAGGATTTTTGTATTTGTAGGTGCTAGTTTTTATTCCTGTTTTAATTTAGGTGTGGTAAGTATGCATTCCTGCTGTTTTGAGTCACGTATTACTCATTTTTGAGCTGAAATAAATACAACATAGAAGAGTAAGGAGTATATTATGTCTGCAGCTGTAGAAAGGGCAACAGTTATTAAAAATTCTGTTTGCAGTTGCTTAACTAGTAACTTTCTCTAGTTTGTTTTATGCTGCTTGTAAAGCTAGCTGTACAATATATGTTTCTTGGGGAAACAAATACATTTAGTACTGATTTTTATTTGCAGGGCATGTGAGCTGATTTATTTTTTTCAAATAGGAATTATGTTGATTTTTTGGTTAGCTTTAATTTACAAAACTGTAGTGCTGAGTAGCACTGAGTTGTGGGGTAGCTATTCAAATGAAAGTATTAGGCCATTTTAACTTCATCTATTCTTACACAACACATATGAAATAATAAAATCAGCTAAAAATGGGAGAGTGTTTATCCCATACTTTTGGAAATTCAAGTTTTTGTGCTACTGCAGCCAGTATATTCAAAATGCTGTACAGTTTAAATGTCATAAACAGAGGGCCAAGTAAAAAGTCAAAAGGCTTCCAGACCAGGCGGAAAAGGTCTTATGAAAGTCAGGAACAAGATTCTTTTACTGTAGTCAGTAAAAGAATAAAGGTAGTTTTTGAGGTAAGTTGAGATGTTACTTTGTTGTCCTTAAAGGTGATATTCCAAGGGGTGAATCAAGATGTTCCTGGCTTAAATGGACTCTGCAAACAGCTGTGGATGAGCTTCTGATGAGAACAATAATTTTATTGGAAATCAATTTTTAAGAACAGCATGAGTATTTAGAGTCTGTCTTGTGTTAATTTTATTATGGAAAAAATTAAGTTAGGAGCTGGAGAGTGAAGATATGCAGTAAATAGTATCAGCTTTCAAATGTCCTCAATCTGGGAAATAGGAGTTGCATAGCTTGCTGCATCTGTTGTGTTGCAAATACATCTTGGGTTAAAGGTACATGCTGTTAAGTTGGCCCTCTTACCAGGATTTACTTTGTATTTTTTCTTATAATTGTTTTCTCTGACTTGTAACTAAAGGAAGGCTTATAAGAAAGTGGGACTGGACATCCAGTAAGAATGTGAAATGTTTTGAAACATGCCTGGGCATATCACATGGTAGTTTAACACGGGAAATGATATCTATCTGGTTTCCTATATTCCTTTTTTTTTCTTTACAATGTTGGAGGAAAGATTTTTTCAGGAGACTAACGTGAGTGCTGGTAAGAGCTATACAAGCAGTGTCACGACATTTTTGGTTTTCTGCCATGGTAACAGTATATGCTCTTGCAGGTGGCGTGGAAACAGGCCTGGGACCAAAGTATTTCTAACATTCCTGCCTGAAAATTCCTATTCTGCACCACACTTGTTAAGAAAACTGCCAGTATGGTTCAGTATGGTTGAATGATGGCAAGTCGTGCTAGTTTGCAGGGTAGACTGATGGTGGGAAGGACAAAGGCATTAAGATATTTTTTCCTGTCACACCTCAGCCAGCGTATGAAATACAAGGCTTTGCAGTAATTCAGTGAAGACATCCCTTCATTTTACTATATGTAATGAGAAGTCCATATAATCTTAGTTTTAAATCATTGTTACATAAAATCTTGATTTATTTCACAGGCTTTTAAGATGGGTGTGGTCTGATCAAATACATAAAAAAGGGACTACACCATTTAACTGGACTTCACAGTCAAGAAAAGTGTTCTGTGCTTTGTTGGTAACAGTGAAGATGTTCAACTTAGTAATATGATACAGTAGAGTGGATCCAGTACAATCTATTGTGCTCAGACTCTATGGTTTTGATGCACGTTGCTGCACAGTGTGCAGGGTTACCAGTTCCAGAAGGTGAAAGCCTTTGGAGATAGAACATTTAAGATGACCATGTTAAGAGGTGGAGTGATGCACCACAGTTATAGATCTGATCTTACTTTGTTCTGTTATACTCCATTTTAGCAAAATAGTTTTATAACCAAAGGAAAATTACTATGATGGGGAGGAGGTAGGTTTACATTAGCATGCATCTTTATCTTGTAAATTCTTTGGCATGTTAATTCTCAAGTAGCTGCTTTTTTACTAAAAAAAAATAAAATATGTTTATGCTTTTGTATGACTTGAAAATGTTACATCAACATTTACTTATCAAGACATCTAGAAAATTATTTCCAACAGACTAGATTTCTTTTTCACCCCAGTAATAAATTTGGGAAGTCTATTATGTTAGTCTATTCCAGTGGCTCCATTTTTTTCTAAATAATTCCATCTTCAGAAATGTCCAAAAAGACTTGAGTGCAGAACAAAAATGAAAGTAAGTAGGTACATTTATTTAGCTTGTGTGTCTGCTTATTTCTGCATATACATTTGTGCCTGTGAAAAAGTTTTCTCCCTAAGGGCGGAAGCTTGATTGCAGACAGACCCACAAAACAGTGCTTTGCTGTAATTGAATCGAGGAGTATTGAATGAGTAGATAAACAAAGGTCATAGTTATTACTCATTGTTTAGCAGAAAAGGGAAGTTAAGGTGCAAATTGCTGAATATAAGATGCTCTGTAGCAAAATAACAAAACAGTCATTCAGCGTACTTAATTTTTTGTTGGTTGGTTGGCTGTTTGCTTGGTTAGTTGGGGGATTTTTTGTTGTTTAAATGCTGCTTTAATAGCTATTTTTAAAGCTGCATGCTCCAGATAATGTATCTATATTGTCTGCTGGAATGAGTCCAAATGCATTTTCTGTGCCTCTCTGTACTAAGCACTATGCTGAGCTACCTGCAACTGTTCCTTCTGCCATTGTTTCTGTTACCTCTTTCTGTTTCTGGGATTTACTTGGTAACTCCTTGGTTCCTAATTAGGTTGACTAATCCCTAAGTAGTCCCTTTTTTACCTTTATTTTGTGTTTTGTTGTGGAGGGCATTGTGGAATGGAAGAACAATACGGGTTTGGAAAAAGCTTAGATAGAAATCCAAGCCTCTCTTGTCAGCTGATTTTTCCCCCTTACCTATTTCCTAAAGTCCTGATGTGCCCATCCCTGAAGAAGAATGTCCCTAGGCTTTTCAGCTGCTGCTCTGTCTCCCCTTTGCTACATCAGTTTGAAAGCCTGAGGACTCAATTAAATGTGGAGATAGTAATTTCAGAAATAACACTATGGCTGCTTTCAACAATTGGTTTCCATCTTCACCACTGATAAATCTCTGTGGGATGCTGGACTGCACATTCTTGAAAGGTGCTGGGGTTGTCCCTGCCTCTCAGCTTTCATCTAATTAATGATCATGTGCATGTGTGGTGTGCCAGGTCTTCAGCTGATGAGGCATGTCCCTGGTAGCTTGGAGAAACTGTGTGTTTTCTCTTTCAACTGGGTTGAGGATAGACCCAGGATCTGGTTTAGGGAGCATTTAAGCAGCAGCAAAGAATGCTTTCTTGGAATTACTGTTAAAACTGGAAAAGAGATGTACAAGAGAGCAGCTTATAGAAATGCCTGTACATGCAGCTGTAAATGTAGACCCAGTAATAATTCCTTTCTCATGCTGAAAAGTGAATGGGGATTTTGGTTATTTCCCACCCCCTCCACCTCCCTCCCTTCAGTCTAGAACTTTTCAAGCTGAAAGCACACAAATTTTGGCATCTGGATTTGCATGCAGATTTTCACCTTTATGAGCAGTATCTCTTCTCAAGAATTGGTGTGGATATAAAGCTGCCTTTAATCACCAGAGTCAACTTTATGATGATCCCCTTTATGTTGATATTTATTCTAGTCTCTCCTCTGTAACTATACTATACTGTTTTGATGTAATAAAGGGGAAAAATACTCCTTTCTTTGAAGTTCCACTAGGGAGTGAGCTGAGCTGGACTAAATTGAGCTACACACTAAATAGATGGCCTCTGGCAGCAGACAGCTGGGTGTGAAATGGACACCATCTCCCTTCCCCTTGTCTACAAGACAACTGTGCCAAAGTCAACAAACCAGACTGGTTGCTTGTATGTCTGACTGGGGGTGGACAAGGTGCAGCAGCTACTGAGAGCATGACAGCAGCGCATGTGCATCAGGAGTGGTACAGTGATGACTTGCAGTTTTTCTTGCCCAGATTAAGTCATAAAGCAGCAAGTTCATCTTATGTAAGATACTATTGTATTGTTGTTTTGAAAGTCATGATGCATTGAAGAAATAAAGCCAGACTGAAGGGCATGCAGTACATAAATGCAGATAGCTATAGCATTTCTCCTGCTCTTCTGTCTCTTCTGTTCTCCTGTGCAGCGGGTAACATGACATGGAAAAGGGCTCTATAGCATGTCATGGGGAACTGCTGCTGTAAATGTCAGTTTGGAGCCTGAATACAAGGTCTGAGTAAGCTGCTGTAAAAGGGCAAAGTAGCAAGTCATCCTGGCCTTCTGTTGTGGGCCAGTCATTAGCAGAACCAAAAGTGTTAGTGAGTTATCATAGAATATGCTGAGTTTGAAGGGACCAATCAGGCTCGTGAGCCCAGCTCCTGGCTCTTCACAGGACATCCCAAGAATCACACTGTGTGCCAGAGAGCATTGTCCAAATGCGTACTGGACTCTGGCACGCTTGGTGCTGTGATCAGTATATTTATAACTAGCAATCTTGGATGTGTTCCTGTCTCAAAATGGGAGAAACTACAAAATACCTTTTTGCATTATGAAATCCTCTGCCTGTTCTGGGTAGCATGACCTCATTTTACTGTGCAGCTTTCAGCTACCTACGCAAGGGAGCATTTGTCCTACAGTATGTGTAGTACTTGAAGAGAGGTACCTGCTGTCTCTAAATAACCGATCTGATGGCACAGTGTTTTTCTTAAAAGAAAAAGACTAAAACAATCATGTAGCTGATGAGAACCTACAAATTTCAAACTGCCTTACAAAATGCTTGAGTCCGGTTTGCTATGTTTATCTTTGATGCACTTGTTCCTTTGGATTGACATATGCAGTGAGGCAAAGGACATTTCGGTCTTACTAGTCTCAGAAATTAGGTATACTAAGAGGTATGCTAACTAGATGCCTCAGAAATACTGTGATTGGGTACTGTGGTTAGAAAACAGTTAAAAACATGTAAAGGACTTGAGTATTTCTTGTTACTTATTACTAAAAGTATTTTTATTGGGAAAATGCGTGGTTGGAAGAAAAAAGAAATACCAGTAAGCTTTGCTCGTTGAGACATGGCATTGAAAGTAAGCAGAATAACTAACTGTCTGGTAGCCAAGATCTGCCTATTCATCAGTGGCCAACCTTTTGGAAATGGTTGCCTTTTTGACAGTGGTTGTGGCTGAAACTGCAGGTAGCAGGGGTTTTGTCCTCTTTTTCGGTACTTACGTTTAATATGAAAGTCTTCTTGTCTGCCTCTCCTTCACTCAGGGGGTGCAGAAGGAGAGCAATAGACAAGGACATCAGACTGTAGCAGTGAAAATTTTAAAGAGCACAGATTTTAGGTCAAAATTAGGCTAACTTGGATTGTATGCCTCTGGCAGCAAATCTGAAAAGGTGAAACCTGGACTGTGCAAATCCAATTTGTTAAGTGTTTGGCAGCAAATGCAAGATTTGACTCTTCTGCTTAAATTGGTTACTGAGATCCATTCAGTATTTGTATTCCTGAAGCATATTGTCTTCCCAACACCTCTTCTATGCTCTGATTGCATGTAGTATAAAACTGAGTAACTCTGCAGAATAAATGGTTTGGCTTGTGCACTTCTGCATTGCAACCTTTGACATACTCAAGACAAGAATACATCATTTATGATATGTGCAAGTTCAATTGTGATCAAACCGAAAAGTGTCAAGGGTTATGTCAGTTGGTGTAATGTTGCAGTAGTTTGAAGCTAATGTGTGATGTATTTCTGGGAGCTATTTTGTGACCCATAAAGAATTTGAGTCAAATAAATGGAAATGCAACATGGTTACAATGTAGACTGCAGCTCTTAGGAATTAGGTCTCTAACAAAATCCTGTTAATTTTACCCCGGGTTGAATTTACACTTACATTAGCAATTATTAAAAAGTTGCTGTATGCAAATACAATAATATCAACATCTAGTTAAAGGCTGAGATTTTTTTTCCTGACATAAAATCAAGAAGTCATTATTTGCTTTTCTTGACAGCACGTTTTATGCATACACATGAAGTATGCCCATTAAATATGGTGTGAAAGGGGTATTCTGTCATTGTTTAGGCTTAGTGCTAAAAGGCAGAAACACCTTAATGTGTGATGCACTTCCCTCTGACACTGAACTGTCACAGAACTTAGTCACTGTTTTGTCTGCATGGAAAGCCCTTGGTGCTACATTTCTGTCCAGCTGGGTTAATGGTTACTGGAAAGCAAACCTTCACTGTGACATCCCTGCTGTAGTTGGTAGCTAAGAGATGGTAAAACATCTGCAGTAATTTATTTTTCAAAAATTAAGTCTAATGAGCTTTAAAACAGTCTAGTCCCTCAAATGACAAAAAGTTATCTCTGGTTGAAGAAAGTCCATAACATAAGTACTATTTGGTACACAAAAGATTTTAAACTTACTTTTGAAATACAGCTAATTGGGAACTACCTTTCTGCTGGAAATTGACTTTCTGGCAGCCTTTTAGTGGGCAGTCACGTGGCATAGTGAACAGGTGGTAACAGTAAATAGAAACTGCAAGTAGGGTTTTGCAAACATTTATTTTTCATCTTGAGAAATGAGTTGATAATTTGTGTACTAGCTTTCAGACAAGTTAATTTGTTGAAGTAATGATAGGCCTAGCTGAGTTAGTAAAATGGTAACAATCAAATCAATGCTTTACTCATCTGTACCTTTTTTTACGGTTTTCAGAGATCCAAGTAAAAGAATCCAGCAGAACTGACCCTCTGTTGAGCTTTGAAACAAGAAGTTTTATCCTGATGCATTTTGAAATTGATGAGATTAAAAAAAAAATTCCCTGAAGCAAGAAATGCAGTATCTTGTATGGTTCTTAATTTGTCTGTTTTTGTATGCCAGGATACTGAAAAAGATATAATTAGTGGAAGAGTTGGTTTTAAATTAGACTTTATTATGGTTGCATGGGGACAAGAAAAGGCACTTGAGAGAATCTTATATATCACTATAGCAACAGTTCATTTTCTCATTCCTTATGTATTTTCTCAGCCTGTGGTACTTTGTATACAGTATTAGTGACATTTATATTCAAAATCAATCATCTCAATTGTAAGTCCAGAAGTATTTGTCACAGAGAGCTTTGTCTTTTGCAGTCAATAGTTTGGCTTTTTATTATTATTATTATGACACAACCTTTTCTTCTTAATTGTTGCTTTTTGAGTGAATGTCATCTTTATGGTGAAAATAGTATAGATTCTTCATGTGTGTGAGAAGAAAACTGTGTTTCTCCTGATTGTAATTTTTTAAAAGGACTGGGAGAAGTGAAGGGTGGTGAATAACTATTATCCTGGGAAGAGAAGAAAAATACAAGTACTGTATTCAAAAACCTGTTTATTTGGTTTCCTTCATTGCAGTTCACCTCATCATTTTGTTAAGTCAAAAAGGGGGGTTGCTTTGCATTTGAAATAAAACTGAATGTGATAAATTTACTTTCTTCATGAAACTGTAGCAGGCATCACCACCTTTTCTTGATAGCAATGTTCTTTCACCTGCAAGTCATGCTGAGGATCCCCAAATGTCCATTTCTAGAGAGCTGGGTGACCTTCCTTTTAACCTAGAACAAGGAATCGTGTTGATACTGGATTTTCAAATGTTAATGTCTTTTGTTTCTAACTAGGTAAGACCTGCGACTTATGTCACCCTATTTTAGGTTAAGCATACAGAGCATGTTCAGCCAAACTGACACAGACTAGTTCACTTTCTTCTTAGAACTGAACTTCCATTGGAGTTCTGCCAGGGAGTGCATCATTCTGAAGTACTTTGAATCTACATGGCTAGAGGAACATTTTAAGACACATATTTAGCAGCCTCAAAGAGTTTTCCCAGGGATGACGAGTGTGCTGAGTGTATGTTGTTTGAGCCTTGGCTTTGCTTTTTTAGTCTGAACTAATTAGAATAAAGGTTTGAGGCATTTGAGGTGGGCCTATCAGGTTGTCTGAAAGATTGCTGCTTTGTGCTTTGCAAATATTTCTAGGGGGCTCAAGGCTGCTTGGTGTAACCTGGTGGCAGAAGGTTGGAAGAGCAACTCTGCTGCAGTTCTGTTATGTTGACTGCCTCTGGATGGAAAGATTGATAAATGATAAATTCAGGAATACCAGTAGTTGTTTAAAATCTTGCAATACCAGGAGTACGAATAAATTGCTTCAAACTTTGCCATAGACTCCTTATCTGTTGTAATGCTATTTCTTTTGTGATGACTCTTACGTCTGTTTATGTATAAGCAAAGCATTTCTTTCATGCTGTGGTAAACTGTTTTTCCATTAATATATTATTTTGAAATTTACAAAATTTATCTAGGATTTTGCAACTCTTCGATGATGCTGGTTTTTCTTTTACTGTAATAAGGCTTGTTTCTTAAGTTTTACTCTTGAAGATGCCTTAAATTCATCAAAAGGAGGAAGAGTGTTTAGTGATAAGAGGCTGACAACAATGGGCAGAAATGCTTGTTTTATCAGAAATTCAGCTTTTTCTTGAGAAAAATTTGAGAATTTGTTACTCAGGTAAAAACTGTCAAAATAGCTGGGTCAGTGAAGAATAAACTGCATCCTACCTGCTATATGGTGAATGCTGTTATGATAGTTATTGTTAGAAAAAGACTTTGTGAAGCTGAGCTTTCTCTGCATGAATGTAATTTTGAGCAATGCAATAGCTACCCTGAAACTACTGAATAGTGGATTTTCTCCCTTAAGTTGTTGGAAAAGAGAGATTACCCAGGTGATAGCCTGAGTTTTCCTAAATACATGTGTAATGATTTCTAGGTAAAATAACTCCATTTCCAAATCTAGTCTTACTACTAAGCTTAAGGGTTAAGAAAAATATGAACTTGCAACATTGAAGTGAACAGAACTAAAAGCTGAATGTGGTAAAACATGAAATAAGACATAATACTAAAAATATCCTTAGTCTCCTGCTCAGCCTTGATGTTTGACTGTGCTTCTGTACTATAGTTTCTCCATATCTGATCATTTAGGTCTGTTTTGGGACCATGATCCAGACCAGACATGCATCAGCAGTGTAAGAGCAAATCTTGAATAAAAAATATTGTCCATGAAATAAAAATTTATGTGGAGGTGGAGAGAGCTTAATTTAGAAGAAATAATTTTAGCATCAAAGCAATCAACTTAAATTAGTTCAAAATAAATGATGGGGGAAAGTCAATAAAAATTAAAATACAATAGGGGCTGAATGTGGTTTTTTTTTCAGGGAGTCAGTCTGCAAACCAGTTTTCTGCTTGTGTAAGATTCTGCCTTATCCTTAGACTATGCTGTGTTACAGTTGCCATGTCTAATTTTTCAACCTGTCCTATTACTGCTTTGGGTAATTGATTTCTTATAGCGCATGTACTCCTTGAGTTCATTACTTAACACAAAAATGATGTATTTCCTCTGTTTTTGAGTGTAGGCAGTTAATGCACGAGGTATTTCCTATAGGACTGGTAGGTTTGCATGTGAAATTTTTAAGGGATTTTTACAAAAAAGGTGGAGGCGAAAGTGGCAGGCAGAGAAGAGATGGGAAAATAAAGTTCTGTTCATGTTTAAAAGGAAATTTCTGTTAATAATGATTGCTTTTCCAGGATTGTTTTCTTTGACACTGATGTATGAGCAATGCCACTGGGTCCATTTAAAATGTAGATGATTTTCCCCAAGGGTTGTGGCTTGAAATGACAAACAAAGGGAGAGTTTTGGGTGACAGCCTTCCAGTTTCCAAGCTAAGCCTGCCTGGAATCCATTTGATCATTATGCACTGGAGCTGAAAAAATGTGCCTGGGAAGAAGAAAACATGGCATTGCTGAGATGCTTCTCAGCCCTGTATGACTCTTATAAAATGTGGAGCTGCTTTGGATTTATTCCACTGAGATGGCTTCTTCCTGGTTTGCAGAGATATTTCCTACTATATTTATTAATTTTAAGTCTCTTTACATTTTGTGTGGGGACTTCATAGAATTTTAAGTGGATGAGAAGAAATCTGGTGCTTTCCCTTCCTGTTAAAAGTATGTGCAGACACAGGTTTCTCTCTAGTTCTAAAAGAAGAGAGATAGGAAGCATAGGATGTGTGGATCATTACTAGATGCTTTCTCATTAGGTCAGGTAAAGGTGGAGAAAGGAAGGGTCTCTTCTTTCTGTTTCACAGATCATGGGAGAATGAAGAAGGGAAAAAATAGTGTCTTGCACAAGGATAGCTTATGGGAGTACCAGGAATTGGACTGGCCTTTAAGAAAGCCACAGAGTACAAAATGGAACTTGTGATCAACAAAGAATGCAAACTGATATGCTGAGCTGGCTTTCCCTCTATATTACCAGGAAGAGCAGAGCTCTTCCTCATGGTATGTTACTTCTACTTCTGTGTGCACTTTCTTTTCTGTAATACTGCAAATCTTCATTCGCCATTTTTCTCATTTGTGGCTGTCCCCAAAGCAACGAAACCCCCTTTATCAACATAGAGAAAAGAATGCAGACCAGCAAGGAGTGGTTCTGTTTGCTGTCAGGTTTGCTGCATTACTTCTGTTCAGAAGACAGGGTGTGTGAAAGTAGATAGAGTGCATGACCATTTGATGGCACAAAAAAATTGCAAGACTGAAAGAAATGAGTAGAGCAGGAATTCAGCTTTTCTGCAGTGTGTGAGGGCACCAGTATAAGTAAGTCATGCTTGCTGTAGTAGTACATGAAGCACTCTCAGCATCCGTTAAACTTCTTTATTGTTTGGTTTCTTTCACACAGCATGAATACCCCAGCACTGTTGAAAATAATGAGAAGTAGGGCTTTATGCAGTGACTTAGTAAACTTACAGTGTAGCCCAGTGTGCTGGCCTATTTGTGAGCAAGAGAGTGTACTAGCTTGGGTGAAAATGTTCTGGTTGCCTTGTACTGAGGCTGTGCACTCCTTGTATCTCTTCCAAGTTATTATCATTTTGCATGTACAAAGCAACTGTTAGTGAAAATAAAGTTTGTGGGCTGCATAATTTGAATGCATTTTAAAAGTAAAGAGAATTATAGAGTATTGTGTTGTGTGCTGTTAGATTCACAATGATCTTGATATTTCAGGATCTCCCTGTATTAAAGATATTTCTGTTCTTATTCCCTGTAGAGGCAGATGTTCTCAGTTCAATGACTGGAAGGATGACCATATTGGTTCTTTAGCCATTAACATTAAAGTGTACCAACAGAGAGCTTCTCTAATACTATTACAGTTGCTTCTTGTCTTTTCTGATAGGAGTCTTGGGCTTCTCAGGTTTTTAGTTTCAGCACCAGGTATCTGCAAGATAACCTTCCATTAAACACATAGCAGTTGCTAAAGGCTTCCTTTGTTTAATTCATTCTGAATCCTCTTTTTTCTGTAGTTTTAACTTCCTTCTGTCTTTTCATCTGTCTTTGAACATATTGCCTTGCTTAATTATATCCTGTTTGGTGGACAAAGAGAAGGAGGAGGATGTTAATGCTTGTCAAAATGATGAGCAGTCTCCTCTTTTTCCTGATTCTATTTCAAATACAAGTGCCTGCCACAACATTTGGTTGATTTGTGTATGTTAACTTTAAAAAAACACATACCCTGTTGGTTTCTCTTCTATGGATCAGAAACAATTAAAGATTGTAGTGTAGTTGTTTCCCTTTCACTTCCAATTCTCCTACCACATCATGGATTAGCTGAAATGTCTAGTGTTGAGGGATCTTGTACATGCATATATGTATTGCATTCCTGCACCAGTCCCCTCTCTTCATTCCCATGCAACTGATTTATAATTAATTGTTAGAATTAACTAGAAAATTACTTCCTTGAGAAACTGTTTGCTTTCCATTTACATAGCATCTAGGGCAGGCAAGACCTGATCTGAGCATAAAGGTTAGCATATAATTCTTAATAGTTATATTACATATAACTATACTATACAGTAATTATATCTGAAAGATCCTGTGGTTGTCACACACACACACACACACACACACACACACACACACGCATGCACGCACGCAAAAATCAGTCCCAGCCCTGTAAAAGCTGATGTGCTTTTTTTACAAGTGTTCTGGTTTTTTGCAAATTTTTATAACATGCCTCTGGATTTTGTGCATATTGATTCCAGCAATGAGTGTTGATTGAGGATCAGCTTAATTCTGTTTCTAGGCCATATTGTATCCCTGTTAGGCCTTTTGCTGTTCAAGTCCAATATTACTTTGAATCCTAGAAGCTTTCATTACAGTATGCTTTAGCAATCCCAAGGTGCAATAAGTATTGGAGTGCTCTCTCTCACTGTGCTGTACTCAAGAGAATAAATTGAGCTGTGAAAAAAGTTGAATTTTCAAATTCATTAAAAACAGCTGGTTGGGATTTTTTGTTGTTGTTTTTTGAGCACTTGCTTTTCATTTCCAAAGATTGTGTCAGTAGAAAGCCTGAGTATTTGAGAGCATCAGCATCATGCTTTTTGAAAGACAGAACTGTTGTTTTCCACTTGTGAAACTATTTTAACCATTTAATGAAGCTTTAAAAGACGTTGGCAGCATTATTGCTGGGTGCTGGTGTTCTTCTTAAATGGCTGGTGAAAGAGTCTGTAGCAATTAGGTAATTTTTTCATCAAAATATGATGAAATCCAAATTCCTGTAGTTGATACTGCCTGAAAACATATGTCCATGACACAGGACTTTAATGAAAGCAGATACACTTTCTTGCTACTCTCAGTATTTGAAATTCTGAGAGAAGAAAATGGAAAGCAATTATAGCAACAGAATGGATGCTTGTAATTTAATATTCAAAGCAGGCTTTTCTTTTCCTATTAAATTCTAATTTAATGGGGAGGTTTCATATGCCACTTATAAATACATATCTTTAGATTCTGTAGTTGTTCAGCTTCACTTTTGGCATGGCTATATTCTTCATTCTGAAGGCTCTCTAGGCTGCCATGCTTTTCCAGGCTTGGTCATCTGTGTAGCCCTCAGTGATAGACAAGAAATTCACTGAGGGGGAAAGAGGGTTGGTGGCCACATTAGCCTGATAAACGTTCTGGAAAGCATGCTCACTCAGATGGAAGAGTCAACCCTGCCTCTAAATGGTGCTGCAGCTTGCCTTGGGGCTGCAAGCATCTGCAGATGAACCCAGCTCAGTCATTGGTGTTCTTTACAGAAAGTGGCAGTCACTTCTGTGCTGGGGACTAAGATCAGTTTTCGTTTGAGTTGAGAAAGACTGTATGCATCTCTTCACATGGGGGTGTGAAATTCAGCTCAGGACCAAGGCAACAGCTCCTACCACTGAATTTTTAACTGATGTTTGAATGTGTGCCAAAGCTGAAGTTCCATGTGCTTTTTGTCACCGTTTCTTCAAATATGGAGTGAGGTGCATGTGGCTGAATAAGGATGAAATGAAATTAGAAGTATTTAATTTTACAAACTGTTTGAGCACTGGAGTGGGTTGCCTTGGACGACTGCTGAAGTCATGGCATGAGGTGTCTCAGAATAGATGTAAATCAGCGCAGAGGGGCAGGGAAAGGCTTTTCAGCAGTTTCCCCATGCATGAGGTATGCCTCACCGGTGAAGTATTTCTAAGGCAAATGGAGCATGCAGCAGCCCAGGGATGACCTGTGCTGAGGCATAATAAATTCTTAACTGGTGAGGTGAGGCATGATTTAGAGAGGGTGAGAAGCACCAGATTACACAAGCTCTGAAGTTTCAGATGCAGTTATACTTTGATGTAATTCTGGTACTTGCTGATGTCATCAGTTGTAGCTCTTTGACAAAAACAGCAATATCAAATCATCAAAATGTTACAATACAATACAAAATAAAATACAATCTTACACAATCACAAGGACAAGGTAAAAAAATACTACAGTATTTATACCAATCTTCATAAATATACCAAACTGTTATTTTTTAGTATTCTTATTGTTATAAATGCAATGGCAAAATAGGGTTAATACAAAAAGCAATTTATTATAAAACAATTTTAATCACAAACAATGAGAGAAAAAACCACAATAAATCAGCGCAGTGCTGGGTGGACAGGGAGACGTCTATACCCGGAGGTACAGATTTACCCAAATCCACGAAGGAGGGTAGACTGTCCGGGGTTTTTATAGGGATTTTGTGTCCTGAGGCCAAAACTCTGAGCAGTTACTGTTCAACAAAGAGTTTAGATGGCTGGTTGAATGAATTTCCTGGAACCGTGGAACTGAATCAATAGACGACTGGGCAGAGTCCGCTCGCATGTGAAAGGTTCTGAGTGCTTCTTGATTGTATCTTCGGTTGGGCTCTCAGGGTGAAGTATCCAAGTCCGGTGTGGAGTCGATGGATATCTCGGCTGGGCTCTTCTTATTGTCCGGCCTGATTGCATCTTCAGTCGGGGCTTGCAGGAAGGGGTGCCCCAGTGCGGTGTGGAGTCGATGGGCATCTCGGCCTGGCTCCTTTCTTTCTTTGGCTTAATTGTTCGGTGTGGAGTCGATGGGCATCTCGGCCTGGCTCCTTTCTTTCTTTGGCTTAATTGTTCGTGTCCTGCTCTTTCTTTCAGGCTGATGAACGTCTTGCCTAGGGTCGTTACCACCTGAATGGGTAGTTACTGCTGGGTTTGGGGAAATTCTTCGGCCACACTATATTTTATATAATTTTTACATTGTTACAAATCTAGTTATATACTTATTTATTCTTTCACGAATTTTTATCCAAGGTTACATTTATCACATTATTCTCAGGAAAAAAGCAGTAGGCTTTCTGGAAA